>NC_140071.1:76556815-77027038 GCF_964194135.1 Talpa europaea | reverse complement strand
GGGCCGTGCGCCCGCAGACGCCCTAGACGGAGGGCCGGGGTCCCCGTCAGGGGAGGGCACCCCCTGGAAGCCAGGGACGAGCGGCGACCGCGGCCTCTTCCAAAACCGCAGGCACACAGGCCTGCGCGGCAAAAAGCCCCCGGCAAGGCAGCACCACTCAAAGGGGAAGGGTCCGCACCTGGCCCAGCAGCTCTTGATGAGCCCCAGGCCCCGCCCCTGGCCGGAGCCTGACCCCGCCCACCCGACTCTGGCTGCGCACAGGTGCACTTCCTAGGGCCGCCGCTAGGGGGCGCTGGTGAGGGGGTTCGGGGACCCTCAGCCCCCAACGGGCTGCGGCCACCCCTGCACCCATGGGGTTACCGGATTGTCCTCCCCCATGGGGTAACGGGGCCCCCTTGCCCTTCGCGGAAGCCCCAAACTTCCTCCCGGGGCACGCCTGCACCCTCCCCTCGCACTCACGGCCCCAGCGGCCAGGCCGTGCGCCCGCAGACGCCCTAGACGGAGGGACGGGGTCCCCGTCAGGGGAGGGCAACCCCTGGAAGCCAGGGACGAGCGGCGACCGCGGCCTCTTCCAAAACGGCAGGCACACAGGCCTGCACGGCAAAAAGCCCCCGGCAAGGCAGCTCCACTCAAAGGGGAAGGGTCCGCACCTGGCCCAGCAGCTCTTGATGAGCCCCAGGCCCCGCCCATGGCCGGAGCCTGACCCCGCCCACCCGACTCTGGCTGCGCACAGGTGCACTTCCAAGGGCCGCCGCTAGGGGGCGCTGGTGAGGGAGTTCGGGGACACTCAGCCCCCACCGGGCTGGGGCCACCCCTGCACCCATGGGGGTACGGGATTGTCTCCGCCATGTGGGGAACGGGGCCCTCTTCCCCTTCGCGGAAGTCCCAACCTTCCTCCCGGGGCACGCCTGCACCCTCCACTCGCACTCACGGCCCCAGCGGCGGGACCGTGCGCCCGCAGACGCCCTAGAAGGAGGGCCGGGGTCCCCGTCAGGGGAGGGCACCCCCTGGAAGCCAGGGACGAGCGGCGACCGCGGCCTCCTCCAAAACGGCAGGCACACAGGCCTGCGCGGCAAAAAGCCCCCGGCAAGGCAGCACCACTCAAAGGGGAAGGGTCCGCACCTGGCCCAGCAGCTCTTGATGAGGCCCAGGCCCCGCCCCTGGCCGGAGCCTGACGCCGCCCACCCGACTCTGGCTGCGCACAGGTGCACTTCCTAGGGCCGCCGCTAGGGGGCGCTGGTGAGGGGGTTCGGGGACCCTCAGCCCCCAACGGGCTGCGGCCACCCCTGCACCCATGGGGGTACGGGTTGTCCTCCGCCATGGGGGAACGGGGCCCCCTTCCCCTTCGCGGAAGCCCCAACCTTCCTCCCGGGGCACGCCTGCACCCTCCCCTCGCACTCACGGCCCCAGCGGCGGGGCCGTGCGCCCGCAGACGCCCTAGACGGAGGGCCGGGGTCCCCGTCAGGGGAGGGCACCCCCTGGACGCCAGGGACGAGCGGCGACCGCGGCCTCTTCCAAAACGGCAGGCACACAGGCCTGCGCGGCAAAAAGCCCCCGGCAAGGCAGCACCACTCAAAGGGGAAGGGTCCGCACCTGGCCCAGCAGCTCTTGATGAGCCCCAGGCCCCGCCCCTGGCCGGAGCCTGACCCCGCCCACCCGATTCTGGCTGCGCACAGGTGCACTTCCTAGGGACGCCGCTAGGGGGCGCTGGTGAGGGGGTTCGGGAACCATCAGCCCCCAACGGGCTAGGGCCACCCTTGCACCCATGGGGGTACCGGATTGTCCTCCCCCATGGGGGAACGGGGCCCCCTTGCCCTTCGCGAAAGCCCCAACCTTCCTCCCGGGGCACGCCTGCACCCTCCCCTCGCACTCACAGCCCCAGCGGCGGGGCCGTGCGCCCGCAGATGCCCTAGACGGAGGGCCGGGGTCCCCGTCAGGGGAGGGCACCCCCTGGAAGCCAGGGACGAGCGGCGACCGCGGCCTCTTCCAAAACGGCAGGCACACAGGCCTGCGCGGCAAATAGCCCCCGGCAAGGCAGCACCACTCAAAGGGGAAGGGTCCGCACCTGGCCCAGCAGCTCTTGATGAGCCCCAGGCCCCGCCCACCCGATTCTGGCTGCGCACAGGTGCACTTCCTAGGGACGCCGCTAGGGGGCGCTGGTGAGGGGGTTCGGGGACCCTCAGCCCCCAACGGGCTAGGGCCACCCTTGCACCCATGGGGGTTAGGGATTGTCCTCCCCCATGGGGGAACGGGGCCCCCTTGCCCTTCGCGGAAGCCCCAACCTTCCTCCCGGGGGAAGCCTGCACCTCCTCTCGCACTCACGGCCCCACCGGCGGGGCCGTGCGCCCGCAGACGCCCTAGACGGAGGGCCGGGGTCCCCGTCAGGGGAGGGCACCCCCTGGAAGCCAGGGACGAGCGGCGACCGCGGCCTCTTCCAAAACGGCAGGCACACAGGCCTGCGCGGCAAAAAGCCCCCGGCAAGGCAGCACCACTCAAAGGGGAAGGGTCCGCACCTGGCCCAGCAGCTCTTGATGAGCCCCAGGCCCCGCCCCTGGCCGGAGCCTGACCCCGCCCACCCGACTCTGGCTGCGCACAGGTGCACTTCCTAGGGACGCCGCTAGGGGGCGCTGGTGAGGGGGTTCGGGGACCCTCAGCCCCCAACGGGCTAGGGCCACCCTTGCACCCATGGGGGTACGGGATTGTCTCCACCATGTGGGGAACGGGGCCCCCTTCCCCTACGCGGAAGCCCCAACCTTCCTCCCGGGGCACGCCTGCACCCTCCCCTCGCACTCACAGCCCCAGCGGCGGGGCCGTGCGCCCGCAGACGCCCTAGACGGAGGGCCGGGGTCCCCGTCAGGGGAGGGCACCCCCTGGAAGCCAGGGACGAGCGGTGACCGCGGCCTCTTCCAAAACGGCAGGCACACAGGCCTGCGCGGCAAAAAGCCCCCGGCAAGGCAGCACCACTCAAAGGGGAAGGGTCCGCACCTGGCCCAGCAGCTCTTGATGAGCCCCAGGCCCCGCCCCTGGCCGGAGCCTGACCCGCCCACCCGACTCTGGCTGCGCACAGGTGCACTTCCTAGGGCCGCCGCTAGGGGGCGCTGGTGAGGGGGTTCGGGGACCCTCAGCCCCCAACGGGCTGCGGCCACCCCTGCACCCATGGGGTACGGGTTGTCCTCCGCCATGGGGGAACGGGGCCCCCTTCCCCTTCGCGGAATCCCCAACCTTCCTCCCGGGGCACGCCTGCACGCTCCCCTCGCACTCACGGCCCCAGCGGCGGGGCCGTGCGCCCGCAGACGCCCTAGACGGAGGGCCGGGGTCCCCGTCAGGGGAGGGCAGCCCCTGGAAGCCAGGGACGAGCGGCGACCGCGGCCTCTTCCAAAACCGCAGGCACACAGGCCTGCGCGGCAAAAAGCCCCCGGCAAGGCAGCACCACTCAAAGGGGAAGGGTCCGCACCTGGCCCAGCAGCTCTTGATGAGCCCCAGGCCCCGCCCCTGGCCGGAGCCTGACCCCGCCCACCCGACTCTGGCTGCGCACAGGTGCACTTCCTAGGGCCGCCGCTAGGGGGCGCTGGTGAGGGGGTTCGGGGACCCTCAGCCCCCAACGGGCTGCGGCCACCCCTGCACCCATGGGGGTACCGGATTGTCCTCCCCCATGGGGGAACGGGGCCCCCTTGCCCTTCGCGGAAGCCCCAAACTTCCTCCCGGGGCACGCCTGCACCCTCCCCTCGCACTCACGGCCCCAGCGGCGAGGCCGTGCGCCCGCAGACGCCCTAGACGGAGGGCCGGGGTCCCCGTCAGGGGAGGGCACCCCCTGGAAGCCAGGGACGAGCGGCGACCGCGGCCTCTTCCAAAACGGCAGGCACACAGGCCTGCACGGCAAAAAGCCCCCGGCAAGGCAGCACCACTCAAAGGGGAAGGGTCCGCACCTGGCCCAGCAGCTCTTGATGAGCCCCAGGCCCCGCCCCTGGCCGGAGCCTGACACAGCCCACCCGACTCTGGCTGCGCACAGGTGCACTTCCTAGGGCCGCCGCTAGGGGGCGCTGGTGAGGGGGTTCGGGGACCCTCAGCCCCCAACGGGCTTCGGCCACCCCTGCACCCATGGGGGTACCGGATTGTCCTCCCCCATGGGGGAACGGGGCCCCCTTGCCCTTAGCGGAAGCCCCAAACTTCCTCCCGAGGCACGCCTGCACCCTCCCCTCGCACTCACGGCCCCAGCGGCGAGGCCGTGCGCCCGCAGACGCCCTAGACGGAGGGCCGGGGTCCCCGTCAGGGGAGGGCACCCCCTGGAAGCCAGGGACGAGCGGCGACCGCGGCCTCTTCCAAAACGGCAGGCACACAGGCCTGCGCGGCAAAAAGCCCCCGGCAAGGCAGCACCACTCAAAGGGGAAGGGTCCGCACCTGGCCCAGCAGCTCTTGATGAGCCCCAGGCCCCGCCCCTGGCCGGAGCCTGACACAGCCCACCCGACTCTGGCTGCGCACAGGTGCACTTCCTAGGGCCGCCGCTAGGGGGCGCTGGTGAGGGGGTTCGGGGACCCTCAGCCCCCAACGGGCTTCGGCCACCCCTGCACCCATGGGGGTACCGGATTGTCCTCCCCCATGGGGGAACGGGGCCCCCTTGCCCTTAGCGGAAGCCCCAAACTTCCTCCCGAGGCACGCCTGCACCCTCCCCTCGCACTCACGGCCCCAGCGGCGAGGCCGTGCGCCCGCAGACGCCCTAGACGGAGGGCCGGGGTCCCCGTCAGGGGAGGGCACCCCCTGGAAGCCAGGGACGAGCGGCGACCGCGGCCTCTTCCAAAACGGCAGGCACACAGGCCTGCGCGGCAAAAAGCCCCCGGCAAGGCAGCACCACTCAAAGGGGAAGGGTCCGCACCTGGCCCAGCAGCTCTTGATGAGCCCCAGGCCCCGCCCATGGCCGGAGCCTGACCCCGCCCACCCGACACTGGCTGCGCACAGGTGCACTTCCAAGGGCCGCCGCTAGGGGGCGCTGGTGAGGGGTTCGGGGACACTCAGCCCCCACCGGGCTGGGGCCACCCCTGCACCCAGGGGGTACGGGATTGTCTCCGCCATGTGGGGAACGGGGCCCTCTTCCCCTTCGCGGAAGCCCCAACCTTCCTCCCGGGGCACGCCTGCACCCTCCACTCGCACTCACGGCCCCAGCGGCGGGGCCGTGCGCCCGCAGACGCCCTAGAAGGAGGGCCGGGGTCCCCGTCAGGGGAGGGCACCCCCTGGAAGCCAGGGACGAGCGGCGACCGCGGCCTCTTCCAAAACGGCAGGCACACAGGCCTGCGCGGCAAAAAGCCCCCGGCAAGGCAGCACCACTCAAAGGGGAAGGGTCCGCACCTGGCCCAGCAGCTCTTGATGAGCCCCAGGCCCCGCCCCTGGCCGGAGCCTGACCCCGCCCACCCGACTCTGGCTGCGCACAGGTGCACTTCCTAGGGCCGCCGCTAGGGGGCGCTGGTGAGGGGGTTCGGGGACCCTCAGCCCCCAACGGGCTGCGGCCACCCCTGCACCCATGGGGGTACGGGTTGTCCTCCGCCATGGGGGAACGGGGCCCCCTTCCCCTTCACGGAAGCCCCAACCTTCCTCCCGGGGCACGCCTGCACCCTCCCCTCGCACTCACGGCCCCAGCGGCGGGGCCGTGCGCCCGCAGACGCCCTAGACGGAGGGCCGGGGTCCCCGTCAGGGGAGGGCACCCCCTGGAAGCCAGGGACGAGCGGCGACCGCGGCCTCTTCCAAAACGGCAGGCACACAGGCCTGCGCGGCAAAAAGCCCCCGGCAAGGCAGCACCACTCAAAGGGGAAGGGTCCGCACCTGGCCCAGCAGCTCTTGATGAGCCCCAGGCCCCGCCCCTGGCCGGAGCCTGACCCCGCCCACCCGATTCTGGCTGCGCACAGGTGCACTTCCTAGGGACGCCGCTAGGGGGCGCTGGTGAGGGGGTTCGGGGACCCTCAGCCCCCAACGGGCTAGGGCCACCCTTGCACCCATGGGGGTTAGGGATTGTCCTCCCCCATGGGGGAACGGGGCCCCCTTGCCCTTCGCGGAAGCCCCAACCTTCCTCCCGGGGGAAGCCTGCACCTCCTCTCGCACTCACGGCCCCAGCGGCGGGGCCGTGCGCCCGCAGACGCCCTAGACGGAGGGCCGGGGTCCCCGTCAGGGGAGGGCACCCCCTGGAAGCCAGGGACGAGCGGCGACCGCGGCCTCTTCCAAAACGGCAGGCAAACAGGCCTGCGCGGCAAAAAGCCCCCGGCAAGGCAGCACCACTCAAAGGGGAAGGGTCCGCACCTGGCCCAGCAGCTCTTGATGAGCCCCAGGCCCCGCCCCTGGCCGGAGCCTGACCCCGCCCACCCGACTCTGGCTGCGCACAGGTGCACTTCCTAGGGACGCCGCTAGGGGGCGCTGGTGAGGGGGTTCGGGGACCCTCAGCCCCCAACGGGCTAGGGCCACCCTTGCACCCATGGGGGTACCGGATTGTCCTCCCCCATGGGGGAACGGGGCCCCCTTGCCCTTCGCGAAAGCCCCAACCTTCCTCCCGGGGCACGCCTGCACCCTCCCCTCGCACTCACAGCCCCAGCGGCGGGGCCGTGCGCCCGCAGATGCCCTAGACGGAGGGCCGGGGTCCCCGTCAGGGGAGGGCACCCCCTGGAAGCCAGGGACGAGCGGCGACCGCGGCCTCTTCCAAAACGGCAGGCACACAGGCCTGCGCGGCAAAAAGCCCCCGGCAAGGCAGCACCACTCAAAGGGGAAGGGTCCGCACCTGGCCCAGCAGCTCTTGATGAGCCCCAGGCCCCGCCCCTGGCCGGAGCCTGACCCCGCCCACCAGACTCTGGCTGCGCACAGGTGCACTTCCTAGGGCCGCCGCTAGGGGGCGCTGGTGAGGGGGTTCGGGGACCCTCAGCCCCCATGGGCTGCGGCCACCCCTGCACCCATGGGGGTACGGGTTGTCCTCCGCCATGGGGGAACGGGGCCCCCTTCCCCTTCGCGGAATCCCCAACCTTCCTCCCGGGGCAAGCCTGCACGCTCCCCTCGCACTCACGGCCCCAGCGGCGGGGCCGTGCGCCCGCAGACGCCCTAGACGGAGGGCCGGGGTCCCCGTCAGGGGAGGGCAGCCCCTGGAAGCCAGGGACGAGCGGCGACCGCGGCCTCTTCCAAAACCGCAGGCACACAGGCCTGCGCGGCAAAAAGCCCCCGGCAAGGCAGCACCACTCAAAGGAGAAGGGTCCGCACCTGGCCCAGCAGCTCTTGATGAGCCCCAGGCCCCGCCCCTGGCCGGAGCCTGACCCCGCCCACCCGATTCTGGCTGCGCACAGGTGCACTTCCTAGGGACGCCGCTAGGGGGCGCTGGTGAGGGGTTCGGGGACCCTCAGCCCCCAACGGGCTAGGGCCACCCTTGCACCCATGGGGGTACTGGATTGTTCTCCCCCATGGGGGAACGGGGCCCCCTTGCCCTTCGCGAAAGCCCCAACCTTCCTCCCGGGGCACGCCTGCACCCTCCCCTCGCACTCACGGCCCCAGCGGCGAGGCCGTGCGCCCGCAGACGCCCTAGACGGAGGGCCGGGGTCCCCGTCAGGGGAGGGCACCCCCTGGAAGCCAGGGACGAGCGGCGACCGCGGCCTCTTACAAAACGGCAGGCACACAGGCCTGCGCGGCAAAAAGCCCCCGGCAAGGCAGCACCACTCAATGGGGAAGGGTCCGCACCTGGCCCAGCAGCTCTTGATGAGCCCCAGGCCCCGCCCATGGCCGGAGCCTGACCCCGCCCACCCGACTCTGGCTGCGCACAGGTGCACTTCCAAGGGCCGCCGCTAGGGGGCGCTGGTGAGGGGCTTCGGGGACCCTCAGCCCCCACCGGGCTGGGGCCACCCCTGCACCCATGGGGGTACGGGATTGTCTCCGCCATGTGGGGAACGGGGCCCACTTCCCCTTCGCGGAAGCCCCAACCTTCCTCCCGGGGCACGCCTGCACCCTCCACTCGCACTCACGGCCCCAGCGGCGGGGCCGTGCGCCCGCAGACGCCCTAGAAGGAGGGCCGGGGTCCCCGTCAGGGGAGGGCACCCCCTGGAAGCCAGGGACGAGCGGCGACCGCGGCCTCTTCCAAAACGGCAGGCACACAGGCCTGCGCGGCAAAAAGCCCCCGGCAAGGCAGCACCACTCAAAGGGGAAGGGTCCGCACCTGGCCCAGCAGCTCTTGATGAGCCCCAGGCCCCGCCCCTGGCCGGAGCCTGACCCCGCCCACCCGACTCTGGCTGCGCACAGGTGCACTTCCTACGGCCGCCGCTAGGGGGCGCTGGTGAGGGGGTTCGGGGACCCTCAGCCCCCAACGGGCTGCGGCCACCCCTGCACCCATGGGGGTACGAGTTGTCCTCCGCCATGGGGGAACGGGGCCCCCTTCCCCTTCGCGGAAGCCCCAACCTTCCTCCCGGGGCACGCCTGCACCCTCCCCTCGCACTCACGGCCCCAGCGGCGGGGCCGTGCGCCCGCAGACGCCCTAGACGGAGGGCCGGGGTCCCCGTCAGGGGAGGGCACCCCCTGGAAGCCAGGGACGAGCGGCGACCGCGGCCTCTTCCAAAACCGCAGGCACACAGGCCTGCGCGGCAAAAAGCCCCCGGCAAGGCAGCACCACTCAAAGGGGAAGGGTCCGCACCTGGCCCAGCAGCTCTTGATGAGCCCCAGGCCCCGCCCCTGGCCGGAGCCTGACCCCGCCCACCCGATTCTGGCTGCGCACAGGTCCACTTCCTAGGGACGCCGCTAGGGGGCGCTGGTGAGGGGGTTCGGGGACCCTCAGCCCCCAACGGGCTAGGGCCGCCCTTGCACCCATGGGGGTAGGGGATTGTCTCCACCATGTGGGGAACGGGGCCCCCTTCCCCTACGCGGAAGCCCCAACCTTCCTCCCGGGGCACGCCTGCACCCTCCCCTCGCACTCACAGCCCCAGCGGAGGGGCCGTGCGCCCGCAGACGCCCTAGACGGAGGGCCGGGGTCCCCGTCAGGGGAGGGCACCCCCTGGAAGCCAGGGACGAGCGGCGACCGCGGCCTCTTCCAAAACGGCAGGCACACAGGCCTGCGCGGCAAAAAGCCCCCGGCAAGGCAGCACCACTCAAAGGGGAAGGGTCCGCACCTGGCCCAGCAGCTCTTGATGAGCCCCAGGCCCCGCCCCTGGCCGGAGCCTGACCCCGCCCACCCGATTCTGGCTGCGCACAGGTGCACTTCCTAGGGACGCCGCTAGGGGGCGCTGGTGAGGGGGTTCGGGGACCCTCAGCCCCCAACGGGCTGCGGCCACCCCTGCACCCATGGGGGTACCGGATTGTCCTCCCCCATGGGGGAACGGGGCCCCCTTGCCCTTCGCGGAAGCCCCAACCTTCCTCCCGGGGCACGCCTGCACCCTCCCCTCGCACTCACGGCCCCAGCGGCGAGGCCGTGCGCCCGCAGACGCCCTAGACGGAGGGCCGGGGTCCCCGTCAGGGGAGGGCACCCCCTGGAAGCCAGGGACGACCGGCGACCTCGGCCTCCTCCAAAACGGCAGGCACACAGGCCTGCGCGGCAAAAAGCCCCCGGCAAGGCAGCACCACTCAAAGGGGAAGGGTCCGCACCTGGCCAAGCAGCTCTTGATGAGCCCCAGGCCCCGCCCATGGCCGGAGCCTGACCCCGCCCACCCGACTCTGGCTGCGCACAGGTGCACTTCCAAGGGCCGCCGCTAGGGGGCGCTGGTGAGGGGGTTCGGGGCCACTCAGCCCCCACCGGGCTGGGGCCACCCCTGCACCCATGGGGGTACGGGATTGTCTCCGCCATGTGGGGAACGGGGCCCTCTTCCCCTTCGCGGAAGCCCCAACCTTCTTCCCGGGGCACGCCTGCACCCTCCACTCGCACTCACGGCCCCAGCGGCGGGGCCGTGCGCCCGCAGACGCCCTAGAAGGAGGGCCGGGGTCCCCGTCAGGGGAGGGCACCCCCTGGAAGCCAGGGACGAGCGGCGACCGCGGCCTCTTCCAAAACGGCAGGCACACAGGCCTGCGCGGCAAAAAGCCCCCGGCAAGGCAGCACCACTCAAAGGGGAAGGGTCCGCACCTGGCCCAGCAGCTCTTGATGAGCCCCAGGCCCCGCCCCTGGCCGGAGCCTGACCCCGCCAACCCGACTCTGGCTGCGCACAGGTGCACTTCCTAGGGCCGCCGCTAGGGGGCGCTGGTGAGGGGGTTCGGGGACCCTCAGCCCCCAACGGGCTGCGGCCACCCCTGCACCCATGGAGGTACGGGTTGTCCTCCGCCAAGGGGGAACGGGGCCCCATTCCCCTTCGCGGAAGCCCCAACCTTCCTCCCGGGGCACGCCTGCACCCTCCCCTCGCACTCACGGCCCCAGCGGCGGGGCCGTGCGCCCGCAGACGCCCTAGACGGAGGGCCGGGGTCCCCGTCAGGGGAGGGCACCCCCTGGAAGCCAGGGACGAGCGGCGACCGCGGCCTCTTCCAAAACGGCAGGCACACAGGCCTGCGCGGCAAAAAGCCCCCGGCAAGGCAGCACCACTCAAAGGGGAAGGGTCCGCACCTGGCCCAGCAGCTCTTGATGAGCCCCAGGCCCCGCCCCTGGCCGGAGCCTGACCCCGCCCACCCGATTCTGGCTGCGCACAGGTGCACTTCCTAGGGACGCCGCTAGGGGGCGCTGGTGAGGGGGTTCGGGGACCCTCAGCCCCCAACGGGCTAGGGCCACCCTTGCACCCATGGGGGTACCGGATTGTCCTCCCCCATGGGGGAACGGGGCCCCCTTGCCCTTCGCGAAAGCCCCAACCTTCCTCCCGGGGCACGCCTGCACCCTCCCCTCGCACTCACAGCCCCAGCGGCGGGGCCTTGCGCCCGCAGACGCCCTAGACGGAGGGCCGGGGTCCCCGTCAGGGGAGGGCACCCCCTGGAAGCCAGGGACGAGCGGCGACCGCGGCCTCTTCCAAAACGGCAGGCACACAGGCCTGCGCGGCAAAAAGCCCCCGGCAAGGCAGCACCACTCAAAGGGGAAGGGTCCGCACCTGGCCCAGCAGCTCTTGATGAGCCCCAGGCCCCGCCCCTGGCCGGAGCCTGACCCCGCCCACCCGATTCTGGCTGCGCACAGGTGCACTTCCTAGGGACGCCGCTAGGGGGCGCTGGTGAGGGGGTTCGGGGACCCTCAGCCCCCAACGGGCTAGGGCCACCCTTGCACCCATGGGGGTTAGGGATTGTCCTCCCCCATGGGGGAACGGGGCCCCCTTGCCCTTCGCGGAAGCCCCAACCTTCCTCCCGGGGGAAGCCTGCACCTCCTCTCGCACTCACGGCCCCAGCGGCGGGGCCGTGCGACCGCAGACGCCCTAGACGGAGGGCCGGGGTCCCCGTCAGGGGAGGGCACCCCCTGGAAGCCAGGGACGAGCGGCGACCGCGGCCTCTTCCAAAACGGCACCACACAGGCCTGCGCGGCAAAAAGCCCCCGGCAAGGCAGCACCTCTCAAAGGGGAAGGGTCCGCACCTGGCCCAGCAGCTCTTGATGAGCCCCAGGCCCCGCCCCTGGCCGGAGCCTGACCCCGCCCACCCGACTCTGGCTGCGCACAGGTGCACTTCATAGGGCCGCCGCTAGGGGGCGCTGGTGAGGGGGTTCGGGGACCCTCAGCCCCCAACGGGCTAGGGCCACCCTTGCACCCATGGGGGTACGGGATTGTCTCCACCATGTGGGGAACGGGGCCCCCTTCCACTACGCGGAAGCCCCAACCTTCCTCCCGGGGCACGCCTGCACCCTCCCCTCGCACTCACAGCCCCAGCGGCGGGGCCGTGTGCCCGCAGACGCCCTAGACGGAGGGCCGGGGTCCCCGTCAGGGGAGGGCACCCCCTGGAAGCCAGGGACGAGCGGCGACCGCGGCCTCTTCCAAAACGGCAGGCACACAGGCCTGCGCGGCAAAAAGCCCCCGGCAAGGCAGCACCACTCAAAGGGGAAGGGTCCGCACCTGGCCCAGCAGCTCTTGATGAGCCCCAGGCCCCGCCCCTGGCCGGAGCCTGACCCGCCCACCCGACTGTGGCTGCGCACAGGTGCACTTACTAGGGCCGCCGCTAGGGGGCGCTGGTGAGGGGGTTCGGGGACACTCAGCCCCCAACGGGCTGCGGCCACCCCTGCACCCATGGGGGTACGGGTTGTCCTGCGCCATGGGGGAACGGGGCCCCCTTCCCCTTCGCGGAAGCCCCAACCTTCCTCCCGGGGCACGCCTGCACGCTCCCCTCGCACTCACGGCCCCAGCGGCGGGGCCGTGCGCCCGCAGACGCCCTAGACGGAGGGCCGGGGTCCCCGTCAGGGGAGGGCACCCCCTGGAAGCCAGGGACGAGCGGCGACCGCGGCCTCTTCCAAAACGGCAGGCACACAGGCCTGCGCGGCAAAAAGCCCCCGGCAAGGCAGCACCACTCAAAGGGGAAGGGTCCGCACCTGGCCCAGCAGCTCTTGATGAGCCCCAGGCCCCGCCCCTGGCCGGAGCCTGACCCCGCCCACCCGATTCTGGCTGCGCACAGGTGCACTTCCTAGGGCCGCCGCTAGGGGGCGCTGGTGAGGGGGTTCGGGGACCCTCAGCCCCCAACGGGCTAGGGCCACCCTTGCACCCATGGGGGTACCGGATTGTCCTCCCCCATGGGGGAACGGGGCCCCCTTGCCCTTCGCGAAAGCCCCAACCTTCCTCCCGGGGGAAGCCTGCACCTCCTCTCGCACTCACAGCCCCAGCGGCGGGGCCGTGCGCCCGCAGACGCCCTAGACGGAGGGCCGGGGTCCCCGTCAGGGGAGGGCACCCCCTGGAAGCCAGGGACGAGCGGCGACCGCGGCCTCTTCCAAAACGGCAGGCACACAGGCCTGCGCGGCAAAAAGCCCCCGGCAAGGCAGCACCACTCAAAGGGGAAGGGTCCGCACCTGGCCCAGCAGCTCTTGATGAGCCCCAGGCCCCGCCCCTGGCCGGAGCCTGACCCCGCCCACCCGATTCTGGCTGCGCACAGGTGCACTTCCTAGGGACGCCTCTAGGGGGCGCTGGTGAGGGGGTTCGGGGACCCTCAGCCCCCAACGGGCTAGGGCCACCCTTGCACCCATGGGGGTACCGGATTGTCCTCCCCCATGGGGGAACGGGGCCACCTTGCCCTTCGCGGAAGCCCCAACCTTCCTCCCGGGGGAAGCCTGCACCTCCTCTCGCACTCACAGCCCCAGCGGCGGGGCCGTGCGCCCGCAGACGCCCTAGACGGAGGGCCGGGGTCCCCGTCAGGGGAGGGCACCCCCTGGAAGCCAGGGACGAGCGGCGACCGCGGCCTCTTCCAAAACGGCAGGCACACAGGCCTGCGCGGCAAAAAGCCCCCGGCAAGGCAGCACCACTCAAAGGGGAAGGGTCCGCACCTGGCCCAGCAGCTCTTGATGAGCCCCAGGCCCCGCCCCTGGCCGGAGCCTGACCCCGCCCACCCGATTCTGGCTGCGCACAGGTGCACTTCCTAGGGCCGCCGCTAGGGGGCGCTGGTGAGGGGGATCGGGGACCCTCAGCCCCCAACGGGCTAGGGCCACCCTTGCACCCATGGGGGTACCGGATTGTCCTCCCCCATGGGGGAACGGGGCCCCCTTGCCCTTCGCGAAAGCCCCAACCTTCCTCCCGGGGGAAGACTGCACCTCCTCTCGCACTCACAGCCCCAGCGGCGGGGCCGTGCGCCCTCAGACGCCCTAGACGGAGGGCCGGGGTCCCCGTCAGGGGAGGGCACCCCCTGGAAGCCAGGGACGAGCGGCGACCGCGGCCTCTTCCAAAACGGCAGCACACAGGCCTGCGCGGCAAAAAGCCCCCGGCAAGGCAGCACCACTCAAAGGGGAAGGGTCCGCACCTGGCCCAGCAGCTCTTGAAGAGCCCCAGGCCCCGCCCCTGGCCGGAGCCTGACCCCGCCCACCCGATTCTGGCTGCGCACAGGTGCACTTCCTAGGGACGCCTCTAGGGGGCGCTGGTGAAGGGGTTCGGGGACCCTCAGCCCCCAACCTGCTAGGGCCACCCTTGCACCCATGGGGGTACCGGATTGTCCTCCCCCATGGGGGAACGGGGCTACCTTGCCCTTCGCGGAAGCCCCAACCTTCCTCCCGGGGGAAGCCTGCACCTCCTCTCGCACTCACAGCCCCAGCGGCGGGGCCGTGCGCCCGCAGACGCCCTAGACGGAGGGCCGGGGTCCCCGTCAGGGGAGGGCACCCCCTGGAAGCCAGGGACGAGCGGCGACCGCGGCCTCTTCCAAAACGGCAGGCACACAGGCCTGCGCGGCAAAAAGCCCCGGGCAAGGAAGCACCACTCAAAGGGGAAGGGTCCGCACCTGGCCCAGCAGCTCTTGATGAGCCCCAGGCCCCGCCCCTGGCCGGAGCCTGACCCCGCCCACCCGACTCTGGCTGCGCACAGGTGCACTTCCTAGGGCCGCCGCTAGGGGGCGCTGGTGAGGGGGTTCGGGGACCCTCAGCCCCCAACGGGCTGCGGCCACCCCTGCACCCATGGGGGTACGGGTTGTCCTCCGCCATGGGGGAACGGGGCCCCCTTCCCCTTCGCGGAAGCCCCAACCTTCCTCCCGGGGCACGCCTGCACCCTCCCCTCGCACTCACGGCCCCAGCGGCGGGGCCGTGCGCCCGCAGACGCCCTAGACGGAGGGCCGGGGTCCCCGTCAGGGGAGGGCACCCCCTGGAAGCCAGGGACGAGCGGCGACCGCGGCCTCTTCCAAAACGGCAGGCACACAGGCCTGCGCGGCAAAAAGCCCCCGGCAAGGCAGCACCACTCAAAGGAGAAGGTTCCGCACCTGGCCCAGCAGCTCTTGATGAGCCCCAGGCCCCGCCCCTGGCCGGAGCCTGACCCCGCCCACCCGATTCTGGCTGCGCACAGGTGCACTTCCTAGGGACGCCGCTAGGGGGCGCTGGTGAGGGGGTTCGGGGACCCTCAGCCCCCAACGGGCTAGGGCCACCCTTGCACCCATGGGGGTACCGGATTGTCCTCCCCCATGGGGGAACGGGGCCCCCTTGCCCTTCGCGAAAGCCCCAACCTTCATCCCAGGGCACGCCTGCACCCTCCCCTCGCACTCACGGCCCCAGCCGCGGGCCGTGCGCCCGCAGACGCCCTAGACGGAGGGCCGGGGTCCCCGTCAGGGGAGGGCACCCCCTGGAAGCCAGGGACGAGCGGCGACCGCGGCCTCTTCCAAAACCGCAGGCACACAGGCCTGCGCGGCAAAAAGCCCCCGGCAAGGCAGCACCACTCAAAGGGGAAGGGTCCGTACCTGGCCCAGCAGCTCTTCATGAGCCCCAGGCCCCGCCCCTGGCCGGAGCCTGACCCCGCCCACCCGACTCTGGCTGCGCACAGGTGCACTTCCTAGGGCCGCCGCTAGGGGGCGCTGGTGAGGGGGTTCGGGGACCCTCAGCCCCCAACGGGCTGCGGCCACCCCTGCACCCATGGGGGTACCGGATTGTCCTCCCCCATGGGGGAACGGGGCCCCCTTGCCCTTCGCGGAAGCCCCAAACTTCCTCCCGGGGCACGCCTGCACCCTCCCCTCGCACTCCCGGCCCCAGCGGCGAGGCCGAGCGCCCGCAGACGCCCTAGACGGAGGGCCGGGGTCCCCGTCAGGGGAGGGCACCCCCTGGAAGCCAGGGACGAGCGGCGACCGCGGCCTCTTCCAAAACGGCAGGCACACAGGCCTGCGCGGCAAAAAGCCCCCGGCAAGGCAGCACCACTCAAAGGGGAAGGGTCCGCACCTGGCCCAGCAGCTCTTGATGAGCCCCAGGCCCCGCCCCTGGCCGGAGCCTGACCCCGCCCACCCGATTCTGGCTGCGCACAGGTGCACTTCCTAGGGACGCCGCTAGGGGGCGCTGGTGAGGGGGTTCGGGGACCCTCAGCCCCCAACGGGCTAGGGCCACCCTTGCACCCATGGGGGTACCGGATTGTCCTCCCCCATGGGGGAACGGGGCCCCCTTGCCCTTCGCGAAAGCCCCAACCTTCCTCCCGGGGGAAGCCTGCACCTCCTCTCGCACTCACAGCCCCAGCGGCGGGGCCGTGCGCCCGCAGACGCCCTAGACGGAGGGCCGGGGTCCCCGTCAGGGGAGGGCACCCCCTGGAAGCCAGGGACGAGAGGCGACCGCGGCCTCTTCCAAAACGGCAGGCACACAGGCCTGCGCGGCAAAAAGCCCCCGGCAAGGCAGCACCACTCAAAGGGGAAGGGTCCGCACCTGGCCCAGCAGCTCTTGATGAGCCCCAGGCCCCGCCCATGGCCGGAGCCTGACCCCGCCCACCCGATTCTGGCTGCGCACAGGTGCACTTCCTAGGGACGCCTCTAGGGGGCGCTGGTGAGGGGGTTCGGGGACCCTCAGCCCCCAACGGGCTAGGGCCACCCTTGCACCCATGGGGGTACCGGATTGTCCTCCCCCATGGGGGAACGGGGCCCCCTTGCCCTTCGCGAAAGCCCCAACCTTCCTCCCGGGGGAAGCCTGCACCTCCTCTCGCACTCACAGCACCAGCGGCGGGGCCGTGCGCCCTCAGACGCCCTAGACGGAGGGCCGGGGTCCCCGTCAGGGGAGGGCACCCCCTGGAAGCCAGGGACGAGCGGCGACCGCGGCCTCTTCCAAAACGGCAGCACACAGGCCTGCGAGGCAAAAAGCCCCCGGCAAGGCAGCACCACTCAAAGGGGAAGGGTCCGCACCTGGCCCAGCAGCTCTTGATGAGCCCCAGGCCCCGCCCCTGGCCGGAGCCTGACCCCGCCCACCCGATTCTGGCTGCGCACAGGTGCACTTCCTAGGGACGCCTCTAGGGGGCGCTGGTGAGGGGGTTCGGGGACCCTCAGCCCCCAACCTGCTAGGGCCACCCTTGCACCCATGGGAGTACCGGATTGTCCTCCCCCATGGGGGAACGGGGCCACCTTGCCCTTCGCGGAAGCCCCAACCTTCCTCCCGGGGGAAGCCTGCACCTCCTCTCGCACTCACAGCCCCAGCGGCGGGGCCGTGCGCCCGCAGACGCCCTAGACGGAGGGCCGGGGTCCCCGTCAGGGGAGGGCACCCCCTGGAAGCCAGGGACGAGCGGCGACCGCGGCCTCTTCCAAAACCGCAGGCACACAGGCCTGCGCGGCAAAAAGCCCCCGGCAAGGCAGCACCACTCAAAGGGGAAGGGTCCGTACCTGGCCCAGCAGCTCTTGATGAGCCCCAGGCCCCGCCCCTGGCCGGAGCCTGACCCCGCCCCCCCGACTCTGGCTGCGCACAGGTGCACTTCCTAGGGCCGCCGCTAGGGGGCGCTGGTGAGGGGGTTCGGGGACCCTCAGCCCCCAACGGGCTGCGGCCAGCCCTGCACCCATGGGGGTACGGGTTGTCCTCCGCCATGGGGGAACGGGGCCCCCTTCCCCTTCGCGGAAGCCCCAACCTTCCTCCCGGGGCACGCCTGCACCCTCCCCTCGCACTCACGGCCCCAGCGGCGGGGCCGTGCGCCCGCAGACGCCCTAGACGGAGGGCCGGGGTCCCCGTCAGGGGAGGGCACCCCCTGGAAGCCAGGGACGAGCGGCGACCGCGGCCTCTTCCAAAACAGCAGGCAGACAGGCCTGCGCGGCAAAAAGCCCCCGGCAAGGCAGCACCACTCAAAGGGGAAGGGTCCGCACCTGGCCCAGCAGCTCTTGATGAGCCCCAGGCCCCTCCCATGGCCGGAGCCTGACCCCGCCCATCCGACTCTGGCTGCGCACAGGTGCACTTCCTAGGGCAGCCGCTAGGGGGCGCTGGTGAGGGGGTTCGGGGACCCTCAGCCCCCAACGGGCTGCGGCCACCCCTGCACCCATGGGGGTACGGGTTGTCCTCCGCCATGGGGGAACGGGGCCCCCTTCCCCTTCGCGGAAGCCCCAACCTTCCTCCCGGGGCACGCCTGCACCCTCCCCTCGCACTCACGGCCCCAGCGGCGGGGCCGTGCGCCCGCAGACGCCCTAGACGGAGGGCCGGGGTCCCCGTCAGGGGAGGGCACCCCCTGGAAGCCAGGGACGAGCGGCGACCGCGGCCTCTTCCAAAACGGCAGGCACACAGGCCTGCGCGGCAAAAAGCCCCGGGCAAGGCAGCACCACTCAAAGGGGAAGGGTCCGCACCTGGCCCAGCAGCTCTTGATGAGCCCCAGGCCCCGCCCCTGGCCGGAGCCTGACCCCGCCCACCCGACTCTGGCTGCGCACAGGTGCACTTCCTAGGGCCGCCGCTAGGGGGCGCTGGTGAGGGGGTTCGGGGACCCTCAGCCCCCAACGGGCTGCGGCCACCCTTGCACCCATGGGGGTACCGGATTGTCCTCCGCCATGGGGGAACGGGGCCCCCTTGCCCTTCGCGGAAGCCCCAAACTTCCTCCCGGGGCACGCCTGCACCCTCCCCTCGCACTCACGGCCCCAGCGGCGAGGCCGTGCGCCCGCAGACGCCCTAGACGGAGGGCCGGGGTCCCCGTCAGGGGAGGGCACCCCCTGGAAGCCAGGGACGAGCGGCGACCGCGGCCTCTTCCAAAACGGCAGGCACACAGGCCTGCGCGGCAAAAAGCCCCCGGCAAGGCAGCACCACTCAAAGGGGAAGGGTCCGCACCTGGCCCAGCAGCTCTTGATGAGCCCCAGGCCCCGACCATGGCCGGAGCCTGACCCCGCCCACCCGACTCTGGCTGTGCACAGGTGCACTTCCAAGGGCCGCCGCTAGGGGGCGCTGGTGAGGGTGTTCGGGGACCCTCAGCCCCCACCGGGCGGGGGCCACCCCTGCACCCATGCGGGTACGGGATTGTCTCCGCTATGTGGGGAACGGGGCCCTCTTCCCCTTCGCGGAAGCCCCAACCTTCCTCCCGGGGCACGCCTGCACCCTCCACTCGCACTCACGGCCCCAGCGGCGGGGCCGTGCGCCCCCAGACGCCCTAGAAGGAGGGCCGGGGTCCCCGTCAGGGGAGGGCACCCCCTGGAAGCCAGGGACGAGCGGCGACCGCGGCCTCTTCCAAAACGGCAGGCACACAGGCCTGCGCGGCAAAAAGCCCCCAGCAAGGCTGCACCACTCAAAGGGGAAGGGTCCGCACCTGGCCCAGCAGCTCTTGATGAGCCCCAGGCCCCGCCCCTGGCCGGAGCCTGACCCCGCCCACCCGACTCTGGCTGCGCACAGGTGCACTTCCTAGGGCCGCCGCTAGGGGGCGCTGGTGAGGGGGTTCGGGGACCCTCAGCCCCCAACGGGCTAGGGCCACCCTTGCACCCATGGGGGTACCGGATTGTCCTCCCCCATGGGGGAACAGGGCCACCTTGCCCTTCGCGGAAGCCCCAACCTTCCTCCCGGGGGAAGCCTGCACCTCCTCTCGCACTCACAGCCCCAGCGGCGGGGCCGTGCGCCCGCAGACGCCCTAGACGGAGGGCCGGGGTCCCCGTCAGGGGAGGGCACCCCCTGGAAGCCAGGGACGAGCGGCGACCGCGGCCTCTTCCAAAACGGCAGGCACACAGGCCTGCGCGGCAAAAAGCCCCCGGCAAGGCAGCACCACTCAAAGGGGAAGGGTCCGCACCTGGCCCAGCAGCTCTTGATGAGCCCCAGGCCCCGCCCCTGGCCGGAGCCTGACCCCGCCCACCCGATTCTGGCTGCGCACAGGTGCACTTCCTAGGGCCGCCGCTAGGGGGCGCTGGTGAGGGGGTTCGGGGACCCTCAGCCCCCAACGGGCTAGGGCCACCCTTGCACCCATGGGGGTACCGGATTGTCCTCCCCCATGGGGGAACGGGGCCCCCTTGCCCTTCGCGAAAGCCCCAACCTTCCTCCCGGGGGAAGACTGCACCTCCTCTCGCACTCACAGCCCCAGCGGCGGGGCCGTGCGCCCTCAGACGCCCTAGACGGAGGGCCGGGGTCCCCGTCAGGGGAGGGCACCCCCTGGAAGCCAGGGACGAGCGGCGACCGCGGCCTCTTCCAAAACGGCAGCACACAGGCCTGCGCGGCAAAAAGCCCCCGGCAAGGCAGCACCACTCAAAGGGGAAGGGTCCGCACCTGGCCCAGCAGCTCTTGATGAGCCCCAGGCCCCGCCCCTGGCCGGAGCCTGACCCCGCCCACCCGATTCTGGCTGCGCACAGGTGCACTTCCTAGGGACGCCTCTAGGGGGCGCTGGTGAGGGGGTTCGGGGACCCTCAGCCCCCAACCTGCTAGGGCCACCCTTGCACCCATGGGGGTACCGGATTGTCCTCCCCCATGGGGGAACGGGGCCACCTTGCCCTTCGCGGAAGCCCCAACCTTCCTCCCGGGGGAAGCCTGCACCTCCTCTCGCACTCACAGCCCCAGCGGCGGGGCCGTGCGCCCGCAGACGCCCTAGACGGAGGGCCGGGGTCCCCGTCAGGGGAGGGCACCCCCTGGAAGCCAGGGACGAGCGGCGACCGCGGCCTCTTCCAAAACGGCAGGCACACAGGCCTGCGCGGCAAAAAGCCCCGGGCAAGGAAGCACCACTGAAAGGGGAAGGGTCCGCACCTGGCCCAGCAGCTCTTGATGAGCCCCAGGCCCCGCCCCTGGCCGGAGCCTGACCCCGCCCACCCGACTCTGGCTGCGCACAGGTGCATTCCTAGGGCCGCCGCTAGGGGGCGCTGGTGAGGGGGTTCGGGGACCCTCAGCCCCCAACGGGCTGCGGCCACCCCTGCACCCATGGGGGTACGGGTTGTCCTCCGCCATGGGGGAACGGGGCCCCCTTCCCCTTCGCGGAAGCCCCAACCTTCCTCCCGGGGCACGCCTGCACCCTCCCCTCGCACTCACGGCCCCAGCGGCGGGGCCGTGCGCCCGCAGACGCCCTAGACGGAGGGCCGGGGTCCCCGTCAGGGGAGGGCACCCCCTGGAAGCCAGGGACGAGCGGCGACCGCGGCCTCTTCCAAAACGGCAGGCACACAGGCCTGCGCGGCAAAAAGCCCCCGACAAGGCAGCACCACTCAAAGGAGAAGGTTCCGCACCTGGCCCAGCAGCTCTTGATGAGCCCCAGGCCCCGCCCCTGGCCGGAGCCTGACCCCGCCCACCCGATTCTGGCTGCGCACAGGTGCACTTCCTAGGGACGCCGCTAGGGGGCGCTGGTGAGGGGGTTCGGGGACCCTCAGCCCCCAACGGGCTAGGGCCACCCTTGCACCCATGGGGGTACCGGATTGTCCTCCCCCATGGGGGAACGGGGCCCCCTTGCCCTTCGCGAAAGCCCCAACCTTCCTCCCGGGGCACGCCTGCACCCTCCCCTCGCACTCACGGCCCCAGCCGCGGGCCGTGCGCCCGCAGACGCCCTAGACGGAGGGCCGGGGTCCCCGTCAGGGGAGGGCACCCCCTGGAAGCCAGGGACGAGCGGCGACCGCGGCCTCTTCCAAAACCGCAGGCACACAGGCCTGCGCGGCAAAAAGCCCCCGGCAAGGCAGCACCACTCAAAGGGGAAGGGTCCGTACCTGGCCCAGCAGCTCTTCATGAGCCCCAGGCCCCGCCCCTGGCCGGAGCCTGACCCCGCCCACCCGACTCTGGCTGCGCACAGGTGCACTTCCTAGGGCCGCCGCTAGGGGGCGCTGGTGAGGGGGTTCGGGGACCCTCAGCCCCCAACGGGCTGCGGCCACCCCTGCACCCATGGGGGTACCGGATTGTCCTCCCCCATGGGGGAACGGGGCCCCCTTGCCCTTCGCGGAAGCCCCAAACTTCCTCCCGGGGCACGCCTGCACCCTCCCCTCGCACTCCCGGCCCCAGCGGCGAGGCCGTGCGCCCGCAGACGCCCTAGACGGAGGGCCGGGGTCCCCGTCAGGGGAGGGCACCCCCTGGAAGCCAGGGACGAGCGGCGACCGCGGCCTCTTCCAAAACGGCAGGCACACAGGCCTGCGCGGCAAAAAGCCCCCGGCAAGGCAGCACCACTCAAAGGGGAAGGGTCCGCACCTGGCCCAGCAGCTCTTGATGAGTCCCAGTCCCCGCCCATGGCCGGAGCCTGACCCCGCCCATCCGACTGTGGCTGCGCACAGGTGCACTTCCTAGGGCCGCCGCTAGGGGGCGCTGGTGAGGGGGTTCGGGGAACCTCAGCCCCCAACGGGCTGCGGCCACCCCTGCACCCATGGGGGTACGGGTTGTCCTCCGCCATGGGGGAACGGGGCCCCCTTCCCCTTCGCGGAAGCCCCAACCTTCCTCCCGGGGTACGCCTGCACCCTCCCCTCGCACTCACGGCCCCAGCGGCGGGGCCTTGCGCCCGCAGACGCCCTAGACGGAGGGCCGGGGTCCCCGTCAGGGGAGGGCACCCCCTGGAAGCCAGGGACGAGCGGCGACCGCGGCCTCTTCCAAAACGGCAGGCACACAGGCCTGCGCGGCAAAAAGCCCCCGGCAAGGCAGCACCACTCAAAGGGGAAGGGTCCGCACCTGGCCCAGCAGCTCTTGATGAGCCCCAGGCCCCGCCCCTGGCCGGAGCCTGACCCCGCCCACCCGATTCTGGCTGCGCACAGGTGCACTTCCTAGGGCCGCCGCTAGGGGGCTCTGGTGAGGGGGTTCGGGGACCCTCAGCCCCCAACGGGCTAGGGCCACCCTTGCACCCATGGGGGTACCGGATTGTCCTCCCCCATGGGGGAACGGGGCCCCCTTGCCCTTCGCGAAATCCCCAACCTTCCTCCCGGGGGAAGCCTGCACCTCCTCTCGCACTCACAGCCCCAGCGGCGGGGCCGTGCGCCCTCAGACGCCCTAGACGGAGGGCCGGGGTCCCCGTCAGGGGAGGGCACCCCCTGGAAGCCAGGGACGAGCGGCGACCGCGGCCTCTTCCAAAACGGCAGCACACAGGCCTGCGAGGCAAAAAGCCCCCGGCAAGGCAGCACCACTCAAAGGGGAAGGGTCCGCACCTGGCCCAGCAGCTCTTGATGAGCCCCAGGCCCCGCCCCTGGCCGGAGCCTGACCCCGCCCACCCGATTCTGGCTGCGCACAGGTGCACTTCCTAGGGACGCCTCTAGGGGGCGCTGGTGAGGGGGTTCGGGGACCCTCAGCCCCCAACCTGCTAGGGCCACCCTTGCACCCATGGGAGTACCGGATTGTCCTCCCCCATGGGGGAACGGGGCCACCTTGCCCTTCGCGGAAGCCCCAACCTTCCTCCCGGGGGAAGCCTGCACCTCCTCTCGCACTCACAGCCCCAGCGGCGGGGCCGTGCGCCCGCAGACGCCCTAGACGGAGGGCCGGGGTCCCCGTCAGGGGAGGGCACCCCCTGGAAGCCAGGGACGAGCGGCGACCGGGGCCTCTTCCAAAACCGCAGGCACACAGGCCTGCGCGGCAAAAAGCCCCCGGCAAGGCAGCACCACTCAAAGGGGAAGGGTCCGTACCTGGCCCAGCAGCTCTTGATGAGCCCCAGGCCCCGCCCCTGGCCGGAGCCTGACCCCGCCCCCCCGACTCTGGCTGCGCACAGGTGCACTTCCTAGGGCCGCCGCTAGGGGGCGCTGGTGAGGGGGTTCGGGGACCCTCAGCCCCCAACGGGCTGCGGCCACCCCTGCACCCATGGGGGTACGGGTTGTCCTCCCCCATGGGGGAACGGGGCCCCCTTCCCCTTCGCGGAAGCCCCAACCTTCCTCCCGGGGCACGCCTTCACCCTCCCCTCGCACTCACGGCCCCAGCGGCGGGGCCGTGCGCCCGCAGACGCCCTAGACGGAGGGCCGGGGTCCCCGTCAGGGGAGGGCACCCCCTGGAAGCCAGGGACGAGCGGCGACCGCGGCCTCTTCCAAAACAGCAGGCACACAGGCCTGCGCGGCAAAAAGCCCCCGGCAAGGCAGCACCACTCAAAGGAGAAGGGTCCGCACCTGGCCCAGCAGCTCTTGATGAGCCCCAGGCCCCGCCCCTGGCCGGAGCCTGACCCCGCCCACCCGATTCTGGCTGCGCACAGGTGCACTTCCTAGGGACGCCGCTAGGGGGCGCTGGTGAGGGGGTTCGGGGACCCTCAGCCCCCAACGGGCTAGGGCCACCCTTGCACCCATGGGGGTACCGGATTGTCCTCCCCCATGGGGGAACGGGGCCCCCTTGCCCTTCGCGGAAGCCCCAAACTTCCTCCCGGGGCACGCCTGCACCCTCCCCTCGCACTCCCGGCCCCAGCGGCGAGGCCGTGCGCCCGCAGACGCCCTAGACGGAGGGCCGGGGTCCCCGTCAGGGGAGGGCACCCCCTGGAAGCCAGGGACGAGAGGCGACCGCGGCCTCTTCCAAAACGGCAGGCACACAGGCCTGCGCGGCAAAAAGCCCCCGGCAAGGCAGCACCACTCAAAGGGGAAGGGTCCGCACCTGGCCCAGCAGCTCTTGATGAGCCCCAGGCCCCTCCCATGGCCGGAGCCTGACCCCGCCCATCCGACTCTGGCTGCGCACAGGTGCACTTCCTAGGGCAGCCGCTAGGGGGCGCTGGTGAGGGGGTTCGGGGACCCTCAGCCCCCAACGGGCTGCGGCCACCCCTGCACCCATGGGGGTACGGGTTGTCCTCCGCCATGGGGGAACGGGTCCCCCTTCCCCTTCGCGGAAGCCCCAACCTTCCTCCCGGGGCACGCCTGCACCCTCCCCTCGCACTCACGGCCCCAGCGGCGGGGCCGTGCGCCCGCAGACGCCCTAGACGGAGGGCCGGGGTCCCCGTCAGGGGAGGGCACCCCCTGGAAGCCAGGGACGAGCGGCGACCGCGGCCTCTTCCAAAACGGCAGGCACACAGGCCTGCGCGGCAAAAAGCCCCCGGCAAGGCAGCACCACTCAAAGGGGAAGGGTCCGCACCTGGCCCAGCAGCTCTTGATGAGCCCCAGGCCCCGCCCCTGGCCGGAGCCTGACCCCGCCCACCCGATTCTGGCTGCGCACAGGTGCACATCCTAGGGACGCCGCTAGGGGGCGCTGGTGAGGGGGTTCGGGTATCCTCAGCCCCCAACGGGCTAGGGCCACCCTTGCACCCATGGGGGTACCGGATTTTCCTCCCCCATGGGGGAACGGGGCCCCCTTGCCCTTCGCTAAAGCCCCAACCTTCCTCCCGGGGCACGCCTGCACCCTCCCCTCGCACTCACAGCCCCAGCGGCGGGGCCGTGCGCCCGCAGACGCCCTAGACGGAGGGCCGGGGTCCCCGTCAGGGGAGGGCACCCCCTGGAAGCCAGGGACGAGCGGCGACCGCGGCCTCTTCCAAAACGGCAGGCACACAGGCCTGCGCGGCAAAAAGCCCCCGGCAAGGCAGCACCACTCAAAGGGGAAGGGTCCGCACCTGGCCCAGCAGCTCTTGATGAGCCCCAGGCCCCGCCCCTGACGGAGCCTGACCCCGCCCACCGTCTAGGCTGCGCACAGGTGCACTTCCTAGGGCCCGCCGCTAGGGGGCTGTGAGTGCGAGGGGATCGGGGCAGGCCCGTGCCCCGGAGGAAGGGGTAGGGGCTTGTCTCGCATGTAGGGGAAGGGGGCCCCGTTCCCTGGGGAACGGGGCCCCCTTCCCCTACGCGGAAGCCCCAACCTTCCTCCCGGGGCACGCCTGCACCCTCCCCTCGCACTCACAGCCCCAGCGGCGGGGCCGTGCGCCCGCAGACGCCCTAGACGGAGGGCCGGGGTCCCCGTCAGGGGAGGGCACGCCCTGGAAGCCAGGGACGAGCGGCGACCGCGGCCTCTTCCAAAACGGCAGGCACACAGGCCTGCGCGGCAAAAAGCCCCCGGCAAGGCAGCACCACTCAAAGGGGAAGGTTCCGCACCTGGCCCAGCAGCTCTTGATGAGCCCCAGGCCCCGCCCCTGGCCGGAGCCTGACCCCGCCCACCCGACTCTGGCTGCGCACAGGTGCACTTCCTAGGGTCGCCGCTAGGGGGCCCTGGTGAGGGGGTTCGGGGACCCTCAGCCCCCAACGGGCTGCGGCCACCCTTGCACCCATGGGGGTACCGGATTGTCCTCCGCCATGGGGGAACGGGGCCCCCTTGCCCTTCGCGGAAGCCCCAAACTTCCTCCCGGGGCACGCCTGCACCCTCCCCTCGCACTCACGGCCCCAGCGGCGAGGCCGTGCGCCCGCAGACGCCCTAGACGGAGGGCCGGGGTCCCCGTCAGGGGAGGGCACCCCCTGGAAGCCAGGGACGAGCGGCGACCGCGGCCTCTTCCAAAACGGCAGGCACACAGGCCTGCGCGGCAAAACGCCCCCGGCAAGGCAGCACCACTCAAAGGGGAAGGGTCCGCACCTGGCCCAGCAGCTCTTGATGAGCCCCAGGCCCCGCCCCTGGCCGGAGCCTGACCCCGCCCACCCGATTCTGGCTGCGCACAGGTGCACTTCCTAGGGACGCCGCTAGGGGGCGCTGGTGAGGGGGTTCGGGGACCCTCAGCCCCCTACGGGCTAGGGCCACACTTGCACCCATGGGGGTACCGGATTGTCCTCCCCCATGGGGGAACGGGGCCCCCTTGCCCTTCGCGAAAGCCACAACCTTCCTCCCCGGGCACGCCTGCACCCTCCCCTCGCACTCACAGCCCCAGCGGCGGGGCCGTGCGCCCGCAGACGCCCTAGACGGAGGGCCGGGGTCCCCGTCAGGGGAGGGCACCCCCTGGAAGCCAGGGACGAGCGGCGACCGCGGCCTCTTCCAAAACGGCAGGCACACAGGCCTGCGCGGCAAAAAGACCCCGGCAAGGCAGCACCACTCAAAGGGGAAGGGTCCGCACCTGGCCCAGCAGCTCTTGATGAGCCCCAGGCCCCGCCCCTGGCCGGAGCCTGACCCCGCCCACCCGATTCTGGCTGCGCACAGGTGCACTTCCTAGGGACGCCGCTAGGGGGCGCTGGTGAGGGGGTTCGGGGACCCTCAGCCCCCAACGTGCTAGGGCCACCCTTGCACCCATGGGGGTTAGGGATTGTCCTCCCCCATGGGGGAACGGGGCCCCCTTGCCCTTCGCGGAAGCCCCAACCTTCCTCCAGGGGGAAGCCTGCACCTCCTCTCGCACTCACGGCCCCAGCGGCGGGGCCGTGCGCCCGCAGACGCCCTAGACGGAGGGCCGGGGTCCCCGTCAGGGGAGGGCACCCCCTGGAAGCCAGGGACGAGCGGCGACCGCGGCCTCTTCCAAAACGGCAGGCACACAGGCCTGCGCGGCAAAAAGCCCCCGGCAAGGCAGAACCACTCAAAGGGGAAGGGTCCGCACCTGGCCCAGCAGCTCTTGATGAGCCCCAGGCCCCGCCCCTGGCCGGAGCCTGACCCCGCCCACCCGACTCTGGCTGCGCACAGGTGCACTTCCTAGGGCCGCCGCTAGGGGGCGCTGGTGAGGGGGTTCGGGGACCCTCAGCCCCCAACGGGTTGCGGCCACCCCTGCACCCATGGGGGTACCGGATTGTCCTCCCCCATGGGGGAACGGGGCCCCCTTGCCCTTCGCGGAAGCCCAAAACTTCCTCCCGAGGCACGCCTGCACCCTCCCCTCGCACTCACGGCCCCAGCGGCGAGGCCGTGCGCCCGCAGACGCCCTAGACGGAGGGCCGGGGTCCCCGTCAGGGGAGGGCACCCCCTGGAAGCCAGGGACGAGCGGCGACCGCGGCCTCTTCCAAAACGGCAGGCACACAGGCCTGCGCGGCAAAAAGCCCCCGGCAAGGCAGCACCACTCAAAGGGGAAGGGTCCGCACCTGGCCCAACAGCTCTTGATGAGCCCCAGGCCCCGCCCATGGCCGGAGCCTGACCCCGCCCACCCGACACTGGCTGCGCACAGGTGCACTTCCAAGGGCCGCCGCTAGGGGGCGCTGGTGAGGGGTTCGGGGACACTCAGCCCCCACCGGGCTGGGGCCACCCCTGCACCCATGGGGGTACGGGATTGTCTCCGCCATGTGGGGAACGGGGCCCTCTTCCCCTTCGCGGAAGCCCCAACCTTCCTCCCGGGGCACGCCTGCACCCTCCACTCGCACTCACGGCCCCAGCGGCGGGGCCGTGCGCCCGCAGACGCCCTAGAAGGAGGGCCGGGGTCCCCGTCAGGGGAGGGCACCCCCTGGAAGCCAGGGACGAGCGGCGACCGCGGCCTCTTCCAAAACGGCAGGCACACAGGCCTGCGCGGCAAAAAGCCCCCGGCAAGGCAGCACCAATCAAAGGGGAAGGGTCCGCACCTGGCCCAGCAGCTCTTGATGAGCCCCAGGCCCCGCCCCTGGCCGGAGCCTGACCCCGCCCACCCGACTCTGGCTGCGCACAGGTGCACTTCCTAGGGCCGCCGCTAGGGGGCGCTGGTGAGGGGGTTCGGGGACCCTCAGCCCCCAACGGGCTGCGGCCACCCCTGCACCCATGGGGGTACGGGTTGTCCTCCGCCATGGGGGAACGGGGCCCCCTTCCCCTTCACGGAAGCCCCAACCTTCCTCCCGGGGCACGCCTGCACCCTCCCCTCGCACTCACGGCCCCAGCGGCGGGGCCGTGCGCCCGCAGACGCCCTAGACGGAGGGCCGGGGTCCCCGTCAGGGGAGGGCACCCCCTGGAAGCCAGGGACGAGCGGCGACCGCGGCCTCTTCCAAAACGGCAGGCACACAGGCCTGCGCGGCAAAAAGCCCCCGGCAAGGCAGCACCACTCAAAGGGGAAGGGTCCGCACCTGGCCCAGCAGCTCTTGATGAGCCCCAGGCCCCGCCCCTGGCCGGAGACTGACCCCGCCCACCCGACTCTGGCTGCGCACAGGTGCACTTCCTAGGGACGCCGCTAGGGGGCGCTGGTGAGGGGGTTCGGGGACCCTCAGCCCCCAACGGGCTACGGCCACCCTTGCACCCATGGGGGTACCGGATTGTCCTCCCCCATGGGGGAACGGGGCCCCCTTGCCCTTCGCGAAAGCCCCAACCTTCCTCCCGGGGCACGCCTGCACCCTCCCCTCGCACTCACAGCCCCAGCGGCGGGGCCGTGCGCCCGCAGACGCCCTAGACGGAGGGCCGGGGTCCCCGTCAGGGGAGGGCACCCCCTGGAAGCCAGGGACGAGCGGCGACCGCGGCCTCTTCCAAAACGGCAGGCACACAGGCCTGCGCGGCAAAAAGACCCCGGCAAGGCAGCACCACTCAAAGGGGAAGGGTCCGCACCTGGCCCAGCAGCTCTTGATGAGCCCCAGGCCCCGCCCCTGGCCGGAGCCTGACCCCGCCCACCCGATTCTGGCTGCGCACAGGTGCACTTCCTACGGACGCCGCTAGGGGGCGCTGGTGAGGGGGTTCGGGGACCCTCAGCCCCCAACGGGCTAGGGCCACCCTTGCACCCATGGGGGTTAGGGATTGTCCTCCCCCATGGGGGAACGGGGCCCCCTTGCCCTTCGCGGAAGCCCCAACCTTCCTCCCGGGGGAAGCCTGCACCTCCTCTCGCACTCACGGCCCCAGCGGCGGGGCCGTGCGCCCGCAGACGCCCTAGACGGAGGGCCGGGGTCCCCGTCAGGGGAGGGCACCCCCTGGAAGCCAGGGACGAGCGGCGACCGCGGCCTCTTCCAAAACGGCAGGCACACAGGCCTGCGCGGCAAAAAACCCCCGGCAAGGCAGCACCACTCAAAGGGGAAGGGTCCGCACCTGGCCCAGCAGCTCTTGATGAGCCCCAGGCCCCGCCCCTGGCCGGAGCCTGACCCCGCCCACCCGACTCTGGCTGCGCACAGGTGCACTTCCTAGGGCCGCCGCTAGGGGGCGCTGGTGAGGGGGTTCGGGGACCCTCAGCCCCCAACGGGCTGCGGCCACCCCTGCACCCATGGGGGTACCGGATTGTCCTCCCCCATGGGGGAACGGGGCCCCCTTGCCCTTCGCGGAAGCCCCAAACTTCCTCCCGAGGCACGCCTGCACACTCCCCTCGCACTCACAGCCCCAGCGGCGGGGCCGTGCGCCCGCAGACGCCCTAGACGGAGGGCCGGGGTCCCCGTCAGGGGAGGGCACCCCCTGGAAGCCAGGGACGAGCGGCGACCGCGGCCTCTTCCAAAACGGCAGGCACACAGGCCTGCGCGGCAAAAAGCACCCGGCAAGGCAGCACCACTCAAAGGGGAAGGGTCCGCACCTGGCCCAGCAGCTCTTGATGAGCCCCAGGCCCCGCCCCTGGCCGGAGCCTGACCCGCCCACCCGACTCTGGCTGCGCACAGGTGCACTTCCTAGGGCCGCCGCTAGGGGGCGCTGGTGAGGGGGTTCGGGGACCCTCAGCCCCCAACGGGCTGCGGCCACCCCTGCACCCATGGGGGTACGGGTTGTCCTCCGCCATGGGGGAACGGGGCCCCCTTCCCCTTCGCGGAATCCCCAACCTTCCTCCCGGGGCACGCCTGCACGCTCCCCTCGCACTCACGGCCCCAGCGGCGGGGCCGTGCGCCCGCAGACGCCCTAGACGGAGGGCCGGGGTCCCCGTCAGGGGAGGGCAGCCCCTGGAAGCCAGCGACGAGCGGCGACCGCGGCCTCTTCCAAAACCGCAGGCACACAGGCCTGCGCGGCAAAAAGCCCCCGGCAAGGCAGCACCACTCAAAGGGGAAGGGTCCGCACCTGGCCCAGCAGCTCTTGATGAGCCCCAGGTCCCGCCCCTGGCCGGAGCCTGACCCCGCCCACCCGACTCTGGCTGCGCACAGGTGCACTTCCTAGGGCCGCCGCTAGGGGGCGCTGGTGAGGGGGTTCGGGGACCCTCAGCCCCCAACGGGCTGCGGCCACCCCTGCACCCATGGGGGTACCGGATTGTCCTCCCCCATGGGGGAACGGGGCACCCTTGCCCTTCGCGGAAGCCCCAAACTTCCTCCCGGGGCACGCCTGCACCCTCCCCTCGCACTCACGGCCCCAGCGGCGGGGCCGTGCGCCCGCAGACGCCCTAGACGGAGGGCCGGGGTCCCCGTCAGGGGAGGGCACCCCCTGGAAGCCAGGGACGAACGGCGACCGCGGCCTCTTCCAAAACGGCAGGCACACAGGCCTGCGCGGCAAAAAGCCCCCGGCAAGGCAGCACCACTCAAAGGGGAAGGGTCCGCACCTGGCCCAGCAGCTCTTGATGAGCCCCAGGCCCCGCCCCTGGCCGGAGCCTGACCCAGCCCACCCGACTCTGGCTGCGCACAGGTGCACTTCCTAGGGCCGCCGCTAGGGGGCGCTGGTGAGGGGGTTCGGGGACCCTCAGCCCCCAACGGGCTGCGGCCACCCCTGCACCCATGGGGGTATGGGTTGTCCTCCGCCATGGGGGAACGGGGCCCCCTTCCCCTTCACGGAAGCCCCAACCTTCCTCCCGGGGCACGCCTGCACCCTCCCCTCGCACTCACGGCCCCAGCGGCGGGGCCGTGCGCCCGCAGACGCCCTAGACGGAGGGCCGGGGTCCCCGTCAGGGGAGGGCACCCCCTGGAAGCCAGGGACGAGCGGCGACCGCGGCCTCTTCCAAAACGGCAGGCAAACAGGCCTGCGCGGCAAAAAGCCCCCGGCAAGGCAGCACCACTCAAAGGGGAAGGGTCCGCACCTGGCCCAGCAGCTCTTGATGAGCCCCAGGCCCCGCCCATGGCCGGAGCCTGACCCCGCCCACCCGACACTGGCTGCGCACAGGTGCACTTCCAAGGGCCGCCGCTAGGGGGCGCTGGTGAGGGGTTCGGGGACACTCAGCCCCCACCGGGCTGGGGCCACCCCTGCACCCAGGGGGTACGGGATTGTCTCCGCCATGTGGGGAACGGGGCCCTCTTCCCCTTCGCGGAAGCCCCAACCTTCCTCCCGGGGCACGCCTGCACCCTCCACTCCCACTCACGGCCCCAGCGGCGGGGCCGTGCGCCCGCAGACGACCTAGAAGGAGGGCCGGGGTCCCCGTCAGGGGAGGGCACCCCCTGGAAGCCAGGGACGAGCGGCGACCGCGGCCTCTTCCAAAACGGCAGGCACACAGGCCTGCGCGGCAAAAAGCCCCCGGCAAGGCAGCACCACTCAAAGGGGAAGGGTCCGCACCTGGCCCAGCAGCTCTTGATGAGCCCCAGGCCCCGCCCCTGGCCGGAGCCTTACACCGCCCACCCGACTCTGGCTGCGCACAGGTGCACTTCCTAGGGCCGCCGCTAGGGGGCGCTGGTGAGGGGGTTCGGGGACCCTCAGCCCCCAACGGGCTGCGGCCACCCCTGCACCCATGGGGGTACGGGTTGTCCTCCGCCATGGGGGAACGGGGCCCCCTTCCCATTCACGGAAGCCCCAACCTTCCTCCCGGGGCACGCCTGCACCCTCCCCTCGCACTCACGGCCCCAGCGGCGGGGCCGTGCGCCCGCAGACGCCCTAGACGGAGGGCCGGGGTCCCCGTCAGGGGAGGGCACCCCCTGGAAGCCAGGGACGAGCGGCGACCGCGGCCTCTTCCAAAACGGCAGGCACACAGGCCTGCGCGGCAAAAAGCCCCCGGCAAGGCAGCACCACTCAAAGGGGAAGGGTCCGCACCTGGCCCAGCAGCTCTTGATGAGCCCCAGGCCCCGCCCCTGGCCGGAGCCTGACCCCGCCCACCCGACTCTGGCTGCGCACAGGTGCACTTCCTAGGGACGCCGCTAGGGGGCGCTGGTGAGGGGGTTCGGGGACCCTCAGCCCCCAACGGGCTACGGCCACCCTTGCACCCATGGGGGTACCGGATTGTCCTCCCCCATGGGGGAACGGGGCCCCCTTGCCCTTCGCGAAAGCCCCAACCTTCCTCCCGGGGCACGCCTGCACCCTCCCCTCGCACTCACAGCCCCAGCGGCGGGGCCGTGCGTCCGCAGACGCCCTAGACGGAGGGCCGGGGTCCCCGTCAGGGGAGGGCACCCCCTGGAAGCCAGGGACGAACGGCGACCGCGGCCTCTTCCAAAACGGCAGGCACACAGGCCTGCGCGGCAAAAAGACCCCGGCAAGGCAGCACCACTCAAAGGGGAAGGGTCCGCACCTGGCCCAGCAGCTCTTGATGAGCCCCAGGCCCCGCCCCTGGCCGGAGCCTGACCCCGCCCACCCGATTCTGGCTGCGCACAGGTGCACTTCCTAGGGACGCCGCTAGGGGGCGCTGGTGAGGGGGTTCGGGGACCCTCAGCCCCCAACGGGCTAGGGCCACCCTTGCACCCATGGGGGTTAGGGATTGTCCTCCCCCATGGGGGAACGGGGCCCCCTTGCCCTTCGCGGAAGCCCCAACCTTCCTCCCGGGGGAAGCCTGCACCTCCTCTCGCACTCACGGCCCCAGCGGCGGGGCCATGCGCCCGCAGACGCCCTAGACGGAGGGCCGGGGTCCCCGTCAGGGGAGGGCACCCCCTGGAAGCCAGGGACGAGCGGCGACCGCGGCCTCTTCCAAAACGGCAGGCACACAGGCCTGCGCGGCAAAAAGCCCCCGGCAAGGCAGCACCACTCAAAGGGGAAGGGTCCGCACCTGGCCCAGCAGCTCTTGATGAGCCCCAGGCCCCGCCCCTGGCCGGAGCCTGACCCCGCCCACCCGACTCTGGCTGCGCACAGGTGCACTTCCTAGGGCCGCCGCTAGGGGGCGCTGGTGAGGGGGTTCGGGGACCCTCAGCCCCCAACGGGCTGCGGCCACCCCTGCACCCATGGGGGTACCGGATTGTCCTCCCCCATGGGGGAACGGGGCCCCCTTGCCCTTCGCGGAAGCCCCAAACTTCCTCCCGAGGCACGCCTGCACACTCCCCTCGCACTCACGGCCCCAGCGGCGAGGCCTTGCGCCCGCAGACGCCCTAGACGGAGGGCCGGGGTCCCCGTCAGGGGAGGGCACCCCCTGGAAGCCAGGGAAGAGCGGCGACCGCGGCCTCTTCCAAAACGGCAGGCACACAGGCCTGCGCGGCAAAAAGCCCCCGGCAAGGCAGCACCACTCAAAGGGAAAGGGTCCGCACCTGGCCCAGCAGCTCTTGATGAGCCCCAGGCCCCGCCCATGGCCGGAGCCTGACCCCGCCCACCCGACTCTGGCTGCGCACAGGTGCACTTCCAAGGGCCGCCGCTAGGGGGCGCTGGTGAGGGGTTCGGGGACACTCAGCCCCCACCGGGCTGGGGCCACCCCTGCACCCATGGGGGTATGGGTTGTCCTCCGCCATGGGGGAACAGGGCCCCCTTCCCCTTCACGGAAGCCCCAACCTTCCTCCCGGGGCACGCCTGCACCCTCCCCTCGCACTCACGGCCCCAGCGGCGGGGCCGTGCGCCCGCAGACGCCCTAGACGGAGGGCCGGGGTCCCCGTCAGGGGAGGGCACCCCCTGGAAGCCAGGGACGAGCGGCGACCGCGGCCTCTTCCAAAACGGCAGGCAAACAGGCCTGCGCGGCAAAAAGCCCCCGGCAAGGCAGCACCACTCAAAGGGGAAGGGTCCGCACCTGGCCCAGCAGCTCTTGATGAGCTCCAGGCCCCGCCCCTGGCCGGAGCCTGACCCCGCCCACCCGACTCTGGCTGCGCACAGGTGCACTTCCTAGGGACGCCGCTAGGGGGCGCTGGTGAGGGGGTTCGGGGACCCTCAGCCCCCAACGGGCTAGGGCCACCCTTGCACCCATGGGGGTACCGGATTGTCCTCCCCCATGGGGGAACGGGGCCCCCTTGCCCTTCGCGAAAGCCCCAACCTTCCTCCCGGGGCACGCCTGCACCCTCCCCTCGCACTCACAGCCCCAGCGGCGGGGCCGTGCGCCCGCAGACGCCCTAGACGGAGGGCCGGGGTCCCCGTCAGGGGAGGGCACCCCCTGGAAGCCAGGGACGAGCGGCGACCGCGGCCTCTTCCAAAACGGCAGGCACACAGGCCTGCGCGGCAAAAAGCCCCCGGCAAGGCAGCACCACTCAAAGGGGAAGGGTCCGCACCTGGCCCAGCAGCTCTTGATGAGCCCCAGGCCCCGCCCCTGGCCGGAGCCTGACCCCGCCCACCCGATTCTGGCTGCGCACAGGTGCACTTCCTAGGGACGCCGCTAGGGGGCGCTGGTGAGGGGGTTCGGGGACCCTCAGCCCCCAATGGGCTAGGGCCACCCTTGCACCCATGGGGGTTAGGGATTGTCCTCCCCCATGGGGGAACGGGGCCCCCTTGCCCTTCGCGGAAGCCCCAACCTTCCTCCCGGGGGAAGCCTGCACCTCCTCTCGCACTCACGGCCCCACCGGCGGGGCCGTGCGCCCGCAGACGCCCTAGACGGAGGGCCGGGGTCCCCGTCAGGGGAGGGCACCCCCTGGAAGCCAGGGACGAGCGGCGACCGCGGCCTCTTCCAAAACGGCAGGCACACAGGCCTGCGCGGCAAAAAGCCCCCGGCAAGGCAGCACCACTCAAAGGGGAAGGGTCCGCACCTGGCCCAGCAGCTCTTGATGAGCCCCAGGCCCCGCCCCTGGCCGGAGCCTGACCCCGCCCACCCGACTCTGGCTGCGCACAGGTGCACTTCCTAGGGCCGCCGCTAGGGGGCGCTGGTGAGGGGGTTCGGGTACCCTCAGCCCCCAACGGGCTAGGGCCACCCTTGCACCCATGGGGGTACGGGATTGTCTCCACCATGTGGGGAACGGGGCCCCTTTCCCCTACGCGGAAGCCCCAACCTTCCTCCCGGGGCACGCCTGCACCCTCCCCTCGCACTCACAGCCCCAGCGGCGGGGCCGTGCGCCCGCAGACGCCCTAGACGGAGGGCCGGGGTCCCCGTCAGGGGAGGGCACCCCCTGGAAGCCAGGGACGAGCGGCGACCGCGGCCTCTTCCAAAACGGCAGGCACACAGGCCTGCGCGGCAAAAAGCCCCCGGCAAGGCAGCACCACTCAAAGGGGAAGGGTCCGCACCTGGCCCAGCAGCTCTTGATGAGCCCCAGGCCCCGCCCCTGGCCGGAGCCTGACCCCGCCCACCCGACTCTGGCTGCGCACAGGTGCACTTCCTAGGGCCGCCGCTAGGGGGCGCTGGTGAGGGGGTTCGGGGACCCTCAGCCCCCAACGGGCTGCGGCCACCCCTGCACCCATGGGGGTACGGGTTGTCCTCCGCCATGGGGGAACGGGGCCCCCTTCCCCTTCGCGGAATCCCCAACCTTCCTCCCGGGGCACGCCTGCACGCTCCCCTCGCACTCACGGCCCCAGCGGCGGGGCCGTGCGCCCGCAGACGCCCTAGACGGAGGGCCGGGGTCCCCGTCAGGGGAGGGCAGCCCCTGGAATCCAGGGACGAGCGGCGACCGCGGCCTCTTCCAAAACCGCAGGCACACAGGCCTGCGCGGCAAAAAGCCCCCGGCAAGGCAGCACCACTCAAAGGGGAAGGGTCCGCACCTGGCCCAGCCGCTCTTGATGAGCCCCAGGCCCCGCCCCTGGCCGGAGCCTGACCCCGCCCACCCGACTCTGGCTGCGCACAGGTGCACTTCCTAGGGCCGCCGCTAGGGGGCGCTGGTGAGGGGGTTCGGGGACCCTCAGCCCCCAACGGGCTGCGGCCACCCCTGCACCCATGGGGGTACCGGATTGTCCTCCCCCATGGGGGAACGGGGCCCCCTTGCCCTTCGCGGAAGCCCCAAACTTCCTCCCGGGGCACGCCTGCACCCTCCCCTCGCACTCACGGCCCCAGCGGCGAGGCCGTGCGCCCGCAGACGCCCTAGACGGAGGGCCGGGGTCCCCGTCAGGGGAGGGCACCCCCTGGAAGCCAGGGACGAGCGGCGACCGCGGCCTCTTCCAAAACCGCAGGCACACAGGCCTGCGCGGCAAAAAGCCCCCGGCAAGGCAGCACCACTCAAAGGGGAAGGGTCCGCACCTGGCCCAGCAGCTCTTGATGAGCCCCAGGCCCCGCCCCTGGCCGGAGCCTGACCCAGCCCACCCGACTCTGGCTGCGCACAGGTGCACTTCCTAGGGCCGCCGCTAGGGGGCGCTGGTGAGGGGGTTCGGGGACCCTCAGCCCCCAACGGGCTGCGGCCACCCCTGCACCCATGGGGGTATGGGTTGTCCTCCGCCATGGGGAAACGGGGCCCCCTTCCCCTTCACGGAAGCCCCAACCTTCCTCCCGGGGCACGCCTGCACCCTCCCCTCGCACTCACGGCCCCAGCGGCGGGGCCGTGCGCCCGCAGACGCCCTAGACGGAGGGCCGGGGTCCCCGTCAGGGGAGGGCACCCCCTGGAAGCCAGGGACGAGCGGCGAACGCGGCCTCTTCCAAAACGGCAGGCAAACAGGCCTGCGCGGCAAAAAGCCCCCGGCAAGGCAGCACCACTCAAAGGGGAAGGGTCCGCACCTGGCCCAGCAGCTCTTGATGAGCCCCAGGCCCCGCCCCTGGCCGGAGCCTGACCCCGCCCACCCGACTCTGGCTGCGCACAGGTGCACTTCCTAGGGACGCCGCTAGGGGGCGCTGGTGAGGGGGTTCGGGGACCCTCAGCCCCCAACGGGCTAGGGCCACCCTTGCACCCATGGGGGTACCGGATTGTCCTCCCCCATGGGGGAACGGGGCCCCCTTTCCCTTCGCGAAAGCCCCAACCTTCCTCCCGGGGCACGCCTGCACCCTCCCCTCGCACTCACAGCCCCAGCGGCGGGGCCGTGCGCCCGCAGACGCCCTAGACGGAGGGCCGGGGTCCCCGTCAGGAGAGGGCACCTGGAAGCCAGGGACGAGCGGCGACCGCGGCCTCTTCCAAAACGGCAGGCACACAGGCCTGCGCGGCAAAAAGCCCCCGGCAAGGCAGCACCACTCAAAGGGGAAGGGTCCGCACCTGGCCCAGCAGCTCTTGATGAGCCCCAGGCCCCGCCCCTGGCCGGAGCCTGACCCCGCCCACCCGACTCTGGCTGTGCACAGGTGCACTTCCTAGGGCCGCCGCTAGGGGGCGCTGGTGAGGGGGTTCGGGGACCCTCAGCCCCCAACGGGCTGCGGCCACCCCTGCACCCATGGGGGTACCGGATTGTCCTCCCCCATGGGGGAACGGGGCCCCCTTGCCCTTCGCGGAAGCCACAAACTTCCTCCCGGGGCACGCCTGCACCCTCCCCTCGCACTCACGGCCCCAGCGGCGAGGCCGTGCGCCCGCAGACGCCCTAGACGGAGGGCCGGGGTCCCCGTCAGGGGAGGGCACCCCCTGGAAGCCAGGGACGAGCGGCGACCGCGGCCTCTTCCAAAACGGCAGGCACACAGGCCTGCGCGGCAAAAAGCCCCCGGCAAGGCAGCACCACTCAAAGGGGAAGGGTCCGCACCTGGCCCAGCAGCTCTTGATGAGCCCCAGGCCCCGCCCCTGGCCGGAGCCTGACCCCGCCCACCCGACTCTGGCTGCGCACAGGTGCACTTCCTACGGCCGCCGCTAGGGGGCGCTGGTGAGGGGGTTCGGGGACCCTCAGCCCCCAACGGGCTGCGGCCACCCCTGCACCCATGGGGGTACGGGTTGTCCTCCGCCATGGGGGAACGGGGCCCCCTTCCCCTTCGCGGAAGCCCCAACCTTCCTCCCGGGGCACGCCTGCACGCTCCCCTCGCACTCACGGCCCCAGCGGCGGGGCCGTGCGCCCGCAGACGCCCTAGACGGAGGGCCGGGGTCCCCGTCAGGGGAGGGCACCCCCTGGAAGCCAGGGACGAGCGGCGACCGCGGCCTCTTCCAAAACGGCAGGCACACAGGCCTGCGCGGCAAAAAGCCCCCGGCAAGGCAGCACCACTCAAAGGAGAAGGGTCCGCACCTGGCCCAGCAGCTCTTGATGAGCCCCAGGCCCCGCCCCTGGCCGGAGCCTGACCCCGCCCACCCGATTCTGGCTGCGCACAGGTGCACTTCCTAGGGACGCCGCTAGGGGGCGCTGGTGAGGGGTTCGGGGACCCTCAGCCCCCAACGGGCTAGGGCCACCCTTGCACCCATGGGGGTACCGGATTGTTCTCCCCCATGGGGGAACGGGGCCCCCTTGCCCTTCGCGAAAGCCCCAACCTTCCTCCCGGGGCACGCCTGCACCCTCCCCTCGCACTCACGGACCCACCCGCGGGGCCGTGCGCCCGCAGACGCCCTAGACGGAGGGCCGGGGTCCCCGTCAGGGGAGGGCACCCCCTGGAAGCCAGGGACGAGCGGCGACCGCGGCCTCTTCCAAAACGGCAGGCACACAGGCCTGCGCGGCAAAAAGCCCCCGGCAAGGCAGCACCACTCAAAGGGGAAGGGTCCGCACCTGGCCCAGCAGCTCTTGATGAGCCCCAGGCCCCGCCCCTGGCCGGAGCCTGACCCCGCCCACCCGACTCTGGCTGCGCACAGGTGCACTTCCTAGGGCCGCCGCTAGGGGGCGCTGGTGAGGGGGTTCGGGGACCCTCAGCCCCCAACGGGCTGCGGCCACCCCTGCACCCATTGGGGTACCGGATTGTCCTCCCCCATGGGGGAACGGGGCCCCCTTGCCCTTCGCGGAAGCCCCAAACTTCCTTCCGGGGCACGCCTGCACCCTCCCCTCGCACTCACGGCCCCAGCGGCGAGGCCGTGCGCCCGCAGACGCCCTAGACGGAGGGCCGGGGTCCCCGTCAGGGGAGGGCACCCCCTGGAAGCCAGGGACGAGCGGCGACCGCGGCCTCTTCCAAAACGGCAGGCACACAGGCCTGCGCGGCAAAAAGCCCCCGGCAAGGCAGCACCACTCAAAGGGGAAGGGTCCGCACCTGGCCCAGCAGCTCTTGATGAGCCCCAGGCCCCGCCCATGGCCGGAGCCTGACCCCGCCCACCCGACTCTGGCTGCGCACAGGTGCACTTCCTAGGGCCGCCGCTAGGGGGCGCTGGTGAGGGGGTTCGTGGACCCTCAGCCCCCAACGGGCTGCGGCCACCCCTGCACCCATGGGGGTACGGGTTGTCCTCCGCCATGGGGGAACGGGGCCCCCTTCCCCTTCGCGGAAGCCCCAACCTTCCTCCCGGGGCACGCCTGCACCCTCGCCTCGCACTCACGGCCCCGCGGCGGGGCCGTGCGCCCGCAGACGCCCTAGACGGAGGGCCGGGGTCCCCGTCAGGGGAGGGCACCCCCTGGAAGCCAGGGACGAGCGGCGACCGCGGCCTCTTCCAAAACGGCAGGCACACAGGCCTGCGCGGCAAAAAGCCCCCGGCAAGGCAGCACCACTCAAAGGAGAAGGGTCCGCACCTGGCCCAGCAGCTCTTGATGAGCCCCAGGCCCCGCCCCTGGCCGGAGCCTGACCCCGCCCACCCGATTCTGGCTGCGCACAGGTGCACTTCCTAGGGACGCCGCTAGGGGGCGCTGGTGAGGGGTTCGGGGACCCTCAGCCCCCAACGGGCTAGGGCCACCCTTGCACACATGGGGGTACCGGATTGTTCTCCCCCATGGGGGAACGGGGCCCCCTTGCCCTTCGCGAAAGCCCCAACCTTCCTCCCGGGGCACGCCTGCACCCTCCCCTCGCACTCACGGACCCAGCCGCGGGGCCGTGCGCCCGCAGACGCCCTAGACGGAGGGCCGGGGTCCCCGTCAGGGGAGGGCACCCCCTGGAAGCCAGGGACGAGCGGCGACCGCGGCCTCTTCCAAAACGGCAGGCACACAGGCCTGCGCGGCAAAAAGCCCCCGGCAAGGCAGCACCACTCAAAGGGGAAGGGTCCGCACCTGGCCCAGCAGCTCTTGATGAGCCCCAGGCCCCGCCCCTGGCCGGAGCCTGACCCCGCCCACCCGACTCTGGCTGCGCACAGGTGCACTTCCTAGGGCCGCCGCTAGGGGGCGCTGGTGAGGGGGTTCGGGGACCCTCAGCCCCCAACGGGCTGCGGCCACCCCTGCACCCATTGGGGTACCGGATTGTCCTCCCCCATGGGGGAACGGGGCCCCCTTGCCCTTCGCGGAAGCCCCAAACTTCCTCCCGGGGCACGCCTGCACCCTCCCCTCGCACTCACGGCCCCAGCGGCGAGGCCGTGCGCCCGCAGACGCCCTAGACGGAGGGCCGGGGTCCCCGTCAGGGGAGGGCACCCCCTGGAAGCCAGGGACGAGCGGCGACCGCGGCCTCTTCCAAAACGGCAGGCACACAGGCCTGCGCGGCAAAAAGCCCCCGGCAAGGCAGCACCACTCAAAGGGGAAGGGTCCGCACCTGGCCCAGCAGCTCTTGATGAGCCCCAGGCCCCGCCCATGGCCGGAGCCTGACCCCGCCCACCCGACTCTGGCTGCGCACAGGTGCACTTCCAAGGGCCGCCGCTAGGGGGCGCTGGTGAGGGGGTTCGGGGACACTCAGCCCCCACCGGGCTGGGGCCACCCCTGCACCCATGGGGGTACGGGATTGTCTCCGCCATGTGGGGAACGGGGCCCTCTTCCCCTTCGCGGAAGCCCCAACCTTCCTCCCGGGGCACGCCTGCACCCTCCACTCGCACTCACGGCCCCAGCGGCGGGGCCGTGCGCCCGCAGACGCCCTAGAAGGAGGGCCGGGGTCCCCGTCAGGGGAGGGCACCCCCTGGAAGCCAGGGACGAGCGGCGACCGCGGCCTCTTCCAAAACGGCAGGCACACAGGCCTGCGCGGCAAAAAGCCCCCGGCAAGGCAGCACCACTCAAAGGGGAAGGGTCCGCACCTGGCCCAGCAGCTCTTGATGAGCCCCAGGCCCCGCCCCTGGCCGGAGCCTGACCCCGCCCACCCGACTCTGGCTGCGCACAGGTGCACTTCCTAGGGCCGCCGCTAGGGGGCGCTGGTGAGGGGGTTCGGGGACCCTCAGCCCCCAACGGGCTGCGGCCACCCCTGCACCCATGGGGGTACGGGTTGTCCTCCCCCATGGGGGAACGGGGCCCCCTTCCCCTTCGCGGAAGCCCCAACCTTCCTCCCGGGGCACGCCTGCACCCTCCCCTCGCACTCACGGCCCCAGCGGCGGGGCCGTGCGCCCGCAGACGCCCTAGACGGAGGGCCGGGGTCCCCGTCAGGGGAGGGCACCCCCTGGAAGCCAGGGACGAGCGGCGACCGCGGCCTCTTCCAAAACCGCAGGCACACAGGCCTGCGCGGCAAAAAGCCCCCGGCAAGGCAGCACCACTCAAAGGGGAAGGGTCCGCACCTGGCCCAGCAGCTCTTGATGAGCCCCAGGCCCCGCCCCTGGCCGGAGCCTGACCCCGCCCACCCGATTCTGGCTGCGCACAGGTGCACTTCCTAGGGACGCCGCTAGGGGGCGCTGGTGAGGGGGTTCGGGGACCCTCAGCCCCAACGGGCTAGGGCCGCCCTTGCACCCATGGGGGTAGGGGATTGTCTCCATCATGTGGGGAACGGGGCCCCCTTCCCCTACGCGGAAGCCCCAACCTTCCTCCCGGGGCACGCCTGCACCCTCCCCTCGCACTCACAGCCCCAGCGGAGGGGCCGTGCGCCCGCAGACGCCCTAGACGGAGGGCCGGGGTCCCCGTCAGGGGAGGGCACCCCCTGGAAGCCAGGGACGAGCGGCGACCGCGGCCTCTTCCAAAACGGCAGGCACACAGGCCTGCGCGGCAAAAAGCCCCCGGCAAGGCAGCACCACTCAAAGGGGAAGGGTCCGCACCTGGCCCAGCAGCTCTTGATGAGCCCCAGGCCCCGCCCCTGGCCGGAGCCTGACCCCGCCCACCCGACTCTGGCTGCGCACAGGTGCACTTCCTAGGGACGCCGCTAGGGGGCGCTGGTGAGGGGGTTCGGGGACCCTCAGCCCCCAACGGGCTAGGGCCACCCTTGCACCCATGGGGGTACCGGATTGTCCTCCCCCATGGGGGAACGGGGCCCCCTTGCCCTTCGCGAAAGCCCCAACCTTCCTCCCGGGGCACGCCTGCACCCTCCCCTCGCACTCACGGCCCCAGCGGCGGGGCCGTGCGCCCGCAGACGCCCTAGACGGAGGGCCGGGGTCCCCGTCAGGGGAGGGCACCCCCTGGAAGCCAGGGACGAGCGGCGACCGCGGCCTCTTCCAAAACCGCAGGCACACAGGCCTGCGAGGCAAAAAGCCCCCGGCAAGGCAGCACCACTCAAAGGGGAAGGATCCGCACCTGGCCCAGCAGCTCTTGATGAGCCCCAGGCCCCGCCCCTGGCCGGAGCCTGACCCCGCCCACCCGACTCTGGCTGCGCACAGGTGCACTTCCTAGGGCCGCCGCTAGGGGGCGCTGGTGAGGGGGTTCGGGGACCCTCAGCCCCCAACGGGCTGCGGCCACCCCTGCACCCATGGGGGTACCGGATTGTCCTCCCCCATGGGGGAACGGGGCCCCCTTGCCCTTCGCGGAAGCCCCAAACTTCCTCCCGGGGCACGCCTGCACCCTCCCCTCGCACTCACGGCCCCAGCGGCGAGGCCGTGCGCCCGCAGACGCCCTAGACGGAGGGCCGGGGTCCCCGTCAGGGGAGGGCACCCCCTGGAAGCCAGGGACGAGCGGCGACCTCGGCCTCCTCCAAAACGGCAGGCACACAGGCCTGCGCGGCAAAAAGCCCCCGGCAAGGCAGCACCACTCAAAGGGGAAGGGTCCGCACCTGGCCCAGCAGCTCTTGATGAGCCCCAGGCCCCGCCCATGGCCGGAGCCTGACCCCGCCCACCCGACTCTGGCTGCGCACAGGTGCACTTCCAAGGGCCGCCGCTAGGGGGCGCTGGTGAGGGGGTTCGGGGACACTCAGCCCCCACCGGGCTGGGGCCACCCCTGCACCCATGGGGGTACGGGATTGTCTCCGCCATGTGGGGAACGGGGCCCTCTTCCCCTTCGCGGAAGCCCCAACCTTCTTCCCGGGGCACGCCTGCACCCTCCACTCGCACTCACGGCCCCAGCGGCGGGGCCGTGCGCCCGCAGACGCCCTAGAAGGAGGGCCGGGGTCCCCGTCAGGGGAGGGCACCCCCTGGAAGCCAGGGACGAGCGGCGACCGCGGCCTCTTCCAAAACGGCAGGCACACAGGCCTGCGCGGCAAAAAGCCCCCGGCAAGGCAGCACCACTCAAAGGGGAAGGGTCCGCACCTGGCCCAGCAGCTCTTGATGAGCCCCAGGCCCCGCCCCTGGCCGGAGCCTGACCCCGCCAACCCGACTCTGGCTGCGCACAGGTGCACTTCCTAGGGCCGCCGCTAGGGGGCGCTGGTGAGGGGGTTCGGGGACCCTCAGCCCCCAACGGGCTGCGGCCACCCCTGCACCCATGGAGGTACGGGTTGTCCTCCGCCATGGGGGAACGGGGCCCCCTTCCCCTTCGCGGAAGCCCCAACCTTCCTCCCGGGGCACGCCTGCACCCTCCCCTCGCACTCACGGCCCCAGCGGCGGGGCCGTGCGCCCGCAGACGCCCTAGACGGAGGGCCGGGGTCCCCGTCAGGGGAGGGCACCCCCTGGAAGCCAGGGACGAGCGGCGACCGCGGCCTCTTCCAAAACGGCAGGCACACAGGCCTGCGCGGCAAAAAGCCCCCGGCAAGGCAGCACCACTCAAAGGGGAAGGGTCTGCACCTGGCCCAGCAGCTCTTGATGAGCCCCAGGCCCCGCCCCTGGCCGGAGCCTGACCCCGCCCACCCGATTCTGGCTGCGCACAGGTGCACTTCCTAGGGACGCCGCTAGGGGGCGCTGGTGAGGGGGTTCGGGGACCCTCAGCCCCCAACGGGCTAGGGCCACCCTTGCACCCATGGGGGTACCGGATTGTCCTCCCCCATGGGGGAACGGGGCCCCCTTGCCCTTCGCGAAAGCCCCAACCTTCCTCCCGGGGCACGCCTGCACCCTCCCCTCGCACTCACAGCCCCAGCGGCGGGGCCGTGCGCCCGCAGACGCCCTAGACGGAGGGCCGGGGTCCCCGTCAGGGGAGGGCACCCCCTGGAAGCCAGGGACGAGCGGCGACCGCGGCCTCTTCCAAAACGGCAGGCACACAGGCCTGCGCGGCAAAAAGCCCCCGGCAAGGCAGCACCACTCAAAGGGGAAGGGTCCGCACCTGGCCCAGCAGCTCTTGATGAGCCCCAGGCCCCGCCCCTGGCCGGAGCCTGACCCCGCCCACCCGATTCTGGCTGCGCACAGGTGCACTTCCTAGGGACGCCGCTAGGGGGCGCTGGTGAGGGGGTTCGGGGACCCTCAGCCCCCAACGGGCTAGGGCCACCCTTGCACCCATGGGGGTTAGGGATTGTCCTCCCCCATGGGGGAACGGGGCCCCCTTGCCCTTCGCGGAAGCCCCAACCTTCCTCCCGGGGGAAGCCTGCACCTCCTCTCGCACTCACGGCCCCAGCGGCGGGGCCGTGCGCCCGCAGACGCCCTAGACGGAGGGCCGGGGTCCCCGTCAGGGGAGGGCACCCCCTGGAAGCCAGGGACGAGCGGCGACCGCGGCCTCTTCCAAAACGGCAGGCACACAGGCCTGCGCGGCAAAAAGCCCCCGGCAAGGCAGCACCACTCAAAGGGGAAGGGTCCGCACCTGGCCCAGCAGCTCTTGATGAGCCCCAGGCCCCGCCCCTGGCCGGAGCCTGACCCCGCCCACCCGACTCTGGCTGCGCACAGGTGCACTTCATAGGGCCGACGCTAGGGGGCGATGGTGAGGGGGTTCGGGGACCCTCAGCCCCCAACGGGCTAGGGCCACCCTTGCACCCATGGGGGTACGGGATTGTCTCCACCATGTGGGGAACGGGGCCCCCTTCCCCTACGCGGAAGCCCCAACCTTCCTCCCGGGGCACGCCTGCACCCTCCCCTCGCACTCACAGCCCCAGCGGCGGGGCCGTGCGCCCGCAGACGCCCTAGACGGAGGGCCGGGGTCCCCGTCAGGGGAGGGCACCCCCTGGAAGCCAGGGACGAGCGGCGACCGCGGCCTCTTCCAAAACGGCAGGCACACAGGCCTGCGCGGCAAAAAGCCCCCGGCAAGGCAGCACCACTCAAAGGGGAAGGGTACGCACCTGGCCCAGCAGCTCTTGATGAGCCCCAGGCCCCGCCCCTGGCCGGAGCCTGACCCGCCCACCCGACTCTGGCTGCGCACAGGTGCACTTACTAGGGCCGCCGCTAGGGGGCGCTGGTGAGGGGGTTCGGGGACCCTCAGCCCCCAACGGGCTGCGGCCACCCCTGCACCCATGGGGGTACGGGTTGTCCTGCGCCATGGGGGAACGGGGCCCCCTTCCCCTTCGCGGAAGCCCCAACCTTCCTCCCGGGGCACGCCTGCACGCTCCCCTCGCACTCACGGCCCCAGCGGCGGGGCCGTGCGCCCGCAGACGCCCTAGACGGAGGGCCGGGGTCCCCGTCAGGGGAGGGCACCCCCTGGAAGCCAGGGACGAGCGGCGACCGCGGCCTCTTCCAAAACGGCAGGCACACAGGCCTGCGCGGCAAAAAGCCCCCGGCAAGGCAGCACCACTCAAAGGGGAAGGGTCCGCACCTGGCCCAGCAGCTCTTGATGAGCCCCAGGCCCCGCCCCTGGCCGGAGCCTGACCCCGCCCACCCGATTCTGGCTGCGCACAGGTGCACTTCCTAGGGCCGCCGCTAGGGGGCGCTGGTGAGGGGGTTCGGGGACCCTCAGCCCCCAACGGGCTAGGGCCACCCTTGCACCCATGGGGGTACCGGATTGTCCTCCCCCATGGGGGAACGGGGCCCCCTTGCCCTTCGCGAAAGCCCCAACCTTCCTCCCGGGGGAAGCCTGCACCTCCTCTCGCACTCACAGCCCCAGCGGCGGGGCCGTGCGCCCGCAGACGCCCTAGACGGAGGGCCGGGGTCCCCGTCAGGGGAGGGCACCCCCTGGAAGCCAGGGACGAGCGGCGACCGCGGCCTCTTCCAAAACGGCAGGCACACAGGCCTGCGCGGCAAAAAGCCCCCGGCAAGGCAGCACCACTCAAAGGGGAAGGGTCCGCACCTGGCCCAGCAGCTCTTGATGAGCCCCAGGCCCCGCCCATGGCCGGAGCCTGACCCCGCCCACCCGATTCTGGCTGCGCACAGGTGCACTTCCTAGGGACGCCTCTAGGGGGCGCTGGTGAGGGGGTTCGGGGACCCTCAGCCCCCAACGGGCTAGGGCCACCCTTGCACCCATGGGGGTACCGGATTGTCCTCCCCCATGGGGGAACGGGGCCACCTTGCCCTTCGCGGAAGCCCCAACCTTCCTCCCGGGGGAAGCCTGCACCTCCTCTCGCACTCACAGCCCCAGCGGCGGGGCCGTGCGCCCGCAGACGCCCTAGACGGAGGGCCGGGGTCCCCGTCAGGGGAGGGCACCCCCTGGAAGCCAGGGACGAGCGGCGACCGCGGCCTCTTCCAAAACGGCAGGCACACAGGCCTGCGCGGCAAAAAGCCCCCGGCAAGGCAGCACCACTCAAAGGGGAAGGGTCCGCACCTGGCCCAGCAGCTCTTGATGAGCCCCAGGCCCCGCCCCTGGCCGGAGCCTGACCCCGCCCACCCGATTCTGGCTGCGCACAGGTGCACTTCCTAGGGCCGCCGCTAGGGGGCGCTGGTGAGGGGGTTCGGGGACCCTCAGCCCCCAACGGGCTAGGGCCACCCTTGCACCCATGGGGGTACCGGATTGTCCTCCCCCATGCGGGAACGGGGCCCCCTTGCCCTTCGCGAAAGCCCCAACCTTCCTCCCGGGGGAAGCCTGCACCTCCTCTCGCACTCACGGCCCCAGCGGCGGGGCCGTGCGCCCTCAGACGCCCTAGACGGAGGGCCGGGGTCCCCGTCAGGGGAGGGCACCCCCTGGAAGCCAGGGACGAGCGGCGACCGCGGCCTCTTCCAAAACGGCAGCACACAGGCCTGCGCGGCAAAAAGCCCCCGGCAAGGCAGCACCACTCAAAGGGGAAGGGTCCGCACCTGGCCCAGCAGCTCTTGATGAGCCCCAGGCCCCGCCCCTGGCCGGAGCCTGACCCCGCCCACCCGATTCTGGCTGCGCACAGGTGCACTTCCTAGGGACGCCTCTAGGGGGCGCTGGTGAGGGGGTTCGGGGACCCTCAGCCCCCAACCTGCTAGGGCCACCCTTGCACCCATGGGGGTACCGGATTTTCCTCCCCCATGGGGGAACGGGGCCACCTTGCCCTTCGCGGAAGCCCCAACCTTCCTCCCGGGGGAAGCCTGCACCTCCTCTCGCACTCACAGCCCCAGCGGCGGGGCCGTGCGCCCGCAGACGCCCTAGACGGAGGGCCGGGGTCCCCGTCAGGGGAGGGCACCCCCTGGAAGCCAGGGACGAGCGGCGACCGCGGCCTCTTCCAAAACGGCAGGCACACAGGCCTGCGCGGCAAAAAGCCCCGGGCAAGGCAGCACCACTCAAAGGGGAAGGGTCCGCACCTGGCCCAGCAGCTCTTGATGAGCCCCAGGCCCCGCCCCTGGCCGGAGCCTGACCCCGCCCACCCGACTCTGGCTGCGCACAGGTGCACTTCATAGGGCCGACGCTAGGGGGCGATGGTGAGGGGGTTCGGGGACCCTCAGCCCCCAACGGGCTAGGGCCACCCTTGCACCCATGGGGGTACGGGATTGTCTCCACCATGTGGGGAACGGGGCCCCCTTCCCCTACGCGGAAGCCCCAACCTTCCTCCCGGGGCACGCCTGCACCCTCCCCTCGCACTCACAGCCCCAGCGGCGGGGCCGTGCGCCCGCAGACGCCCTAGACGGAGGGCCGGGGTCCCCGTCAGGGGAGGGCACCCCCTGGAAGCCAGGGACGAGCGGCGACCGCGGCCTCTTCCAAAACGGCAGGCACACAGGCCTGCGCGGCAAAAAGCCCCCGGCAAGGCAGCACCACTCAAAGGGGAAGGGTACGCACCTGGCCCAGCAGCTCTTGATGAGCCCCAGGCCCCGCCCCTGGCCGGAGCCTGACCCGCCCACCCGACTCTGGCTGCGCACAGGTGCACTTACTAGGGCCGCCGCTAGGGGGCGCTGGTGAGGGGGTTCGGGGACCCTCAGCCCCCAACGGGCTGCGGCCACCCCTGCACCCATGGGGGTACGGGTTGTCCTGCGCCATGGGGGAACGGGGCCCCCTTCCCCTTCGCGGAAGCCCCAACCTTCCTCCCGGGGCACGCCTGCACGCTCCCCTCGCACTCACGGCCCCAGCGGCGGGGCCGTGCGCCCGCAGACGCCCTAGACGGAGGGCCGGGGTCCCCGTCAGGGGAGGGCACCCCCTGGAAGCCAGGGACGAGCGGCGACCGCGGCCTCTTCCAAAACGGCAGGCACACAGGCCTGCGCGGCAAAAAGCCCCCGGCAAGGCAGCACCACTCAAAGGGGAAGGGTCCGCACCTGGCCCAGCAGCTCTTGATGAGCCCCAGGCCCCGCCCCTGGCCGGAGCCTGACCCCGCCCACCCGATTCTGGCTGCGCACAGGTGCACTTCCTAGGGCCGCCGCTAGGGGGCGCTGGTGAGGGGGTTCGGGGACCCTCAGCCCCCAACGGGCTAGGGCCACCCTTGCACCCATGGGGGTACCGGATTGTCCTCCCCCATGGGGGAACGGGGCCCCCTTGCCCTTCGCGAAAGCCCCAACCTTCCTCCCGGGGGAAGCCTGCACCTCCTCTCGCACTCACAGCCCCAGCGGCGGGGCCGTGCGCCCGCAGACGCCCTAGACGGAGGGCCGGGGTCCCCGTCAGGGGAGGGCACCCCCTGGAAGCCAGGGACGAGCGGCGACCGCGGCCTCTTCCAAAACGGCAGGCACACAGGCCTGCGCGGCAAAAAGCCCCCGGCAAGGCAGCACCACTCAAAGGGGAAGGGTCCGCACCTGGCCCAGCAGCTCTTGATGAGCCCCAGGCCCCGCCCATGGCCGGAGCCTGACCCCGCCCACCCGATTCTGGCTGCGCACAGGTGCACTTCCTAGGGACGCCTCTAGGGGGCGCTGGTGAGGGGGTTCGGGGACCCTCAGCCCCCAACGGGCTAGGGCCACCCTTGCACCCATGGGGGTACCGGATTGTCCTCCCCCATGGGGGAACGGGGCCACCTTGCCCTTCGCGGAAGCCCCAACCTTCCTCCCGGGGGAAGCCTGCACCTCCTCTCGCACTCACAGCCCCAGCGGCGGGGCCGTGCGCCCGCAGACGCCCTAGACGGAGGGCCGGGGTCCCCGTCAGGGGAGGGCACCCCCTGGAAGCCAGGGACGAGCGGCGACCGCGGCCTCTTCCAAAACGGCAGGCACACAGGCCTGCGCGGCAAAAAGCCCCCGGCAAGGCAGCACCACTCAAAGGGGAAGGGTCCGCACCTGGCCCAGCAGCTCTTGATGAGCCCCAGGCCCCGCCCCTGGCCGGAGCCTGACCCCGCCCACCCGATTCTGGCTGCGCACAGGTGCACTTCCTAGGGCCGCCGCTAGGGGGCGCTGGTGAGGGGGTTCGGGGACCCTCAGCCCCCAACGGGCTAGGGCCACCCTTGCACCCATGGGGGTACCGGATTGTCCTCCCCCATGCGGGAACGGGGCCCCCTTGCCCTTCGCGAAAGCCCCAACCTTCCTCCCGGGGGAAGCCTGCACCTCCTCTCGCACTCACGGCCCCAGCGGCGGGGCCGTGCGCCCTCAGACGCCCTAGACGGAGGGCCGGGGTCCCCGTCAGGGGAGGGCACCCCCTGGAAGCCAGGGACGAGCGGCGACCGCGGCCTCTTCCAAAACGGCAGCACACAGGCCTGCGCGGCAAAAAGCCCCCGGCAAGGCAGCACCACTCAAAGGGGAAGGGTCCGCACCTGGCCCAGCAGCTCTTGATGAGCCCCAGGCCCCGCCCCTGGCCGGAGCCTGACCCCGCCCACCCGATTCTGGCTGCGCACAGGTGCACTTCCTAGGGACGCCTCTAGGGGGCGCTGGTGAGGGGGTTCGGGGACCCTCAGCCCCCAACCTGCTAGGGCCACCCTTGCACCCATGGGGGTACCGGATTGTCCTCCCCCATGGGGGAACGGGGCCACCTTGCCCTTCGCGGAAGCCCCAACCTTCCTCCCGGGGGAAGCCTGCACCTCCTCTCGCACTCACAGCCCCAGCGGCGGGGCCGTGCGCCCGCAGACGCCCTAGACGGAGGGCCGGGGTCCCCGTCAGGGGAGGGCACCCCCTGGAAGCCAGGGACGAGCGGCGACCGCGGCCTCTTCCAAAACGGCAGGCACACAGGCCTGCGCGGCAAAAAGCCCCGGGCAAGGCAGCACCACTCAAAGGGGAAGGGTCCGCACCTGGCCCAGCAGCTCTTGATGAGCCCCAGGCCCCGCCCCTGGCCGGAGCCTGACCCCGCCCACCCGACTCTGGCTGCGCACAGGTGCACTTCCTAGGGCCGCCGCTAGGGGGCGCTGGTGAGGGGGTTCGGGGACCCTCAGCCCCCAACGGGCTGCGGCCACCCCTGCACCCATGGGGGTACGGGTTGTCCTCCGCCATGGGGGAAAGGGGCCCCCTTCCCCTTCGCGGAAGCCCCAACCTTCCTCCCGGGGCACGCCTGCACCCTCCCCTCGCACTCACGGCCCCAGCGGCGGGGCCGTGCGCCCGCAGACGCCCTAGACGGAGGGCCGGGGTCCCCGTCAGGGGAGGGCACCCCCTGGAAGCCAGGGACGAGCGGCGACCGCGGCCTCTTCCAAAACGGCAGGCACACAGGCCTGCGCGGCAAAAAGCCCCCGGCAAGGCAGCACCACTCAAAGGAGAAGGTTCCGCACCTGGCCCAGCAGCTCTTGATGAGCCCCAGGCCCCGCCCCTGGCCGGAGCCTGACCCCGCCCACCCGATTCTGGCTGCGCACAGGTGCACTTCCTAGGGACGCCGCTAGGGGGCGCTGGTGAGGGGGTTCGGGGACCCTCAGCCCCCAACGGGCTAGGGCCACCCTTGCATCCATGGGGGTACCGGATTGTCCTCCCCCATGGGGGAACGGGGCCCCCTTGCCCTTCGCGAAAGCCCCAACCTTCCTCCCGGGGCACGCCTGCACCCTCCCCTCGCACTCACGGCCCCAGCCGCGGGGCCGTGCGCCCGCAGACGCCCTAGACGGAGGGCCGGGGTCCCCGTCAGGGGAGGGCACCCCCTGGAAGCCAGGGACGAGCGGCGACCGCGGCCTCTTCCAAAACCGCAGGCACACAGGCCTGCGCGGCAAAAAGCCCCCGGCAAGGCAGCACCACTCAAAGGGGAAGGGTCCGTACCTGGCCCAGCAGCTCTTCATGAGCCCCAGGCCCCGCCCCTGGCCGGAGCCTGACCCCGCCCACCCGACTCTGGCTGCGCACAGGTGCACTTCCTAGGGCCGCCGCTAGGGGGCGCTGGTGAGGGGGTTCGGGGACCCTCAGCCCCCAACGGGCTGCGGCCACCCCTGCACCCATGGGGGTACCGGATTGTCCTCCCCCATGGGGGAACGGGGCCCCCTTGCCCTTCGCGGAAGCCCCAAACTTCCTCCCGGGGCACGCCTGCACCCTCCCCTCGCACTCCCGGCCCCAGCGGCGAGGCCGTGCGCCCGCAGACGCCCTAGACGGAGGGCCGGGGTCCCCGTCAGGGGAGGGCACCCCCTGGAAGCCAGGGACGAGCGGCGACCGCGGCCTCTTCCAAAACGGCAGGCACACAGGCCTGCGCGGCAAAAAGCCCCCGGCAAGGCAGCACCACTCAAAGGGGAAGGGTCCGCACCTGGCCCAACAGCTCTTGATGAGTCCCAGGCCCCGCCCATGGCCGGAGCCTGACCCCGCCCATCCGACTCTGGCTGCGCACAGGTGCACTTCCTAGGGCCGCCGCTAGGGGGCGCTGGTGAGGGGGTTCGGGGACCCTCAGCCCCGAACGGGCTGCGGCCACCCCTGCACCCATGGGGGTACGGGTTGTCCTCCGCCATGGGGGAACGGGGCCCCCTTCCCCTTCGCGGAAGCCCCAACCTTCCTCCCGGGGTACGCCTGCACCCTCCCCTCGCACTCACGGCCCCAGCGGCGGGGCCGTGCGCCCGCAGACGCCCTAGACGGAGGGCCGGGGTCCCCGTCAGGGGAGGGCACCCCCTGGAAGCCAGGGACGAGCGGCGACCGCGGCCTCTTCCAAAACGGCAGGCACACAGGCCTGCGCGGCAAAAAGCCCCCGGCAAGGCAGCACCACTCAAAGGGGAAGGGTCCGCACCTGGCCCAGCAGCTCTTGATGAGCCCCAGGCCCCGCCCCTGGCCGGAGCCTGACCCCGCCCACCCGATTCTGGCTGCGCACAGGTGCACTTCCTAGGGACGCCGCTAGGGGGCGCTGGTGAGGGGGTTCGGGGACCCTCAGGCCCCAACGGGCTAGGGCCACCCTTGCACCCATGGGGGTACCGGATTGTCCTCCCCCATGGGGGAACGGGGCCCCCTTGCCCTTCGCGAAAGCCCCAACCTTCCTCCCGGGGGAAGCCTGCACCTCCTCTCGCACTCACAGCCCCAGCGGCGGGGCCGTGCGCCCGCAGACGCCCTAGACGGAGGGCCGGGGTCCCCGTCAGGGGAGGGCACCCCCTGGAAGCCAGGGACGAGCGGCGACCGCGGCCTCTTCCAAAACGGCAGGCACACAGGCCTGCGCGGCAAAAAGCCCCCGGCAAGGCAGCACCACTCAAAGGGGAAGGGTCCGCACCTGGCCCAGCAGCTCTTGATGAGCCCCAGGCCCCGCCCATGGCCGGAGCCTGACCCCGCCCACCCGATTCTGGCTGCGCACAGGTGCACTTCCTAGGGACGCCTCTAGGGGGCGCTGGTGAGGGGGTTCGGGGACCCTCAGCCCCCAACGGGCTAGGGCCACCCTTGCACCCATGGGGGTACCGGATTGTCCTCCCCCATGGGGGAACGGGGCCACCTTGCCCTTCGCGGAAGCCCCAACCTTCCTCCCGGGGGAAGCCTGCACCTCCTCTCGCACTCACAGCCCCAGCGGCGGGGCCGTGCGCCCGCAGACGCCCTAGACGGAGGGCCGGGGTCCCCGTCAGGGGAGGGCACCCCCTGGAAGCCAGGGACGAGCGGCGACCGCGGCCTCTTCCAAAACGGCAGGCACACAGGCCTGCGCGGCAAAAAGCCCCCGGCAAGGCAGCACCACTCAAAGGGGAAGGGTCCGCACCTGGCCCAGCAGCTCTTGATGAGCCCCAGGCCCCGCCCCTGGCCGGAGCCTGACCCCGCCCACCCGATTCTGGCTGCGCACAGGTGCACTTCCTAGGGCCGCCGCTAGGGGGCGCTGGTGAGGGGGTTCGGGGACCCTCAGCCCCCAACGGGCTAGGGCCACCCTTGCACCCATGGGGGTACCGGATTGTCCTCCCCCATGGGGGAACGGGGCCCCCTTGCCCTTCGCGAAAGCCCCAACCTTCCTCCCGGGGGAAGCCTGCACCTCCTCTCGCACTCACAGCCCCAGCGGCGGGGCCGTGCGCCCTCAGACGCCCTAGACGGAGGGCCGGGGTCCCCGTCAGGGGAGGGCACCCCCTGGAAGCCAGGGACGAGCGGCGACCGCGGCCTCTTCCAAAACGGCAGCACACAGGCCTGCGCGGCAAAAAGCCCCCGGCAAGGCAGCACCACTCAAAGGGGAAGGGTCCGTACCTGGCCCAGCAGCTCTTGATGAGCCCCAGGCCCCGCCCCTGGCCGGAGCCTGACCCCGCCCACCCGACTCTGGCTGCGCACAGGTGCACTTCCTAGGGCCGCCGCTAGGGGGCGCTGGTGAGGGGGTTCGGGGACCCTCAGCCCCCAACGGGCTGCGGCCACCCCTGCACCCATGGGGGTACGGGTTGTCCTCCGCCATGGGGGAACGGGGCCCCCTTCACCTTCGCGGAAGCCCCAACCTTCCTCCCGGGGCACGCCTGCACCCTCCCCTCGCACTCACGGCCCCAGCGGCGGGGCCGTGCGCCCGCAGACGCCCTAGACGGAGGGCCGGGGTCCCCGTCAGGGGAGGGCACCCCCTGGAAGCCAGGGACGAGCGGCGACCGCGGCCTCTTCCAAAACGGCAGGCACACAGGCCTGCGCGGCAAAAAGCCCCCGGCAAGGCAGCACCACTCAAAGGAGAAGGGTCCGCACCTGGCCCAGCAGCTCTTGATGAGCCCCAGGCCCCGCCCCTGGCCAGAGCCTGACCCCGCCCACCCGATTCTGGCTGCGCACAGGTGCACTTCCTAGGGACGCCGCTAGGGGGCGCTGGTGAGGGGGTTCGGGGACCCTCAGCCCCCAACGGGCTGCGGCCACCCCTGCACCCATGGGGGTACGGGTTGTCCTCCGCCATGGGGGAACGGGGCCCCCTTCCCCTTCGCGGAAGCCCCAACCTTCCTCCCGGGGTACGCCTGCACCCTCCCCTCGCACTCACGGCCCCAGCGGCGGGGCCGTGCGCCCGCAGACGCCCTAGACGGAGGGCCGGGGTCCCCGTCAGGGGAGGGCACCCCCTGGAAGCCAGGGACGAGCGGCGACCGCGGCCTCTTCCAAAACGGCAGGCACACAGGCCTGCGCGGCAAAAAGCCCCCGGCAAGGCAGCACCACTCAAAGGGGAAGGGTCCGCACCTGGCCCAGCAGCTCTTGATGAGCCCCAGGCCCCGCCCCTGGCCGGCGCCTGACCCCGCCCACCCGATTCTGGCTGCGCACAGGTGCACTTCCTAGGGACGCCGCTAGGGGGCGCTGGTGAGGGGGTTCGGGGACCCTCAGCCCCCAACGGGCTAGGGCCACCCTTGCACCCATGGGGGTACCGGATTGTCCTCCCCCATGGGGGAACGGGGCCCCCTTGCCCTTCGCGAAAGCCCCAACCTTCCTCCCGGGGGAAGCCTGCACCTCCTCTCGCACTCACAGCCCCAGCGGCGGGGCCGTGCGCCCGCAGACGCCCTAGACGGAGGGCCGGGGTCCCCGTCAGGGGAGGGCACCCCCTGGAAGCCAGGGACGAGCGGCGACCGCGGCCTCTTCCAAAACGGCAGGCACACAAGCCTGCGCGGCAAAAAGCCCCCGGCAAGGCAGCACCACTCAAAGGGGAAGGGTCCGCACCTGGCCCAGCAGCTCTTGATGAGCCCCAGGCCCCGCCCATGGCCGGAGCCTGACCCCGCCCACCCGATTCTGGCTGCGCACAGGTGCACTTCCTAGGGACGCCTCTAGGGGGCGCTGGTGAGGGGGTTCGGGGACCCTCAGCCCCCAACGGGCTAGGGCCACCCTTGCACCCATGGGGGTACCGGATTGTCCTCCCCCATGGGGGAACGGGGCCACCTTGCCCTTCGCGGAAGCCCCAACCTTCCTCCCGGGGGAAGCCTGCACCTCCTCTCGCACTCACAGCCCCAGCGGCGGGGCCGTGCGCCCGCAGACGCCCTAGACGGAGGGCCGGGGTCCCCGTCAGGGGAGGGCACCCCCTGGAAGCCAGGGACGAGCGGCGACCGAGGCCTCTTCCAAAACGGCAGGCACACAGGCCTGCGCGGCAAAAAGCCCCCGGCAAGGCAGCACCACTCAAAGGGGAAGGGTCCGCACCTGGCCCAGCAGCTCTTGATGAGCCCCAGGCCCCGCCCCTGGCCGGAGCCTGACCCCGCCCACCCGATTCTGGCTGCGCACAGGTGCACTTCCTAGGGCCGCCGCTAGGGGGCGCTGGTGAGGGGGTTCGGGGACCCTCAGCCCCCAACGGGCTAGGGCCACCCTTGCACCCATGGGGGTACCGGATTGTCCTCCCCCATGGGGGAACGGGGCCCCCTTGCCCTTCGCGAAAGCCCCAACCTTCCTCCCGGGGGAAGCCTGCACCTCCTCTCGCACTCACAGCCCCAGCGGCGGGGCCGTGCGCCCTCAGACGCCCTAGACGGAGGGCCGGGGTCCCCGTCAGGGGAGGGCACCCCCTGGAAGCCAGGGACGAGCGGCGACCGCGGCCTCTTCCAAAACGGCAGCACACAGGCCTGCGCGGCAAAAAGCCCCCGGCAAGGCAGCACCACTCAAAGGGGAAGGGTCCGTACCTGGCCCAGCAGCTCTAGATGAGCCCCAGGCCCCGCCCCTGGCCGGAGCCTGACCCCGCCCACCCGACTCTGGCTGCGCACAGGTGCACTTCCTAGGGCCGCCGCTAGGGGGCGCTGGTGAGGGGGTTCGGGGACCCTCAGCCCCCAACGGGCTGCGGCCACCCCTGCACCCATGGGGGTACGGGTTGTCCTCCGCCATGGGGGAACGGGGCCCCCTTCACCTTCGCGGAAGCCCCAACCTTCCTCCCGGGGCACGCCTGCACCCTCCCCTCGCACTCACGGCCCCAGCGGCGGGGCCGTGCGCCCGCAGACGCCCTAGACGGAGGGCCGGGGTCCCCGTCAGGGGAGGGCACCCCCTGGAAGCCAGGGACGAGCGGCGACCGCGGCCTCTTCCAAAACGGCAGGCACACAGGCCTGCGCGGCAAAAAGCCCCCGGCAAGGCAGCACCACTCAAAGAAGAAGGGTCCGCACCTGGCCCAGCAGCTCTTGATGAGCCCCAGGCCCCGCCCCTGGCCAGAGCCTGACCCCGCCCACCCGATTCTGTCTGCGCACAGGTGCACTTCCTAGGGACGCCGCTAGGGGGCGCTGGTGAGGGGGTTCGGGGACCCTCAGCCCCCAACGGGCTAGGGCCACCCTTGCACCCATGGGGGTACCGGATTGTCCTCCCCCATGGGGGAACGGGGCCCCCTTGCCCTTCGCGAAAGCCCCAACCTTCCTCCCGGGGCACGCCTGCACCCTCCCCTCGCAGTCACGGCCCCAGCCGCGGGGCCGTGCGCCCGCAGACGCCCTAGACGGAGGGCCGGGGTCCCCGTCAGGGGAGGGCACCCCCTGGAAGCCAGGGACGAGCGGCGACCGCGGCCTCTTCCAAAACGGCAGGCACACAGGCCTGCGCGGCAAAAAGCCCCCGGCAAGGCAGCACCACTCAAAGGGGAAGGGTCCGCACCTGGCCCAGCAGCTCTTGATGAGCCCCAGGCCCCGCCCCTGGCCGGAGCCTGACCCCGCCCACCCGACTCTGGCTGCGCACAGGTGCACTTCCTAGGGCCGCCGCTAGGGGGCGCTGGTGAGGGGGTTCGGGGACCCTCAGCCCCCAACTGGCTGCGGCCACCCCTGCACCCATGGGGGTACCGGATTGTCCTCCCCCATGAGGGAACGGGGCCCCCTTGCCCTTCGCGGAAGCCCCAAACTTCCTCCCGGGGCACGCCTGCACCCTCCCCTCGCACTCACGGCCCCAGCGGCGAGGCCGTGCGCCCGCAGACGCCCTAGACGGAGGGCCGGGGTCCCCGTCAGGGGAGGGCACCCCCTGGAAGCCAGGGACGAGCAGCGACCGCGGCCTCTTCCAAAACGGCAGGCACACAGGCCTGCGCGGCAAAAAGCCCCCGGCAAGGCAGCACCACTCAAAGGGGAAGGGTCCGCACCTGGCCCAGCAGCTCTTGATGAGCCCCAGGCCCCGCCCATGGTCGGAGCCTGACCCCGCCCACCCGACTCTGGCTGCGCACAGGTGCACTTCCAAGGGCCGCCGCTAGGGGGCGCTGGTGAGGGGGTTCGGGTACACTCAGCCCCCACCGGGCTGGGGCCACCCCTGCACCCATGGGGGTACGGGATTGTCTCCGCCATGTGTGGAACGGGGCCCTCTTCCCCTTCGCGGAAGCCCCAACCTTCCTCCCGGGGCACGCCTGCACGCTCCCCTCGCACTCACGGCCCCAGCGGCGGGGCCGTGCGCCCGCAGACGCCCTAGACGGAGGGCCGGGGTCCCCGTCATGGGAGGGCACCCCCTGGAAGCCAGGGACGAGCGGCGACCGCGGCCTCTTCCAAAACGGCAGGCACACAGGCCTGCGCGGCAAAAAGCCCCCGGAAAGGCAGCACCACTCAAAGGGGAAGGGTCCGCACCTGGCCCAGCAGCTCTTGATGAGTCCCAGGCCCCGCCCCTGGCCGGAGCCTGACCCCGCCCACCCGATTCTGGCTGCGCACAGGTGCACTTCCTAGGGACGCCGCTAGGGGGCGCTGGTGAGGGGGTTCGGGGACCCTCAGCCCCCAACGGGCTAGGGCCACCCTTGCACCCATGGGGGTACCGGATTGTCCTCCCCCATGGGGGAACGGGGCCCCCTTGCCCTTCGCGAAAGTCCCAAGCTTCCTCCCGGGGCACGCCTGCACCCTCCCCTCGCACTCACAGCCCCAGCGGCGGGGCCGTGCGCCCGCAGACGCCCTAGACGGAGGGCCGGGGTCCCCGTCAGGGGAGGGCACCCCCTGGAAGCCAGGGACGAGCGGCTACCGCGGCCACTTCCAAAACTGCAGGCACACAGGCCTGCGCGGCAAAAAGCCCCCGGCAAGGCAGCACCACTCAAAGGGGAAGGGTCCGCACCTGGCCCAGCAGCTCTTGATGAGCCCCAGGCCCCGCCCCTGGCCGGAGCCTGACCCCGCCCACCCGATTCTGGCTGCGCACAGGTGCACTTCCTAGGGACGCCGCTAGGGGGCGCTGGTGAGGGGTTTCGGGGACCCTCAGCCCCCAACGGGCTAGGGCCACCCTTGCACCCATGGGGGTTAGGGATTGTCCTCCCCCATGGGGGAACGGGGCCCCCTTGCCCTTCGCGGAAGCCCCAACCTTCCTCCCGGGGGAAGCCTGCAACTCCTCTCGCACTCACGGCCCCAGCGGCGGGGCCTTGCGCCCGCAGACGCCCTAGACGGAGGGCCGGGGTCCCCGTCAGGGGAGGGCACCCCCTGGAAGCCAGGGACGAGCGGCGACCACGGCCTCTTCAAAAACGGCAGGCACACAGGCCTGCGCGGCAAAAAGCCCCCGGCAAGGCAGCACCACTCAAAGGGGAAGGGTCCGCACCTGGCCCAGCAGCTCTTGATGAGCCCCAGGCCCCGCCCCTGGCCGGAGCCTGACCCCGCCCACCCGACTCTGGCTGCGCACAGTTGCACTTCCTAGGGCCGCCGCTAGGGGGCGCTGGTGAGGGTGTTCGGGGACCCTCAGCCCCCAACGGGCTAGGGCCACCCTTGCACCCATGGGGGTACGGGATTGTCTCCACCATGTGGGGAACGGGGCCCCCTTCCCCTACGCGGAAGCCCCAACCTTCCTCCCGGGGCACGCCTGCACGCTCACCTCGCACTCACAGCCCCAGCGGCGGGGCCGTGCGCCCGCAGACGCCCTAGACGGAGGGCCGGGGTCCCCGTCAGGGGAGGGCATCCCCTGGAAGCCAGGGACGAGCGGCGACCGCGGCCTCTTCCAAAACGGCAGGCACACAGGCCTGCGCGGCAAAAAGCCCCCGGCAAGGCAGCACCACTCAAAGGGGAAGGGTCCGCACCTGGCCCAGCAGCTCTTGATGAGCCCCAGGCCCCGCCCCTGGCCGGAGCCTGACCCGCCCACCCGACTCTGGCTGCGCACAGGTGCACTTCCTAGGGCCGCCGCTAGGGGGCGCTGGTGAGGGGGTTCGGGGACCCTCAGCCCCCAACGGGCTGCGGCCACCCCTGCACCCATGGGGGTATGGGTTGTCCTCCGCCATGGGGGAACGGGGCCCCCTTCCCCTTCGCGGAAGCCCCAACCTTCCCCCCGGGGCACGCCTGCACGCTCCCCTCGCACTCACGGCCCCAGCGGCGGGGCCGTGCGCCCGCAGACGCCCTAGACGGAGGGCCGGGGTCCCCGTCAGGGGAGGGCACCCCCTGGAAGCCAGGGACGAGCGGCGACCGCGGCCTCTTCCAAAACGGCAGGCACACAGGCCTGCGCGGCAAAAAGCCCCCGGAAAGGCAGCACCACTCAAAGGGGAAGGGTCCGCACCTGGCCCAGCAGCTCTTGATGAGCCCCAGGCCCCGCCCCTGGCCGGAGCCTGACCCCGCCCACCCGATTCTGGCTGCGCACAGGTGCACTTCCTAGGGACGCCTCTAGGGGGCGCTGGTGAGGGGGTTCGGGGACCCTCAGCCCCCAACGGGCTAGGGCCACCCTTGCACCCATGGGGGTACCGGATTGTCCTCCCCCATGGGGGAACGGGGCCCCCTTGCCCTTCGCGAAAGCCCCAACCTTCCTCCCGGGGCACGCCTGCACCCTCCCCTCGCACTCACAGCCCCAGCGGCGGGGCCGTGCGCCCGCAGACGCCCTAGACGGAGGGCGGGGGTCCCCGTCAGGGGAGGGCACCCCCTGGAAGCCAGGGACGAGCAGCGACCGCGGCCTCTTCCAAAACGGCAGGCACACAGGCCTGCGCGGCAAAAAGCCCCCGGCAAGGCAGCACCACTCAAAGGGGAAGGGTCCGCACCTGGCCCAGCAGCTCTTGATGAGCCCCAGGCCCCGCCCATGGCCAGAGCCTGACCCCGCCCACCCGACTCTGGCTGCGCACAGGTGCACTTCCAAGGGCCGCCGCTAGGGGGCGCTGGTGAGGGGGTTCGGGGACACTCAGCCCCCACCGGGCTGGGGCCACCCCTGCACCCATGGGGGTACGGGATTGTCTCCGCCATGTGGGGAACGGGGCCCTCTTCCCCTTCGCGGAAGCCCCAACCTTCCTCCCGGGGCACGCCTGCACCCTCCACTCGCACTCACGGCCCCAGCGGCGGGGCCGTGCGCCCGCAGACGCCCTAGAAGGAGGGCCGGGGTCCCCGTCAGGGGAGGGCACCCCCTGGAAGCCAGGGACGAGCGGCGACCGCGGCCTCTTCCAAAACGGCAGGCACACAGGCCTGCGCGGCAAAAAGCCCCCGGCAAGGCAGCACCACTCAAAGGGGAAGGGTCCGCACCTGGCCCAGCAGCTCTTGATGAGCCCCAGGCCCCGCCCCTGGCCGGAGCCTGACCCCGCCCACCCGATTCTGGCTGCGTACAGGTACACTTCCTAGGGACGCCGCTAGGGGGCGCTGGTGAGGGGGTTCGGGGACCCTCAGCCCCCAACGGGCTAGGGCCACCCTTGCACCCATGGGGGTACTGGATTATCCTCCCCCATGGGGGAAAGGGGCCCCCTTGCCCTTCGCGAAAGCCCCAACCTTCCTCCCGGGGGATGCCTGCACCTCCTCTCGCACTCACAGCCCCAGCGGCGGGGCCGTGCGCCCGCAGACGCCCTAGACGGAGGGCCGGGGTCCCCGTCAGGGGAGGGCACCCCCTGGAAGCCAGGGACGAGCGGCGACCGCGGCCTCTTCCAAAACGGCAGGCACACAGGCCTGCGCGGCAAAAAGCCCCGGGCAAGGCAGCACCACTCAAAGGGGAAGGGTCCGCACCTGGCCCAGCAGCTCTTGATGAGCCCCAGGCCCCGCCCCTGGCCGGAGCCTGACCCCGCCCACCCGACTCTGGCTGCGCACAGGTGCACTTCCTAGGGCCGCCGCTAGGGGGCGCTGGTGAGGGGGTTCGGGGACCCTCAGCCCCCAACGGGCGCCGGCCACCCCTGCACCCATGGGGGTACGGGTTGTCCTCCGCCATGGGGGAACGGGGCCCCCTTCCCCTTCGCGGAAGCCCCAACCTTCCTCCCGTGGCACGCCTGCACCCTCCCCTCGCACTCACGGCCCCAGCGGCGAGGCCGTGCGCCCGCAGACGCCCTAGACGGAGGGCCGGGGTCCCCGTCTGGGGAGGGCAACCCCTGGAAGCCAGGGACGAGCGGCGACCGCGGCCTCTTCCAAAACGGCAGGCACACAGGCCTGCGCGGCAAAAAGCCCCCGGCAAGGCAGCACCACTCAAAGGGGAAGGGTCCGCACCTGGCCCAGCAGCTCTTGATGAGCCCCAGGCCCCGCCCCTGGCCGGAGCCTGACCCCGCCCCCCCGATTCTGGCTGCGCACAGGTGCAATTCCTAGGGACGCCTCTAGGGGGCGCTGGTGAGGGGGTTCGGGGACCCTCAGCCCCCAACGGGCTAGGGCCACCCTTGCACCCATGGGGGTAGGGGATTGTCTCCACCATGTGGGGAACGGGGCCCCCTTCCCCTACGCGGAAGCCCCAACCTTCCTCCCGGGGCACGCCTGCACCCTCCCCTCGCACTGACGGCCCCAGCGGCGGGGCCGTGCGCCCGCAGACGCCCTAGACGGAGGGCCGGGGTCCCCGTCAGGGGAGGGCACCCCCTGGAAGCCAGGGACGAGCGGTGACCGCGGCCTCTTCCAAAACGGCAGGCACACAGGCCTGCGCGGCAAAAAGCCCCCGGCAAGGCAGCACCACTCAAAGGGGAAGGGTCCGCACCTGGCCCAGCAGCTCTTGATGAGCCCCAGGCCCCGCCCCTGGCCGGAGCCTGACCCCGCCCACCCGACTCTGTCTGCGCACAGGTGCACTTCTAGGGCCGCCGCTAGGGGGCGCTGGTGAGGGGGTTCGGGGACCCTCAGCCCCCAACGGGCTGCGGCCACCCCTGCACCCATGGGGGTACGGGTTGTCCTCCGCCATGGGGGAACAGGGCCCCCTTCCCCTTCGCGGAAGCCCCAACCTTCCTCCCGGGGCACGCCTGCACCCTCCCCTCGCACTCACGGCCCCAGCGGCGGGGCCGTGCGCCCGCAGACGCCCTAGACGGAGGGCCGGGGTCCCCGTCAGGGGAGGGCACCCCCTGGAAGCCAGGGATGAGCGGCGACCGCGGCCTCTTCCAAAACGGCAGGCACACAGGCCTGCGCGGCAAAAAGCCCCCGGCAAGGCAGCACCACTCAAAGGAGAAGGGTCCGCACCTGGCCCAGCAGCTCTTGATGAGCCCCAGGCCCCGGCCCTGGCCGGAGCCTGACCCCGCCCACCCGATTCTGGCTGCGCACTGATACACTTCCTAGGGACGCCGCTAGGGGGCGCTGGTGAGGGGGTTCGGGGACCCTCAGCCCCCAACGGGCTAGGGCCACCCTTGCACCCATGGGGGTACCGGATTGTCCTCCCCCATGGGGGAACGGGGCCCCCTTGCCCTTCGCGAAAGCCCCATCCTTCCTCCCGGGGCACGCCTGCACCCTCCCCTCGCACTCACAGCCCCAGCGGCGGGGCCGTGCGCCCGCAGACGCCCTAGACGGAGGGCCGGGGTCCCCGTCAGGGGAGGGCACCCCCTGGAAGCCAGGGACGAGCGGCGACCGCGGCCTCTTCCAAAACGGCAGGCACACAGGCCTGCGCGGCAAAAAGCCCCGGGCAAGGCAGCACCACTCAAAGGGGAAGGGTCCGCACCTGGCCCAGCAGCTCTTGATGAGCCCCAGGCCCCGCCCCTGGCCGGAGCCTGACCCCGCCCACCCGACTCTGGCTGCGCACAGGTGCACTTCCTAGGGCCGCCGCTAGGGGGCGCTGGTGAGGGGGTTCGGGGACCCTCAGCCCCCAACGGGCGCCGGCCACCCCTGCACCCATGGGGGTACGGGTTGTCCTCCGCCATGGGGGAACGGGGCCCCCTTCCCCTTCGCGGAAGCCCCAACCTTCCTCCCGTGGCACGCCTGCACCCTCCCCTCGCACTCACGGCCCCAGCGGCGAGGCCGTGCGCCCGCAGACGCCCTAGACGGAGGGCCGGGGTCCCCGTCTGGGGAGGGCAACCCCTGGAAGCCAGGGACGAGCGGCGACCGCGGCCTCTTCCAAAACGGCAGGCACACAGGCCTGCGCGGCAAAAAGCCCCCGGCAAGGCAGCACCACTCAAAGGGGAAGGGTCCGCACCTGGCCCAGCAGCTCTTGATGAGCCCCAGGCCCCGCCCCTGGCCGGAGCCTGACCCCGCCCCCCCGATTCTGGCTGCGCACAGGTGCAATTCCTAGGGACGCCTCTAGGGGGCGCTGGTGAGGGGGTTCGGGGACCCTCAGCCCCCAACGGGCTAGGGCCACCCTTGCACCCATGGGGGTAGGGGATTGTCTCCACCATGTGGGGAACGGGGCCCCCTTCCCCTACGCGGAAGCCCCAACCTTCCTCCCGGGGCACGCCTGCACCCTCCCCTCGCACTGACGGCCCCAGCGGCGGGGCCGTGCGCCCGCAGACGCCCTAGACGGAGGGCCGGGGTCCCCGTCAGGGGAGGGCACCCCCTGGAAGCCAGGGACGAGCGGCGACCGCGGCCTCTTCCAAAACGGCAGGCACACAGGCCTGCGCGGCAAAAAGCCCCCGGCAAGGCAGCACCACTCAAAGGGGAAGGGTCCGCACCTGGCCCAGCAGCTCTTGATGAGCCCCAGGCCCCGCCCCTGGCCGGAGCCTGACCCCGCCCACCCGACTCTGTCTGCGCACAGGTGCACTTCTAGGGCCGCCGCTAGGGGGCGCTGGTGAGGGGGTTCGGGGACCCTCAGCCCCCAACGGGCTGCGGCCACCCCTGCACCCATGGGGGTACGGGTTGTCCTCCGCCATGGGGGAACAGGGCCCCCTTCCCCTTCGCGGAAGCCCCAACCTTCCTCCCGGGGCACGCCTGCACCCTCCCCTCGCACTCACGGCCCCAGCGGCGGGGCCGTGCGCCCGCAGACGCCCTAGACGGAGGGCCGGGGTCCCCGTCAGGGGAGGGCACCCCCTGGAAGCCAGGGACGAGCGGCGACCGCGGCCTCTTCCAAAACGGCAGGCACACAGGCCTGCGCGGCAAAAAGCCCCCGGCAAGGCAGCACCACTCAAAGGAGAAGGGTCCGCACCTGGCCCAGCAGCTCTTGATGAGCCCCAGGCCCCGGCCCTGGCCGGAGCCTGACCCCGCCCACCCGATTCTGGCTGCGCACTGATACACTTCCTAGGGACGCCGCTAGGGGGCGCTGGTGAGGGGGTTCGGGGACCCTCAGCCCCCAACGGGCTAGGGCCACCCTTGCACCCATGGGGGTACCGGATTGTCCTCCCCCATGGGGGAACGGGGCCCCCTTGCCCTTCGCGAAAGCCCCATCCTTCCTCCCGGGGCACGCCTGCACCCTCCCCTCGCACTCACAGCCCCAGCGGCGGGGCCGTGCGCCCGCAGACGCCCTAGACGGAGGGCCGGGGTCCCCGTCAGGGGAGGGCACCCCCTGGAAGCCAGGGACGAGCGGCGACCGCGGCCTCTTCCAAAACGGCAGGCGCACAGGCCTGCGCGGCAAAAAGCACCCGGCAAGGCAGCACCACTCAAAGGGGAAGGGTCCGCACCTGGCCCAGCAGCTCTTGATGAGCCCCAGGCCCCGCCCCTGGCCGGAGCCTGACCCCGCCCAGCCGACTCTGGCTGCGCACAGGTGCACTTCCTAGGGCCGCCGCTAGGGGGCGCTGGTGAGGGGGTTCGGGGACCCTCAGCCCCCAACGGGCTGCGGCCACCCCTGCACCCATGGGGGTACGGGTTGTCCTCCGCCATGGGGGAACGGGGCCCCCTTCCCCTTCGCGGAAGCCCCAACCTTCCTCCCGGGGCACGCCTGCACCCTCCCCTCGCACTCACGGCCCCAGCGGCGGGGCCGTGCGCCCGCAGACGCCCTAGACGGAGGGCCGGGGTCCCCGTCAGGGGAGGGCACCCCCTGGAAGCCAGGGACGAGCGGCGACCGCGGCCTCTTCCAAAACGGCAGGCACACAGGCCTGCGCGGCAAAAAGCCCCCGGCAAGGCAGCACCACTCAAAGGGGAAGGGTCCGCACCTGGCCCAGCAGCTCTTGATGAGCCCCAGGCCCCGCCCCTGGCCGGAGCCTGACCCGCCCACCCGACTCTGGCTGCGCACAGGTGCACTTCCTAGGGCCGCCGCTAGGGGGCGCTGGTGAGGTGGTTCGGGGACCCTCAGCCCCCAACGGGCTGCGGCCACCCCTGCACCCATGGGGGTACGGGTTGTCCTCCGCCATGGGGGAACGGGGCCCCCTTCCCCTTCGCGGAAGCCCCAACCTTCCTCCCGGGGCACGCCTGCACGCTCCCCTCGCACTCACGGCCCCAGCGGCGGGGCCGTGCGCCCGCAGACGCCCTAGACGGAGGGCCGGGGTCCCCGTCAGGGGAGGGCACCCCCTGGAAGCCAGGGACGAGCGGCGACCGCGGCCTCTTCCAAAACGGCAGGCACACAGGCCTGCGCGGCAAAAAGCCCCCGGCAAGGCAGCACCACTCAAAGGGGAAGGGTCCGCACCTGGCCCAGCAGCTCTTGATGAGCCCCAGGCCCCGCCCCTGGCCGGAGCCTGACCCCGCCCACCCGATTCTGGCTGCGCACAGGTGCACTTCCTAGGGACGCCGCTAGGGGGCGCTGGTGAGGGGGTTCGGGGACCCTCAGCCCCCAACGGGCTAGGGCCACCCTTGCACCCATGGGGGTACCGGATTGTCCTCCCCCATGGGGGAACGGGGCCCCCTTGCCCTTCGCGAAAGCCCCAACCTTCCTCCCGGGGCACGCCTGCACCCTCCCCTCGCACTCACAGCCCCAGCGGCGGGGCCGTGCGCCCGCAGACGCCCTAGTCGGAGGGCCGGGGTCCCCGTCAGGGGAGGGCACCCCCTGGAAGCCAGGGACGAGCGGCGACCGCGGCCTCTTCCAAAACGGCAGGCACACAGGCCTGCGCGGCAAAAAGCCCCCGGCAAAGCAGCACCACTCAAAGGGGAAGGGTCCGCACCTGGCCCAGCAGCTCTTGATGAGCCCCAGGCCCCGCCCATGGCCGGAGCCTGACCCCGCCCACCCGACTCTGGCTGCGCACAGGTGCACTTCCAAGGGCCGCCGCTAGGGGGCGCTGGTGAGGGGGTTCGGGGACACTCAGCCCCCACCGGGCTGGGGCCACCCCTGCACCCATGGGGGTACGGGATTGTCTCCGCCATGTGGGGAACGGGGCCCTCTTCCCCTTCGCGGAAGCCCCAACCTTCCTCCCGGGGCACGCCTGCACCCTCCACTCGCACTCACGGCCCAAGCGGCGGGGCCGTGCGCCCGCAGACGCCCTAGAAGGAGGGCCGGGGTCCCCGTCAGGGGAGGGCACCCCCTGGAAGCCAGGGACGAGCGGCGACCGCGGCCTCTTCCAAAACGGCAGGCACACAGGCCTGCGCGGCATAAAGCCCCCGACAAGGCAGCACCACTCAAAGGGGAAGGGTCCGCACCTGGCCCAGCAGCTCTTGTTGAGCCCCAGGCCCCGCCCCTGGCCGGAGCCTGACCCCGCCCACCCGATTCTGGCTGCGCACAGGTGCACTTCCTAGGGACGCCGCTAGGGGGCGCTGGTGAGGGGGGTTCGGGGACCCTCAGCCCCCAACGGGCTAGGGCCACCCTTGCACCCATGGGGGTACCGGATTGTCCTCCCCCATGGGGGAACGGGGCCCCCTTGCCCTTCGCGAAAGCCCCAACCTTCCTCCCGGGGCACGCCTGCACCCTCCCCTCGCACTCACGGCCCCAGCGGCGAGGCCGTGCGCCCGCAGACGCCCTAGACGGAGGGCCGGGGTCCCCGTCAGGGGAGGGCACCCCCTGGAAGCCAGGGACGAGCGGCGACCGCGGCCTCTTCCAAAACGGCAGGCACACAGGCCTGCGCGGCAAAAAGCCCCCGGCAAGGCAGCACCACTCAAAGGGGAAGGGTCCGCACCTGGCCCAGCAGCTCTTGATGAGCCCCAGGCCCCGCCCATGGCCGGAGCCTGACCCCGCCCACCCGACTCTGGCTGCGCACAGGTGCACTTCCAAGGGCCGCCGCTAGGGGGCGCTGGTGAGGGGGTTCGGGGACACTCAGCCCCCACCGGGCTGGGGCCACCCCTGCACCCATGGGGGTACGGGATTGTCTCCGCCATGTGGGGAACGGGGCCCTCTTCCCCTTCGCGGAAGCCCGAACCTTCCTCCCGGGGCACGCCTGCACCCTCCACTCGCACTCACGGCCCCAGAGGCGGGGCCGTTCGCCCGCAGACGCCCTAGAAGGAGGGCCGGGGTCCCCGTCAGGGGAGGGCACCCCCTGGAAGCCAGGGACGAGCGGCGACCGCGGCCTCTTCCAAAACGGCAGGCACACAGGCCTGCGCGGCAAAAAGCCCCCGGCAAGGCAGCACCACTCAAAGGGGAAGGGTCCGCACCTGGCCCAGCAGCTCTTGCTGAGCCCCAGGCCCCGCCCCTGGCCGGAGCCTGACCCCGCCCACCCGACTCTGGCTGCGCACAGGTGCACTTCCTAGGGCCGCCGCTAGGGGGCGCTGGTGAGGGGGTTCGGGGACCCTCAGCCCCCAACGGGCTGCGGCCACCCCTGCACCCATGGGGGTACGGGTTGTCCTCCGCCATGGGGGAACGGGGCCCCCTTCCCCTTCGCGGAAGCCCCAACCTTCCTCCCGGGGCACGCCTGCACCCTCCCCTCGCACTCACGGCCCCAGCGGCGAGGCCGTGCGCCCGCAGACGCCCTAGAGGGAGGGCCGGGGTCCCCGTCTGGGGAGGGCAACCCCTGGAAGCCAGGGACGAGCGGCGACCGCGGCCTCTTCCAAAACGGCAGGCACACAGGCCTGCGCGGCAAAAAGCCCCCGGCAAGGCAGCACCACTCAAAGGGGAAGGGTTCGCACCTGGCCCAGCAGCTCTTGATGAGCCCCAGGCCCCGCCCCTGGCCGGAGCCTGACCCCGCCAACCCGATTCTGGCTGCGCACAGGTGCACTTCCTAGGGAAGCCTCTAGGGGGCGCTGGTGAGGGGGTTCGGGGACCCTCAGCCCCCAACGGGCTAGGGCCACCCTATCACCCAAGGGGGTACGGGATTGTCTCCACCATGTGGGGAACGGGGCCCCCTTCCCCTACGCGGAAGCCCCAACCTTCCTCCCGGGGCACGCCTGCACCCTCCCCTCGCACTCACAGCCCCAGCGGCTGGGCCGTGCGCCCGAAGACGCCCTAGACGGAGGGCCGGGGTCCCCGTCAGGGGAGGGCACCCCCTGAAAGCCAGGGACGAGCGGCGACCGCGGCCTCTTCCAAAACGGCAGGCACACAGGCCTGCGCGGCAAAAAGCCCCCGGCAAGGCAGCACCACTCAAAGGGGAAGGGTCCGCACCTGGCCCAGCAGCTCTTGATGAGCCCCAGGCCCCGCCCCTGGCCGGAGCCTGACCCGCCCACCCGACTCTGGCTGCGCACAGGTGCACTTCCTAGGGCCGCCGCTAGGGGGCGCTGGTGAGGTGGTTCGGGGACCCTCAGCCCCCAACGGGCTGCGGCCACCCCTGCACCCATGGGGGTACGGGTTGTCCTCCGCCATGGGGGAACGGGGCCCCCTTCCCCTTCGCGGAAGCCCCAACCTTCCTCCCGGGGCACGCCTGCACGCTCCCCTCGCACTCACGGCCCCAGCGGCGGGGCCGTGCGCCCGCAGACGCCCTAGACGGAGGGCCGGGGTCCCCGTCAGGGGAGGGCACCCCCTGGAAGCCAGGGACGAGCGGCGACCGCGGCCTCTTCCAAAACGGCAGGCACACAGGCCTGCGCGGCAAAAAGCCCCCGGCAAGGCAGCACCACTCAAAGGGGAAGGGTCCGCACCTGGCCCAGCAGGTCTTGATGAGCCCCAGGCCCCGCCCCTGGCCGGAGCCTGACCCCGCCCACCCGATTCTGGCTGCGCACAGGTGCACTTCCTAGGGACGCCGCTAGGGGGCGCTGGTGAGGGGGTTCGGGGACCCTCAGCCCCCAACGGGCTAGGGCCACCCTTGCACCCATGGGGGTACCGGATTGTCCTCCCCCATGGGGGAACGGGGCCCCCTTGCCCTTCGCGAAAGCCCCAACCTTCCTCCCGGGGCACGCCTGCACCCTCCCCTCGCACTCACAGCCCCAGCGGCGGGGCCGTGCGCCCGCAGACGCCCTAGTCGGAGGGCCGGGGTCCCCGTCAGGGGAGGGCACCCCCTGGAAGCCAGGGACGAGCGGCGACCGCGGCCTCTTCCAAAACGGCAGGCACACAGGCCTGCGCGGCAAAAAGCCCCCGGCAAAGCAGCACCACTCAAAGGGGAAGGGTCCGCACCTGGCCCAGCAGCTCTTGATGAGCCCCAGGCCCCGCCCATGGCCGGAGCCTGACCCCGCCCACCCGACTCTGGCTGCGCACAGGTGCACTTCCAAGGGCCGCCGCTAGGGGGCGCTGGTGAGGGGGTTCGGGGACACTCAGCCCCCACCGGGCTGGGGCCACCCCTGCACCCATGGGGGTACGGGATTGTCTCCGCCATGTGGGGAACGGGGCCCTCTTCCCCTTCGCGGAAGCCCCAACCTTCCTCCCGGGGCACGCCTGCACCCTCCACTCGCACTCACGGCCCAAGCGGCGGGGCCGTGCGCCCGCAGACGCCCTAGAAGGAGGGCCGGGGTCCCCGTCAGGGGAGGGCACCCCCTGGAAGCCAGGGACGAGCGGCGACCGCGGCCTCTTCCAAAACGGCAGGCACACAGGCCTGCGCGGCATAAAGCCCCCGACAAGGCAGCACCACTCAAAGGGGAAGGGTCCGCACCTGGCCCAGCAGCTCTTGTTGAGCCCCAGGCCCCGCCCCTGGCCGGAGCCTGACCCCGCCCACCCGATTCTGGCTGCGCACAGGTGCACTTCCTAGGGACGCCGCTAGGGGGCGCTGGTGAGGGGGGTTCGGGGACCCTCAGCCCCCAACGGGCTAGGGCCACCCTTGCACCCATGGGGGTACCGGATTGTCCTCCCCCATGGGGGAACGGGGCCCCCTTGCCCTTCGCGAAAGCCCCAACCTTCCTCCCGGGGGAAGCCTGCACCTCCTCTCGCACTCACAGCCCCAGCGGCGGGGCCGTGCGCCCGCAGACGCCCTAGAAGGAGGGCCGGGGTCCCCGTCAGGGGAGGGCACCCCCTGGAAGCCAGGGACGAGCGGCGACCGCGGCCTCTTCCAAAACGGCAGGCACACAGGCCTGCGCGGCAAAAAGCCCCCGGCAAGGCAGCACCACTCAAAGGGGTAGGGTCCGCACCTGGCCCAGCAGCTCTTGATGAGCCCCAGGCCCCGCCCCTGGCCGGAGCCTGACCCCGCCCAGCCGACTCTGGCTGCGCACAGGTGCACTTCCTAGGGCCGCCGCTAGGGGGCGCTGGTGAGGGGGTTCGGGGACCCTCAGCCCCCAACGGGCTGCGGCCACCCCTGCACCCATGGGGGTACGGGTTGTCCTCCGCCATGGGGGAACGGGGCCCCCTTCCCCTTCGCGGAAGCCCCAACCTTCCTCCCGGGGCACGCCTGCACCCTCCCCTCGCACTCACGGCCCCAGCGGCGGGGCCGTGCGCCCGCAGACGCCCTAGACGGAGGGCCGGGGTCCCCGTCAGGGGAGGGCACCCCCTGGAAGCCAGGGACGAGCGGCGACCGCGGCCTCTTCCAAAACGGCAGGCACACAGGCCTGCGCGGCAAAAAGCCCCCGGCAAGGCAGCACCACTCAAAGGAGAAGGGTCCGCACCTGGCCCAGCAGCTCTTGATGAGCCCCAGGCCCCGCCCCTGGTCGGAGCCTGACCCCGCCCACCCGATTCTGGCTGCGCCCAGGTGCACTTCCTAGGGACGCCGCTAGGGGGCGCTGGTGAGGGGGTTCGGGGACCCTCAGCCCCCAACGGGCTAGGGCCACCCTTGCACCCATGGGGGTACCGGATTGTCCTCCCCCATGGGGGAACGGGGCCCCCTTGCCCTTCGCGAAAGCCCCAACCTTCCTCCCGGGGCACGCCTGCACCCTCCCCTCGCACTCACGGCCCCAGCGGCGGGGCCGTGCGCCCGCAGACGCCCTAGACGGAGGGCCGGGGTCCCCGTCAGGGGAGGGCACCCCCTGGAAGCCAGGGACGAGCGGCGAACGCGGCCTCTTCCAAAACCGCAGGCACACAGGCCTGCGCGGCAAAAAGCCCCCGGCAAGGCAGCACCACTCAAAGGGGAAGGGTCCGCACCTGGCCCAGCAGCTCTTGATGAGCCCCAGGCCCCGCCCCTGGCCGGAGCCTGACCCCGCCCACCCGACTCTGGCTGCGCACAGGTGCACTTCCTAGGGCCGCCGCTAGGGGGCGCTGGTGAGGGGGTTCGGGGACCCTCAGCCCCCAACGGGCTGCGGCCACCCCTGCACCCATGGGGGTACCGGATTGTCCTCCCCCCTGGGGGAACGGGGCCCCCTTGCCCTTCGCGGAATCCCCAAACTTCCTCCCGGGGCACGCCTGCACCCTCCCCTCGCACTCACGGCCCCAGCGGCGAGGCCGTGCGCCCGCAGACGCCCTAGACGGAGGGCCGGGGTCCCCGTCAGGGGAGGGCACCCCCTGGAAGCCAGGGACGAGCGGCGACCGCGGCCTCTTCCAAAACGGCAGGCACACAGGCCTGCGCGGCAAAAAGCCCCCGGCAAGGCAGCACCACTCAAAGGGGAAGGGTCCGCACCTGGCCCAGCAGCTCTTGATGAGCCCCAGGCCCCGCCCATGGCCGGAGCCTGACCCCGCCCACCCGACTCTGGCTGCGCACAGGTGCACTTCCAAGGGCCGCCGCTAGGGGGCGCTGGTGAGGGGGTTCGGGGACACTCAGCCCCCACCGGGCTGGGGCCACCCCTGCACCCATGGGGGTACGGGATTGTCTCCGCCATGTGGGGAACGGGGCCCTCTTCCCCTTCGCGGAAGCCCGAACCTTCCTCCCGGGGCACGCCTGCACCCTCCACTCGCACTCACGGCCCCAGCGGCGGGGCCGTTCGCCCGCAGACGCCCTAGAAGGAGGGCCGGGGTCCCCGTCAGGGGAGGGCACCCCCTGGAAGCCAGGGACGAGCGGCGACCGCGGCCTCTTCCAAAACGGCAGGCACACAGGCCTGCGCGGCAAAAAGCCCCCGGCAAGGCAGCACCACTCAAAGGGGAAGGGTCCGCACCTGGCCCAGCAGCTCTTGCTGAGCCCCAGGCCCCGCCCCTGGCCGGAGCCTGACCCCGCCCACCCGACTCTGGCTGCGCACAGGTGCACTTCCTAGGGCCGCCGCTAGGGGGCGCTGGTGAGGGGGTTCGGGGACCCTCAGCCCCCAACGGGCTGCGGCCACCCCTGCACCCATGGGGGTACGGGTTGTCCTCCGCCATGGGGGAACGGGGCCCCCTTCCCCTTCGCGGAAGCCCCAACCTTCCTCCCGGGGCACGCCTGCACCCTCCCCTCGCACTCACGGCCCCAGCCGGGGGCCGTGCGCCCGCAGACGCCCTAGACGGAGGGCCGGGGTCCCCGTCAGGGGAGGGCACCCCCTGGAAGCCAGGGACGAGCGGCGACCGCGGCCTCTTCCAAAACGGCAGGCACACAGGCCTGCGCGGCAAAAAGCCCCCGGCAAGGCAGCACCACTCAAAGGGGAAGGGTCCGCACCTGGCCCAGCAGCTCTTGATGAGCCCCAGGCCCCGCCCCTGGCCGGAGCCTGACCCCGCCCACCCGACTCTGGCTGCGCACAGGTGCACTTCCTAGGGCCGCCGCTAGGGGGCGCTGGTGAGGGGGTTCGGGGACCCTCAGCCCCCAACGGGCTGCGGCCACCCCTGCACCCATGGGGGTACGGGTTGTCCTCCGCCATGGGGGAACGGGGCCCCCTTCCCCTTCGCGGAAGCCCCAACCTTCCTCCCGGGGCACGCCTGCACCCTCCCCTCGCACTCACGGCCCCAGCGGCGGGGCCGTGCGCCCGCAGACGCCCTAGACGGAGGGCCGGGGTCCCCGTCAGGGGAGGGCACCCCCTGGAAGCCAGGGACGAGCGGCGACCGCGGCCTCTTCCAAAACGGCAGGCACACAGGCCTGCGCGGCAAAAAGCCCCCGGCAAGGCAGCACCACTCAAAGGAGAAGGGTCCGCACCTGGCCCAGCAGCTCTTGATGAGCCCCAGGCCCCGCCCCTGGTCGGAGCCTGACCCCGCCCACCCGATTCTGGCTGCGCCCAGGTGCACTTCCTAGGGACGCCGCTAGGGGGCGCTGGTGAGGGGGTTCGGGGACCCTCAGCCCCCAACGGGCTAGGGCCACCCTTGCACCCATGGGGGTACCGGATTGTCCTCCCCCATGGGGGAACGGGGCCCCCTTGCCCTTCGCGAAAGCCCCAACCTTCCTCCCGGGGCACGCCTGCACCCTCCCCTCGCACTCACGGCCCCAGCGGCGGGGCCGTGCGCCCGCAGACGCCCTAGACGGAGGGCCGGGGTCCCCGTCAGGGGAGGGCACCCCCTGGAAGCCAGGGACGAGCGGCGACCGCGGCCTCTTCCAAAACCGCAGGCACACAGGCCTGCGCGGCAAAAAGCCCCCGGCAAGGCAGCACCACTCAAAGGGGAAGGGTCCGCACCTGGCCCAGCAGCTCTTGATGAGCCCCAGGCCCCGCCCCTGGCCGGAGCCTGACCCCGCCCACCCGACTCTGGCTGCGCACAGGTGCACTTCCTAGGGCCGCCGCTAGGGGGCGCTGGTGAGGGGGTTCGGGGACCCTCAGCCCCCAACGGGCTGCGGCCACCCCTGCACCCATGGGGGTACCGGATTGTCCTCCCCCCTGGGGGAACGGGGCCCCCTTGCCCTTCGCGGAATCCCCAAACTTCCTCCCGGGGCACGCCTGCACCCTCCCCTCGCACTCACGGCCCCAGCGGCGAGGCCGTGCGCCCGCAGACGCCCTAGACGGAGGGCCGGGGTCCCCGTCAGGGGAGGGCACCCCCTGGAAGCCAGGGACGAGCGGCGACCGCGGCCTCTTCCAAAACGGCAGGCACACAGGCCTGCGCGGCAAAAAGCCCCCGGCAAGGCAGCACCACTCAAAGGGGAAGGGTCCGCACCTGGCCCAGCAGCTCTTGATGAGCCCCAGGCCCCGCCCATGGCCGGAGCCTGACCCCGCCCACCCGACTCTGGCTGCGCAAAGGTGCACTTCCAAGGGCCGCCGCTAGGGGGCGCTGGTGAGGGGGTTCGGGGACACTCAGCCCCCACCGGGCTGGGGCCACCCCTGCACCCATGGGGGTACGGGATTGTCTCCGCCATGTGGGGAACGGGGCCCTCTTCCCCTTCGCGGAAGCCCGAACCTTCCTCCCGGGGCACGCCTGCACCCTCCACTCGCACTCACGGCCCCAGCGGCGGGGCCGTTCGCCCGCAGACGCCCTAGAAGGAGGGCCGGGGTCCCCGTCAGGGGAGGGCACCCCCTGGAAGCCAGGGACGAGCGGCGACCGCGGCCTCTTCCAAAACGGCAGGCACACAGGCCTGCGCGGCAAAAAGCCCCCGGCAAGGCAGCACCACTCAAAGGGGAAGGGTCCGCACCTGGCCCAGCAGCTCTTGCTGAGCCCCAGGCCCCGCCCCTGGCCGGAGCCTGACCCCGCCCACCCGACTCTGGCTGCGCACAGGTGCACTTCCTAGGGCCGCCGCTAGGGGGCGCTGGTGAGGGGGTTCGGGGACCCTCAGCCCCCAACGGGCTGCGGCCACCCCTGCACCCATGGGGGTACGGGTTGTCCTCCGCCATGGGGGAACGGGGCCCCCTTCCCCTTCGCGGAAGCCCCAACCTTCCTCCCGGGGCACGCCTGCACCCTCCCCTCGCACTCACGGCCCCAGCGGCGAGGCCGTGCGCCCGCAGACGCCCTAGAGGGAGGGCCGGGGTCCCCGTCTGGGGAGGGCAACCCCTGGAAGCCAGGGACGAGCGGCGACCGCGGCCTCTTCCAAAACGGCAGGCACACAGGCCTGCGCGGCAAAAAGCCCCCGGCAAGGCAGCACCACTCAAAGGGGAAGGGTTCGCACCTGGCCCAGCAGCTCTTGATGAGCCCCAGGCCCCGCCCCTGGCCGGAGCCTGACCCCGCCAACCCGATTCTGGCTGCGCACAGGTGCACTTCCTAGGGAAGCCTCTAGGGGGCGCTGGTGAGGGGGTTCGGGGACCCTCAGCCCCCAACGGGCTAGGGCCACCCTATCACCCAAGGGGGTACGGGATTGTCTCCACCATGTGGGGAACGGGGCCCCCTTCCCCTACGCGGAAGCCCCAACCTTCCTCCCGGGGCACGCCTGCACCCTCCCCTCGCACTCACAGCCCCAGCGGCTGGGCCGTGCGCCCGCAGACGCCCTAGACGGAGGGCCGGGTCCCCGTCAGGGGAGGGCACCCCCTGAAAGCCAGGGACGAGCGGCGACCGCGGCCTCTTCCAAAACGGCAGGCACACAGGCCTGCGCGGCAAAAAGCCCCCGGCAAGGCAGCACCACTCAAAGGGGAAGGGTCCGCACCTGGCCCAGCAGCTCTTGATGAGCCCCAGGCCCCGCCCCTGGCCGGAGCCTGACCCGCCCACCCGACTCTGGCTGCGCACAGGTGCACTTCCTAGGGCCGCCGCTAGGGGGCGCTGGTGAGGTGGTTCGGGGACCCTCAGCCCCCAACGGGCTGCGGCCACCCCTGCACCCATGGGGGTACGGGTTGTCCTCCGCCATGGGGGAACGGGGCCCCCTTCCCCTTCGCGGAAGCCCCAACCTTCCTCCCGGGGCACGCCTGCACGCTCCCCTCGCACTCACGGCCCCAGCGGCGGGGCCGTGCGCCCGCAGACGCCCTAGACGGAGGGCCGGGGTCCCCGTCAGGGGAGGGCACCCCCTGGAAGCCAGGGACGAGCGGCGACCGCGGCCTCTTCCAAAACGGCAGGCACACAGGCCTGCGCGGCAAAAAGCCCCCGGCAAGGCAGCACCACTCAAAGGGGAAGGGTCCGCACCTGGCCCAGCAGCTCTTGATGAGCCCCAGGCCCCGCCCCTGGCCGGAGCCTGACCCCGCCCACCCGATTCTGGCTGCGCACAGGTGCACTTCCTAGGGACGCCGCTAGGGGGCGCTGGTGAGGGGGTTCGGGGACCCTCAGCCCCCAACGGGCTAGGGCCACCCTTGCACCCATGGGGGTACCGGATTGTCCTCCCCCATGGGGGAACGGGGCCCCCTTGCCCTTCGCGAAAGCCCCAACCTTCCTCCCGGGGCACGCCTGCACCCTCCCCTCGCACTCACAGCCCCAGCGGCGGGGCCGTGCGCCCGCAGACGCCCTAGTCGGAGGGCCGGGGTCCCCGTCAGGGGAGGGCACCCCCTGGAAGCCAGGGACGAGCGGCGACCGCGGCCTCTTCCAAAACGGCAGGCACACAGGCCTGCGCGGCAAAAAGCCCCCGGCAAAGCAGCACCACTCAAAGGGGAAGGGTCCGCACCTGGCCCAGCAGCTCTTGATGAGCCCCAGGCCCCGCCCATGGCCGGAGCCTGACCCCGCCCACCCGACTCTGGCTGCGCACAGGTGCACTTCCAAGGGCCGCCGCTAGGGGGCGCTGGTGAGGGGGTTCGGGGACACTCAGCCCCCACCGGGCTGGGGCCACCCCTGCACCCATGGGGGTACGGGATTGTCTCCGCCATGTGGGGAACGGGGCCCTCTTCCCCTTCGCGGAAGCCCCAACCTTCCTCCCGGGGCACGCCTGCACCCTCCACTCGCACTCACGGCCCAAGCGGCGGGGCCGTGCGCCCGCAGACGCCCTAGAAGGAGGGCCGGGGTCCCCGTCAGGGGAGGGCACCCCCTGGAAGCCAGGGACGAGCGGCGACCGCGGCCTCTTCCAAAACGGCAGGCACACAGGCCTGCGCGGCAAAAAGCCCCCGACAAGGCAGCACCACTCAAAGGGGAAGGGTCCGCACCTGGCCCAGCAGCTCTTGTTGAGCCCCAGGCCCCGCCCCTGGCCGGAGCCTGACCCCGCCCACCCGATTCTGGCTGCGCACAGGTGCACTTCCTAGGGACGCCGCTAGGGGGCGCTGGTGAGGGGGGTTCGGGGACCCTCAGCCCCCAACGGGCTAGGGCCACCCTTGCACCCATGGGGGTACCGGATTGTCCTCCCCCATGGGGGAACGGGGCCCCCTTGCCCTTCGCGAAAGCCCCAACCTTCCTCCCGGGGGAAGCCTGCACCTCCTCTCGCACTCACAGCCCCAGCGGCGGGGCCGTGCGCCCGCAGACGCCCTAGAAGGAGGGCCGGGGTCCCCGTCAGGGGAGGGCACCCCCTGGAAGCCAGGGAAGAGCGGCGACCGCGGCCTCTTCCAAAACGGCAGGCACACAGGCCTGCGCGGCAAAAAGCCCCCGGCAAGGCAGCACCACTCAAAGGGGTAGGGTCCGCACCTGGCCCAGCAGCTCTTGATGAGCCCCAGGCACCGCCCCTGGCCGGAGCCTGACCCCGCCCAGCCGACTCTGGCTGCGCACAGGTGCACTTCCTAGGGCCGCCGCTAGGGGGCGCTGGTGAGGGGGTTCGGGGACCCCCAGCCCCCAACGGGCTGCGGCCACCCCTGCACCCATGGGGGTACGGGTTGTCCTCCGCCATGGGGGAACGGGGCCCCCTTCCCCTTCGCGGAAGCCCCAACCTTCCTCCCGGGGCACGCCTGCACCCTCCCCTCGCACTCACGGCCCCAACGGCGGGGCCGTGCGCCCGCAGACGCCCTAGACGGAGGGCCGGGGTCCCCGTCAGGGGAGGGCACCCCCTGGAAGCCAGGGACGAGCGGCGACCGCGGCCTCTTCCAAAACGGCAGGCACACAGGCCTGCGCGGCAAAAAGCCCCCGGCAAGGCAGCACCACTCAAAGGAGAAGGGTCCGCACCTGGCCCAGCAGCTCTTGATGAGCCCCAGGCCCCGCCCCTGGTCGGAGCCTGACCCCGCCCACCCGATTCTGGCTGCGCCCAGGTGCACTTCCTAGGGACGCCGCTAGGGGGCGCTGGTGAGGGGGTTCGGGGACCCTCAGCCCCCAACGGGCTGCGGCCACCCCTGCACCCATGGGGGTACCGGATTGTCCTCCCCCCTGGGGGAACGGGGCCCCCTTGCCCTTCGCGGAATCCCCAAACTTCCTCCCGGGGCACGCCTGCACCCTCCCCTCGCACTCACGGCCCCAGCGGCGAGGCCGTGCGCCCGCAGACGCCCTAGACGGAGGGCCGGGGTCCCCGTCAGGGGAGGGCACCCCCTGGAAGCCAGGGACGAGCGGCGACCGCGGCCTCTTCCAAAACGGCAGGCACACAGGCCTGCGCGGCAAAAAGCCCCCGGCAAGGCAGCACCACTCAAAGGGGAAGGGTCCGCACCTGGCCCAGCAGCTCTTGATGAGCCCCAGGCCCCGCCCATGGCCGGAGCCTGACCCCGCCCACCCGACTCTGGCTGCGCACAGGTGCACTTCCAAGGGCCGCCGCTAGGGGGCGCTGGTGAGGGGGTTCGGGGACACTCAGCCCCCACCGGGCTGGGGCCACCCCTGCACCCATGGGGGTACGGGATTGTCTCCGCCATGTGGGGAACGGGGCCCTCTTCCCCTTCGCGGAAGCCCGAACCTTTCTCCCGGGGCACGCCTGCACCCTCCACTCGCACTCACGGCCCCAGCGGCGGGGCCGTTCGCCCGCAGACGCCCTAGAAGGAGGGCCGGGGTCCCCGTCAGGGGAGGGCACCCCCTGGAAGCCAGGGACGAGCGGCGACCGCGGCCTCTTCCAAAACGGCAGGCACACAGGCCTGCGCGGCAAAAAGCCCCCGGCAAGGCAGCACCACTCAAAGGGGAAGGGTCCGCACCTGGCCCAGCAGCTCTTGCTGAGCCCCAGGCCCCGCCCCTGGCCGGAGCCTGACCCCGCCCACCCGACTCTGGCTGCGCACAGGTGCACTTCCTAGGGCCGCCGCTAGGGGGCGCTGGTGAGGGGGTTCGGGGACCCTCAGCCCCCAACGGGCTGCGGCCACCCCTGCACCCATGGGGGTACGGGTTGTCCTCCGCCATGGGGGAACGGGGCCCCCTTCCCCTTCGCGGAAGCCCCAACCTTCCTCCCGGGGCACGCCTGCACCCTCCCCTCGCACTCACGGCCCCAGCCGGGGGCCGTGCGCCCGCAGACGCCCTAGACGGAGGGCCGGGGTCCCCGTCAGGGGAGGGCACCCCCTGGAAGCCAGGGACGAGCGGCGACCGCGGCCTCTTCCAAAACGGCAGGCACACAGGCCTGCGCGGCAAAAAGCCCCCGGCAAGGCAGCACCACTCAAAGGGGAAGGGTCCGCACCTGGCCCAGCAGCTCTTGATGAGCCCCAGGCCCCGCCCCTGGCCGGAGCCTGACCCCGCCCACCCGACTCTGGCTGCGCACAGGTGCACTTCCTAGGGCCGCCGCTAGGGGGCGCTGGTGAGGGGGTTCGGGGACCCTCAGCCCCCAACGGGCTGCGGCCACCCCTGCACCCATGGGGGTACGGGTTGTCCTCCGCCATGGGGGAACGGGGCCCCCTTCCCCTTCGCGGAAGCCCCAACCTTCCTCCCGGGGCACGCCTGCACCCTCCCCTCGCACTCACGGCCCCAGCGGCGGGGCCGTGCGCCCGCAGACGCCCTAGACGGAGGGCCGGGGTCCCCGTCAGGGGAGGGCACCCCCTGGAAGCCAGGGACGAGCGGCGACCGCGGCCTCTTCCAAAACGGCAGGCACACAGGCCTGCGCGGCAAAAAGCCCCCGGCAAGGCAGCACCACTCAAAGGAGAAGGGTCCGCACCTGGCCCAGCAGCTCTTGATGAGCCCCAGGCCCCGCCCCTGGTCGGAGCCTGACCCCGCCCACCCGATTCTGGCTGCGCCCAGGTGCACTTCCTAGGGACGCCGCTAGGGGGCGCTGGTGAGGGGGTTCGGGGACCCTCAGCCCCCAACGGGCTAGGGCCACCCTTGCACCCATGGGGGTACCGGATTGTCCTCCCCCATGGGGGAACGGGGCCCCCTTGCCCTTCGCGAAAGCCCCAACCTTCCTCCCGGGGCACGCCTGCACCCTCCCCTCGCACTCACGGCCCCAGCGGCGGGGCCGTGCGCCCGCAGACGCCCTAGACGGAGGGCCGGGGTCCCCGTCAGGGGAGGGCACCCCCTGGAAGCCAGGGACGAGCGGCGACCGCGGCCTCTTCCAAAACCGCAGGCACACAGGCCTGCGCGGCAAAAAGCCCCCGGCAAGGCAGCACCACTCAAAGGGGAAGGGTCCGCACCTGGCCCAGCAGCTCTTGATGAGCCCCAGGCCCCGCCCCTGGCCGGAGCCTGACCCCGCCCACCCGACTCTGGCTGCGCACAGGTGCACTTCCTAGGGCCGCCGCTAGGGGGCGCTGGTGAGGGGGTTCGGGGACCCTCAGCCCCCAACGGGCTAGGGCCACCCTTGCACCCATGGGGGTACCGGATTGTCCTCCCCCATGGGGGAACGGGGCCCCCTTGCCCTTCGCGAAAGCCCCAACCTTCCTCCCGGGGCACGCCTGCACCCTCCCCTCGCACTCACGGCCCCAGCGGCGGGGCCGTGCGCCCGCAGACGCCCTAGACGGAGGGCCGGGGTCCCCGTCAGGGGAGGGCACCCCCTGGAAGCCAGGGACGAGCGGCGACCGCGGCCTCTTCCAAAACCGCAGGCACACAGGCCTGCGCGGCAAAAAGCCCCCGGCAAGGCAGCACCACTCAAAGGGGAAGGGTCCGCACCTGGCCCAGCAGCTCTTGATGAGCCCCAGGCCCCGCCCCTGGCCGGAGCCTGACCCCGCCCACCCGACTCTGGCTGCGCAAAGGTGCACTTCCAAGGGCCGCCGCTAGGGGGCGCTGGTGAGGGGGTTCGGGGACACTCAGCCCCCACCGGGCTGGGGCCACCCCTGCACCCATGGGGGTACGGGATTGTCTCCGCCATGTGGGGAACGGGGCCCTCTTCCCCTTCGCGGAAGCCCGAACCTTCCTCCCGGGGCACGCCTGCACCCTCCACTCGCACTCACGGCCCCAGCGGCGGGGCCGTTCGCCCGCAGACGCCCTAGAAGGAGGGCCGGGGTCCCCGTCAGGGGAGGGCACCCCCTGGAAGCCAGGGACGAGCGGCGACCGCGGCCTCTTCCAAAACGGCAGGCACACAGGCCTGCGCGTCAAAAAGCCCCCGGCAAGGCAGCACCACTCAAAGGGGAAGGGTCCGCACCTGGCCCAGCAGCTCTTGCTGAGCCCCAGGCCCCGCCCCTGGCCGGAGCCTGACCCCGCCCACCCGACTCTGGCTGCGCACAGGTGCACTTCCTAGGGCCGCCGCTAGGGGGCGCTGGTGAGGGGGTTCGGGGACCCTCAGCCCCCAACGGGCTGCGGCCACCCCTGCACCCATGGGGGTACGGGTTGTCCTCCGCCATGGGGGAACGGGGCCCCCTTCCCCTTCGCGGAAGCCCCAACCTTCCTCCCGGGGCACGCCTGCACCCTCCCCTCGCACTCACGGCCCCAGCGGCGAGGCCGTGCGCCCGCAGACGCCCTAGAGGGAGGGCCGGGGTCCCCGTCTGGGGAGGGCAACCCCTGGAAGCCAGGGACGAGCGGCGACCGCGGCCTCTTCCAAAACGGCAGGCACACAGGCCTGCGCGGCAAAAAGCCCCCGGCAAGGCAGCACCACTCAAAGGGGAAGGGTTCGCACCTGGCCCAGCAGCTCTTGATGAGCCCCAGGCCCCGCCCCTGGCCGGAGCCTGACCCCGCCAACCCGATTCTGGCTGCGCACAGGTGCACTTCCTAGGGAAGCCTCTAGGGGGCGCTGGTGAGGGGGTTCGGGGACCCTCAGCCCCCAACGGGCTAGGGCCACCCTATCACCCAAGGGGGTACGGGATTGTCTCCACCATGTGGGGAACGGGGCCCCCTTCCCCTACGCGGAAGCCCCAACCTTCCTCCCGGGGCACGCCTGCACCCTCCCCTCGCACTCACAGCCCCAGCGGCTGGGCCGTGCGCCCGCAGACGCCCTAGACGGAGGGCCGGGTCCCCGTCAGGGGAGGGCACCCCCTGAAAGCCAGGGACGAGCGGCGACCGCGGCCTCTTCCAAAACGGCAGGCACACAGGCCTGCGCGGCAAAAAGCCCCCGGCAAGGCAGCACCACTCAAAGGGGAAGGGTCCGCACCTGGCCCAGCAGCTCTTGATGAGCCCCAGGCCCCGCCCCTGGCCGGAGCCTGACCCGCCCACCCGACTCTGGCTGCGCACAGGTGCACTTCCTAGGGCCGCCGCTAGGGGGCGCTGGTGAGGTGGTTCGGGGACCCTCAGCCCCCAACGGGCTGCGGCCACCCCTGCACCCATGGGGGTACGGGTTGTCCTCCGCCATGGGGGAACGGGGCCCCCTTCCCCTTCGCGGAAGCCCCAACCTTCCTCCCGGGGCACGCCTGCACGCTCCCCTCGCACTCACGGCCCCAGCGGCGGGGCCGTGCGCCCGCAGACGCCCTAGACGGAGGGCCGGGGTCCCCGTCAGGGGAGGGCACCCCCTGGAAGCCAGGGACGAGCGGCGACCGCGGCCTCTTCCAAAACGGCAGGCACACAGGCCTGCGCGGCAAAAAGCCCCCGGCAAGGCAGCACCACTCAAAGGGGAAGGGTCCGCACCTGGCCCAGCAGCTCTTGATGAGCCCCAGGCCCCGCCCCTGGCCGGAGCCTGACCCCGCCCACACGATTCTGGCTGCGCACAGGTGCACTTCCTAGGGACGCCGCTAGGGGGCGCTGGTGAGGGGGTTCGGGGACCCTCAGCCCCCAACGGGCTAGGGCCACCCTTGCACCCATGGGGGTACCGGATTGTCCTCCCCCATGGGGGAACGGGGCCCCCTTGCCCTTCGCGAAAGCCCCAACCTTCCTCCCGGGGCACGCCTGCACCCTCCCCTCGCACTCACAGCCCCAGCGGCGGGGCCGTGCGCCCGCAGACGCCCTAGTCGGAGGGCCGGGGTCCCCGTCAGGGGAGGGCACCCCCTGGAAGCCAGGGACGAGCGGCGACCGCGGCCTCTTCCAAAACGGCAGGCACACAGGCCTGCGCGGCAAAAAGCCCCCGGCAAAGCAGCACCACTCAAAGGGGAAGGGTCCGCACCTGGCCCAGCAGCTCTTGATGAGCCCCAGGCCCCGCCCATGGCCGGAGCCTGACCCCGCCCACCCGACTCTGGCTGCGCACAGGTGCACTTCCAAGGGCCGCCGCTAGGGGGCGCTGGTGAGGGGGTTCGGGGACACTCAGCCCCCACCGGGCTGGGGCCACCCCTGCACCCATGGGGGTACGGGATTGTCTCCGCCATGTGGGGAACGGGGCCCTCTTCCCCTTCGCGGAAGCCCCAACCTTCCTCCCGGGGCACGCCTGCACCCTCCACTCGCACTCACGGCCCAAGCGGCGGGGCCGTGCGCCCGCAGACGCCCTAGAAGGAGGGCCGGGGTCCCCGTCAGGGGAGGGCACCCCCTGGAAGCCAGGGACGAGCGGCGACCGCGGCCTCTTCCAAAACGGCAGGCACACAGGCCTGCGCGGCAAAAAGCCCCCGACAAGGCAGCACCACTCAAAGGGGAAGGGTCCGCACCTGGCCCAGCAGCTCTTGTTGAGCCCCAGGCCCCGCCCCTGGCCGGAGCCTGACCCCGCCCACCCGATTCTGGCTGCGCACAGGTGCACTTCCTAGGGACGCCGCTAGGGGGCGCTGGTGAGGGGGGTTCGGGGACCCTCAGCCCCCAACGGGCTAGGGCCACCCTTGCACCCATGGGGGTACCGGATTGTCCTCCCCCATGGGGGAACGGGGCCCCCTTGCCCTTCGCGAAAGCCCCAACCTTCCTCCCGGGGGAAGCCTGCACCTCCTCTCGCACTCACAGCCCCAGCGGCGGGGCCGTGCGCCCGCAGACGCCCTAGAAGGAGGGCCGGGGTCCCCGTCAGGGGAGGGCACCCCCTGGAAGCCAGGGAAGAGCGGCGACCGCGGCCTCTTCCAAAACGGCAGGCACACAGGCCTGCGCGGCAAAAAGCCCCCGGCAAGGCAGCACCACTCAAAGGGGTAGGGTCCGCACCTGGCCCAGCAGCTCTTGATGAGCCCCAGGCACCGCCCCTGGCCGGAGCCTGACCCCGCCCAGCCGACTCTGGCTGCGCACAGGTGCACTTCCTAGGGCCGCCGCTAGGGGGCGCTGGTGAGGGGGTTCGGGGACCCTCAGCCCCCAACGGGCTGCGGCCACCCCTGCACCCATGGGGGTACGGGTTGTCCTCCGCCATGGGGGAACGGGGCCCCCTTCCCCTTCGCGGAAGCCCCAACCTTCCTCCCGGGGCACGCCTGCACCCTCCCCTCGCACTCACGGCCCCAACGGCGGGGCCGTGCGCCCGCAGACGCCCTAGACGGAGGGCCGGGGTCCCCGTCAGGGGAGGGCACCCCCTGGAAGCCAGGGACGAGCGGCGACCGCGGCCTCTTCCAAAACGGCAGGCACACAGGCCTGCGCGGCAAAAAGCCCCCGGCAAGGCAGCACCACTCAAAGGAGAAGGGTCCGCACCTGGCCCAGCAGCTCTTGATGAGCCCCAGGCCCCGCCCCTGGTCGGAGCCTGACCCCGCCCACCCGATTCTGGCTGCGCCCAGGTGCACTTCCTAGGGACGCCGCTAGGGGGCGCTGGTGAGGGGGTTCGGGGACCCTCAGCCCCCAACGGGCTAGGGCCACCCTTGCACCCATGGGGGTACCGGATTGTCCTCCCCCATGGGGGAACGGGGCCCCCTTGCCCTTCGCGAAAGCCCCAACCTTCCTCCCGGGGCACGCCTGCACCCTCCCCTCGCACTCACGGCCCCAGCGGCGGGGCCGTGCGCCCGCAGACGCCCTAGACGGAGGGCCGGGGTCCCCGTCAGGGGAGGGCACCCCCTGGAAGCCAGGGACGAGCGGCGACCGCGGCCTCTTCCAAAACCGCAGGCACACAGGCCTGCGCGGCAAAAAGCCCCCGGCAAGGCAGCACCACTCAAAGGGGAAGGGTCCGCACCTGGCCCAGCAGCTCTTGATGAGCCCCAGGCCCCGCCCCTGGCCGGAGCCTGACCCCGCCAACCCGACTCTGGCTGCGCACAGGTGCACTTCCTAGGGCCGCCACTAGGGGGCGCTGGTGAGGGGGTTCGGGGACCCTCAGCCCCCAACGGGCTGCGGCCACCCCTGCACCCATGGGGGTACCGGATTGTCCTCCCCCATGGGGGAACGGGGCCCCCTTGCCCTTCGCGGAATCCCCAAACTTCCTCCCGGGGCACGCCTGCACCCTCCCCTCGCACTCACGGCCCCAGCGGCGAGGCCGTGCGCCCGCAGACGCCCTAGACGGAGGGCCGGGGTCCCCGTCAGGGGAGGGCACCCCCTGGAAGCCAGGGACGAGCGGCGACCGCGGCCTCTTCCAAAACGGCAGGCACACAGGCCTGCGCGGCAAAAAGCCCCCGGCAAGGCAGCACCACTCAAAGGGGAAGGGTCCGCACCTGGCCCAGCAGCTCTTGATGAGCCCCAGGCCCCGCCCATGGCCGGAGCCTGACCCCGCCCACCCGACTCTGGCTGCGCACAGGTGCACTTCCAAGGGCCGCCGCTAGGGGGCGCTGGTGAGGGGGTTCGGGGACACTCAGCCCCCACCGGGCTGGGGCCACCCCTGCACCCATGGGGGTACGGGATTGTCTCCGCCATGTGGGGAACGGGGCCCTCTTCCCCTTCGCGGAAGCCCGAACCTTCCTCCCGGGGCACGCCTGCACCCTCCACTCGCACTCACGGCCCCAGCGGCGGGGCCGTTCGCCCGCAGACGCCCTAGAAGGAGGGCCGGGGTCCCCGTCAGGGGAGGGCACCCCCTGGAAGCCAGGGACGAGCGGCGACCGCGGCCTCTTCCAAAACGGCAGGCACACAGGCCTGCGCGGCAAAAAGCCCCCGGCAAGGCAGCACCACTCAAAGGGGAAGGGTCCGCACCTGGCCCAGCAGCTCTTGCTGAGCCCCAGGCCCCGCCCCTGGCCGGAGCCTGACCCCGCCCACCCGACTCTGGCTGCGCACAGGTGCACTTCCTAGGGCCGCCGCTAGGGGGCGCTGGTGAGGGGGTTCGGGGACCCTCAGCCCCCAACGGGCTGCGGCCACCCCTGCACCCATGGGGGTACGGGTTGTCCTCCGCCATGGGGGAACGGGCCCCCTTCCCCTTCGCGGAAGCCCCAACCTTCCTCCCGGGGCACGCCTGCACCCTCCCCTCGCACTCACGGCCCCAGCGGCGAGGCCGTGCGCCCGCAGACGCCCTAGAGGGAGGGCCGGGGTCCCCGTCTGGGGAGGGCAACCCCTGGAAGCCAGGGACGAGCGGCGACCGCGGCCTCTTCCAAAACGGCAGGCACACAGGCCTGCGCGGCAAAAAGCCCCCGGCAAGGCAGCACCACTCAAAGGGGAAGGGTTCGCACCTGGCCCAGCAGCTCTTGATGAGCCCCAGGCCCCGCCCCTGGCCGGAGCCTGACCCCGCCCACCCGATTCTGGCTGCGCACAGGTGCACTTCCTAGGGAAGCCTCTAGGGGGCGCTGGTGAGGGGGTTCGGGGACCCTCAGCCCCCAACGGGCTAGGGCCACCCTATCACCCATGGGTGTACGGGATTGTCTCCACCATGTGGGGAACGGGGCCCCCTTCCCCTACGCGGAAGCCCCAACCTTCCTCCCGGGGCACGCCTGCACCCTCCCCTCGCACTCACAGCCCCAGCGGCTGGGCCGTGCGCCCGCAGACGCCCTAGACGGAGGGCCGGGGTCCCCGTCAGGGGAGGGCACCCCCTGGAAGCCAGGGACGAGCGGCGACCGCGGCCTCTTCCAAAACGGCAGGCACACAGGCCTGCGCGGCAAAAAGCCCCCGGCAAGGCAGCACCACTCAAAGGGGAAGGGTCCGCACCTGGCCCAGCAGCTCTTGATGAGCCCCAGGCCCCGCCCCTGGCCGGAGCCTGACCCGCCCACCCGACTCTGGCTGCGCACAGGTGCACTTCCTAGGGCCGCCGCTAGGGGGCGCTGGTGAGGTGGTTCGGGGACCCTCATCCCCCAACGGGCTGCGGCCACCCCTGCACCCATGGGGGTACGGGTTGTCCTCCGCCATGGGGGAACGGGGCCCCCTTCCCCTTCGCGGAAGCCCCAACCTTCCTCCCGGGGCACGCCTGCACGCTCCCCTCGCACTCACGGCCCCAGCGTCGGGGCCGTGCGCCCGCAGACGCCCTAGACGGAGGGCCGGGGTCCCCGTCAGGGGAGGGCACCCCCTGGAAGCCAGGGACGAGCGGCGACCGCGGCCTCTTCCAAAACGGCAGGCACACAGGCCTGCGCGGCAAAAAGCCCCCGGCAAGGCAGCACCACTCAAAGGGGAAGGGTCCGCACCTGGCCCAGCAGCTCTTGATGAGCCCCAGGCCCCGCCCCTGGCCGGAGCCTGACCCCGCCCACCCGATTCTGGCTGCGCACAGGTGCACTTCCTAGGGACGCCGCTAGGGGGCGCTGGTGAGGGGGTTCGGGGACCCTCAGCCCCCAACGGGCTAGGGCCACACTTGCACCCATGGGGGTACTGGATTGTCCTCCCCCATGGGGGAACGGGGCCCCCTTGCCCTTCGCGAAAGCCCCAACCTTCCTCCCGGGGCACGCCTGCACCCTCCCCTCGCACTCACAGCCCCAGCGGCGGGGCCGTGCGCCCGCAGACGCCCTAGTCGGAGGGCCGGGGTCCCCGTCAGGGGAGGGCACCCCCTGGAAGCCAGGGACGAGCGGCGACCGCGGCCTCTTCCAAAACGGCAGGCACACAGGCCTGCGCGGCAAAAAGCCCCCGGCAAAGCAGCACCACTCAAAGGGGAAGGGTCCGCACCTGGCCCAGCAGCTCTTGATGAGCCCCAGGCCCCGCCCATGGCCGGAGCCTGACCCCGCCCACCCGACTCTGGCTGCGCACAGGTGCACTTCCAAGGGCCGCCGCTAGGGGGCGCTGGTGAGGGGGTTCGGGGACACTCAGCCCCCACCGGGCTGGGGCCACCCCTGCACCCATGGGGGTACGGGATTGTCTCCGCCATGTGGGGAACGGGGCCCTCTTCCCCTTCGCGGAAGCCCCAACCTTCCTCCCGGGGCACGCCTGCACCCTCCACTCGCACTCACGGCCCAAGCGGCGGGGCCGTGCGCCCGCAGACGCCCTAGAAGGAGGGCCGGGGTCCCCGTCAGGGGAGGGCACCCCCTGGAAGCCAGGGACGAGCGGCGACCGCGGCCTCTTCCAAAACGGCAGGCACACAGGCCTGCGCGGCAAAAAGCCCCCGGCAAGGCAGCACCACTCAAAGGGGAAGGGTCCGCACCTGGCCCAGCAGCTCTTGATGAGCCCCAGGCCCCGCCCCTGGCCGGAGCCTGACCCGCCCACCCGACTCTGGCTGCGCACAGGTGCACTTCCTAGGGCCGCCGCTAGGGGGCGCTGGTGAGGTGGTTCGGGGACCCTCATCCCCCAACGGGCTGCGGCCACCCCTGCACCCATGGGGGTACGGGTTGTCCTCCGCCATGGGGGAACGGGGCCCCCTTCCCCTTCGCGGAAGCCCCAACCTTCCTCCCGGGGCACGCCTGCACGCTCCCCTCGCACTCACGGCCCCAGCGTCGGGGCCGTGCGCCCGCAGACGCCCTAGACGGAGGGCCGGGGTCCCCGTCAGGGGAGGGCACCCCCTGGAAGCCAGGGACGAGCGGCGACCGCGGCCTCTTCCAAAACGGCAGGCACACAGGCCTGCGCGGCAAAAAGCCCCCGGCAAGGCAGCACCACTCAAAGGGGAAGGGTCCGCACCTGGCCCAGCAGCTCTTGATGAGCCCCAGGCCCCGCCCCTGGCCGGAGCCTGACCCCGCCCACCCGATTCTGGCTGCGCACAGGTGCACTTCCTAGGGACGCCGCTAGGGGGCGCTGGTGAGGGGGTTCGGGGACCCTCAGCCCCCAACGGGCTAGGGCCACACTTGCACCCATGGGGGTACTGGATTGTCCTCCCCCATGGGGGAACGGGGCCCCCTTGCCCTTCGCGAAAGCCCCAACCTTCCTCCCGGGGCACGCCTGCACCCTCCCCTCGCACTCACAGCCCCAGCGGCGGGGCCGTGCGCCCGCAGACGCCCTAGTCGGAGGGCCGGGGTCCCCGTCAGGGGAGGGCACCCCCTGGAAGCCAGGGACGAGCGGCGACCGCGGCCTCTTCCAAAACGGCAGGCACACAGGCCTGCGCGGCAAAAAGCCCCCGGCAAAGCAGCACCACTCAAAGGGGAAGGGTCCGCACCTGGCCCAGCAGCTCTTGATGAGCCCCAGGCCCCGCCCATGGCCGGAGCCTGACCCCGCCCACCCGACTCTGGCTGCGCACAGGTGCACTTCCAAGGGCCGCCGCTAGGGGGCGCTGGTGAGGGGGTTCGGGGACACTCAGCCCCCACCGGGCTGGGGCCACCCCTGCACCCATGGGGGTACGGGATTGTCTCCGCCATGTGGGGAACGGGGCCCTCTTCCCCTTCGCGGAAGCCCCAACCTTCCTCCCGGGGCACGCCTGCACCCTCCACTCGCACTCACGGCCCAAGCGGCGGGGCCGTGCGCCCGCAGACGCCCTAGAAGGAGGGCCGGGGTCCCCGTCAGGGGAGGGCACCCCCTGGAAGCCAGGGACGAGCGGCGACCGCGGCCTCTTCCAAAACGGCAGGCACACAGGCCTGCGCGGCAAAAAGCCCCCGACAAGGCAGCACCACTCAAAGGGGAAGGGTCCGCACCTGGCCCAGCAGCTCTTGTTGAGCCCCAGGCCCCGCCCCTGGCCGGAGCCTGACCCCGCCCACCCGATTCTGGCTGCGCACAGGTGCACTTCCTAGGGACGCCGCTAGGGGGCGCTGGTGTGGGGGGGTTCGGGGACCCTCAGCCCCCAACGGGCTAGGGCCACCCTTGCACCCATGGGGGTACCGGATTGTCCTCCCCCATGGGGGAACGGGGCCCCCTTGCCCTTCGCGAAAGCCCCAACCTTCCTCCCGGGGGAAGCCTGCACCTCCTCTCGCACTCACAGCCCCAGCGGCGGGGCCGTGCGCCCGCAGACGCCCTAGAAGGAGGGCCGGGGTCCCCGTCAGGGGAGGGCACCCCCTGGAAGCCAGGGACGAGCGTCGACCGCGGCCTCTTCCAAAACGGCAGGCACACAGGCCTGCGCGGTAAAAAGCCCCCGGCAAGGCAGCACCACTCAAAGGGGTAGGGTCCGCACCTGGCCCAGCAGCTCTTGATGAGCCCCAGGCCCCGCCCCTGGCCGGAGCCTGACCCCGCCCACCCGACTCTGGCTGCGCACAGGTGCACTTCCTAGGGCCGCCGCTAGGGGGCGCTGGTGATGGGGTTCGGGGACCCTCAGCCCCCAACGGGCTGCGGCCACCCCTGCACCCATGGGGGTACCGGATTGTCCTCCCCCATGGGGGAACGGGGCCCCCTTGCCCTTCGCGGAAGACCCAAACTTCCTCCCGGGGCACGCCTGCACCCTCCCCTCGCACTCACGGCCCCAGCGGCGAGGCCGTGCGCCCGCAGACGCCCTAGACGGAGGGCCGGGGTCCCCGTCAGGGGAGGGCACCCCCTGGAAGCCAGGGACGACCGGCGACCGCGGCCTCTTCCAAAACGGCAGGCACACAGGCCTGCGCGGCAAAAAGCCCCCGGCAAGGCAGCACCACTCAAAGGGGAAGGGTCCGCACCTGGCCCAGCAGCTCTTGATGAGACCCAGGCCCCGCCCATGGCCGGAGCCTGACCCCGCCCACCCGACTCTGGCTGCGCAAAGGTGCACTTCCAAGGGCCGCCGCTAGGGGGCGCTGGTGAGGGGGTTCGGGTACACTCAGGCCCCACCGGGCTGGGGCCACCCCTGCACCCATGGGGGTACGGGATTGTCTCCGCCATGTGGGGAACGGGGCCCTCTTCCCCTTCGCGGAAGCCCCAACCTTCCTCCCGGGGCACGCCTGCACCCTCCACTCGCACTCACGGCCCCAGCGGCGGGGCCGTGCGCCCGCAGACGCCCTAGACGGAGGGCCGGGGTCCCCGTCAGGGGAGGGCACCCCCTGGAAGCCAGGGACGAGCGGCGACCGCGGCCTCTTCCAAAACGGCAGGCACACAGGCCTGCGCGGCAAAAAGCCCCCGGCAAGGCAGCACCACTCAAAGGGGAAGGGTCCGCACCTGGCCCAGCAGCTCTTGATGAGCCCCAGGCCCCGCCCCTGGCCGGAGCCTGACCCCGCCCACCCGATTCTGGCTGCGCACAGGTGCACTTCCTAGGGCCGCCGCTAGGGGGCGCTGGTGAGGGGGTTCGGGGACCCTCAGCCCCCAACGGGCTAGGGCCACCCTTGCACCCATGGGGGTACCGGATTGTCCTCCCCCATGGGGGAACGGGGCCCCCTTGCCCTTCGCGAAAGCCCCAACCTTCCTCGCGGGGGAAGCCTGCACCTCCTCTCGCACTCACAGCCCCAGCGGCGGGGCCGTGCGCCCGCAGACGCCCTAGACGGAGGGCCGGGGTCCCCGTCAGGGGAGGGCACCCCCTGGAAGCCAGGGACGAGTGGCGATCGCGGCCTCTTCCAAAACGGCAGGCACACAGGCCTGCGCGGCAAAAAGCCCCGGGCAAGGCAGCACCACTCAAAGGGGAAGGGTCCGCACCTGGCCCAGCAGCTCTTGATGAGCCCCAGGCCCCGCCCCTGGCCAGAGCCTGACCCCGCCCACCCGACTCTGGCTGCTCTCAGGTGCACTTCCTAGGGCCGCCGCTAGGGGGCGCTGGTGAGGGGGTTCGGGGACCCTCAGCCCCCAACGGGCTGCGGCCACCCCTGCACCCATGGGGGTACGGGATGTCCTCCGCCATGGGGGAACGGGGCCCCCTTCCCCTTCGCGGAAGCCCCAACCTTCCTCCCGGGGCACGCCTGCACCCTCCACTCGCACTCACGGCCCCAGCGGCGAGGCCGTGCGCCCGCAGACGCCCTAGACGGAGGGCCGGGGTCCTCGTCTGGGGATGGCAACCCCTGGAAGCCAGGGACGAGCGGCGACCGCGGCCTCTTCCAAAACGGCAGGCACACAGGCCTGCGCGGCAAAAAGCCCCCGGCAAGGCAGCACCACTCAAAGGGGAAGGGTCCGCACCTGGCCCAGCAGCTCTTGATGAGCCCCAGGCCCCGCCCCTGGCCGGAGCCTGACCCCGCCCACCCGATTCTGGCTGCGCACAGGTGCACTTCCTAGGGACGCCTCTAGGGGGCGCTGGTGAGGGGGTTCGGGGACCCTCAGCCCCCAACGTGCTAGGGCCACCCTTGCACCCATGGGGGTAGGGGATTGTCTCCACCATGTGGGGAACGGGGCCCCCTTCCCCTACGCGGAAGCCCCAACCTTCCTCCCGGGGCACGCCTGCACCCTCCCCTCGCACTCACAGCCCCAGCGGCGGGGCCGTGCGCCCGCAGACGCCCTAGACGGAGGGCCGGGGTCCCCGTCAGGGGAGGGCACCCCCTGGAAGCCAGGGACGAGCGGCGACCGCGGCCTCTTCCAAAACGGCAGGCACACAGGCCTGCGCGGCAAAAAGCCCCTGGCAAGGCAGCACCACTCAAAGGAGAAGGGTCCGCACCTGGCCCAGCAGCTCTTGATGAGCCCCAGGCCCCGCCCCTGGCCGGAGCCTGACCCCGCCCACCCGATTCTGGCTGCGCACAGGTGCACTTCCTAGGGACGCCGCTAGGGGGCGCTGGTGAGGGGGTTCGGGGACCCTCAGCCCCCAACGGGCTAGGGCCACCCTTGCACCCATGGGGGTACCGGATTGTCCTCCCCCTTGGGGGAACGGGGCCCCCTTGCCCTTCGCGAAAGCCCCAACCTTCCTCCCGGGGCACGCCTGCACCCTCCCCTCGCACTCACAGCCCCAGCGGCGGGGCCGTGCGCCCGCAGACGCCCTAGACGGAGGGCCGGGGTCCCCGTCAGGGGAGGGCACCCCCTGGAAGCCAGGGACGAGCGGCGACCGCGGCCTCTTCCAAAACCGCAGGCACACAGGCCTGCGCGGCAAAAAGCCCCCGGCAAGGCAGCACCACTCAAAGGGGAAGGGTCCGCACCTGGCCCAGCAGCTCTTGATGAGCCCCAGGCCCCGCCCCTGGCCGGAGCCTGACCCCGCCCACCCGACTCTGGCTGCGCACAGGTGCACTTCCTAGGGCCGCCGCTAGGGGGCGCTGGTGAGGGGGTTCGGGGACCCTCAGCCCCCAACGGGCTGCGGCCACCCCTGCACCCATGGGGGTACCGGATTGTCCTCCCCCATGGGGGAACGGGGCCCCCTTGCCCTTCGCGGAAGCCCCAAACTTCCTCCCGGGGCACGCCTGCACCCTCCCCTCGCACTCACGGCCCCAGCGGCGAGGCCGTGCGCCCGCAGACGCCCTAGACGGAGGGCCGGGGTCCCCGTCAGGGGAGGGCACCCCCTGGAAGCCAGGGACGAGCGGCGACCGCGGCCTCTTCCAAAACGGCAGGCACACAGGCCTGCGCGGCAAAAAGCCCCCGGCAAGGCAGCACCACTCAAAGGGGAAGGGTCCGCACCTGGCCCAGCAGCTCTTGATGAGCCCCAGGCCCCGCCCCTGGCCGGAGCCTGACCCCGCCCACCCGACTCTGGCTGCGCACAGGTGCACTTCCAAGGGCCGCCGCTAGGGGGCGCTGGTGAGGGGGTTCGGGGACACTCAGCCCCCACCGGGCTGGGGCCACCCCTGCACCCATGGGGGTACGGGATTGTCTCCGCCATGTGGGGAACGGGGCCCTCTTCCCCTTCGCAGAAGCCCCAACCTTCCTCCCGGGGCACGCCTGCACCCTCCCCTCGCACTCACGGCCCCAGCGGCGAGGCCGTGCGCCCGCAGACGCCCTAGACGGAGGGCCGGGGTCCCCGTCTGGGGAGGGCAACCCCTGGAAGCCAGGGACGAGCGGCGACCGCGGCCTCTTCCAAAACGGCAGGCACACAGGCCTGCGCGGCAAAAAGCCCCCGGCAAGGCAGCACCACTCAAAGGGGAAGGGTCCGCACCTGGCCCAGCAGCTCTTGATGAGCCCCAGGCCCCGCCCCTGGCCGGAGCCTGACCCCGCCCACCCGATTCTGGCTGCGCACAGGTGCACTTCCTAGGGCCGCCGCTAGGGGGCGCTGGTGAGGGGGTTCGGGGACCCTCAGCCCCCAACGGGCTAGGGCCACCCTTGCACCCATGGGGGTACCGGATTGTCCTCCCCCATGGGGGAACGGGGCCCCCTTGCCCTTCGCGAAAGCCCCAACCTTCCTCGCGGGGGAAGCCTGCACCTCCTCTCGCACTCACAGCCCCAGCGGCGGGGCCGTGCGCCCGCAGACGCCCTAGACGGAGGGCCGGGGTCCCCGTCAGGGGAGGGCACCCCCTGGAAGCCAGGGACGAGTGGCGATCGCGGCCTCTTCCAAAACGGCAGGCACACAGGCCTGCGCGGCAAAAAGCCCCGGGCAAGGCAGCACCACTCAAAGGGGAAGGGTCCGCACCTGGCCCAGCAGCTCTTGATGAGCCCCAGGCCCCGCCCCTGGCCAGAGCCTGACCCCGCCCACCCGACTCTGGCTGCTCTCAGGTGCACTTCCTAGGGCCGCCGCTAGGGGGCGCTGGTGAGGGGGTTCGGGGACCCTCAGCCCCCAACGGGCTGCGGCCACCCCTGCACCCATGGGGGTACGGGATGTCCTCCGCCATGGGGGAACGGGGCCCCCTTCCCCTTCGCGGAAGCCCCAACCTTCCTCCCGGGGCACGCCTGCACCCTCCACTCGCACTCACGGCCCCAGCGGCGAGGCCGTGCGCCCGCAGACGCCCTAGACGGAGGGCCGGGGTCCTCGTCTGGGGATGGCAACCCCTGGAAGCCAGGGACGAGCGGCGACCGCGGCCTCTTCCAAAACGGCAGGCACACAGGCCTGCGCGGCAAAAAGCCCCCGGCAAGGCAGCACCACTCAAAGGGGAAGGGTCCGCACCTGGCCCAGCAGCTCTTGATGAGCCCCAGGCCCCGCCCCTGGCCGGAGCCTGACCCCGCCCACCCGATTCTGGCTGCGCACAGGTGCACTTCCTAGGGACGCCTCTAGGGGGCGCTGGTGAGGGGGTTCGGGGACCCTCAGCCCCCAACGTGCTAGGGCCACCCTTGCACCCATGGGGGTAGGGGATTGTCTCCACCATGTGGGGAACGGGGCCCCCTTCCCCTACGCGGAAGCCCCAACCTTCCTCCCGGGGCACGCCTGCACCCTCCCCTCGCACTCACAGCCCCAGCGGCGGGGCCGTGCGCCCGCAGACGCCCTAGACGGAGGGCCGGGGTCCCCGTCAGGGGAGGGCACCCCCTGGAAGCCAGGGACGAGCGGCGACCGCGGCCTCTTCCAAAACGGCAGGCACACAGGCCTGCGCGGCAAAAAGCCCCTGGCAAGGCAGCACCACTCAAAGGAGAAGGGTCCGCACCTGGCCCAGCAGCTCTTGATGAGCCCCAGGCCCCGCCCCTGGCCAGAGCCTGACCCCGCCCACCCGACTCTGGCTGCTCTCAGGTGCACTTCCTAGGGCCGCCGCTAGGGGGCGCTGGTGAGGGGGTTCGGGGACCCTCAGCCCCCAACGGGCTGCGGCCACCCCTGCACCCATGGGGGTACGGGATGTCCTCCGCCATGGGGGAACGGGGCCCCCTTCCCCTTCGCGGAAGCCCCAACCTTCCTCCCGGGGCACGCCTGCACCCTCCACTCGCACTCACGGCCCCAGCGGCGAGGCCGTGCGCCCGCAGACGCCCTAGACGGAGGGCCGGGGTCCTCGTCTGGGGATGGCAACCCCTGGAAGCCAGGGACGAGCGGCGACCGCGGCCTCTTCCAAAACGGCAGGCACACAGGCCTGCGCGGCAAAAAGCCCCCGGCAAGGCAGCACCACTCAAAGGGGAAGGGTCCGCACCTGGCCCAGCAGCTCTTGATGAGCCCCAGGCCCCGCCCCTGGCCGGAGCCTGACCCCGCCCACCCGATTCTGGCTGCGCACAGGTGCACTTCCTAGGGACGCCTCTAGGGGGCGCTGGTGAGGGGGTTCGGGGACCCTCAGCCCCCAACGTGCTAGGGCCACCCTTGCACCCATGGGGCTAGGGGATTGTCTCCACCATGTGGGGAACGGGGCCCCCTTCCCCTACGCGGAAGCCCCAACCTTCCTCCCGGGGCACGCCTGCACCCTCCCCTCGCACTCACAGCCCCAGCGGCGGGGCCGTGCGCCCGCAGACGCCCTAGACGGAGGGCCGGGGTCCCCGTCAGGGGAGGGCACCCCCTGGAAGCCAGGGACGAGCGGCGACCGCGGCCTCTTCCAAAACGGCAGGCACACAGGCCTGCGCGGCAAAAAGCCCCTGGCAAGGCAGCACCACTCAAAGGAGAAGGGTCCGCACCTGGCCCAGCAGCTCTTGATGAGCCCCAGGCCCCGCCCCTGGCCGGAGCCTGACCCCGCCCACCCGATTCTGGCTGCGCACAGGTGCACTTCCTAGGGACGCCGCTAGGGGGCGCTGGTGAGGGGGTTCGGGGACCCTCAGCCCCCAACGGGCTAGGGCCACCCTTGCACCCATGGGGGTACCGGATTGTCCTCCCCCTTGGGGGAACGGGGCCCCCTTGCCCTTCGCGAAAGCCCCAACCTTCCTCCCGGGGCACGCCTGCACCCTCCCCTCGCACTCACAGCCCCAGCGGCGGGGCCGTGCGCCCGCAGACGCCCTAGACGGAGGGCCGGGGTCCCCGTCAGGGGAGGGCACCCCCTGGAAGCCAGGGACGAGCGGCGACCGCGGCCTCTTCCAAAACCGCAGGCACACAGGCCTGCGCGGCAAAAAGCCCCCGGCAAGGCAGCACCACTCAAAGGGGAAGGGTCCGCACCTGGCCCAGCAGCTCTTGATGAGCCCCAGGCCCCGCCCCTGGCCGGAGCCTGACCCCGCCCACCCGACTCTGGCTGCGCACAGGTGCACTTCCTAGGGCCGCCGCTAGGGGGCGCTGGTGAGGGGGTTCGGGGACCCTCAGCCCCCAACGGGCTGCGGCCACCCCTGCACCCATGGGGGTACCGGATTGTCCTCCCCCATGGGGGAACGGGGCCCCCTTGCCCTTCGCGGAAGCCCCAAACTTCCTCCCGGGGCACGCCTGCACCCTCCCCTCGCACTCACGGCCCCAGCGGCGAGGCCGTGCGCCCGCAGACGCCCTAGACGGAGGGCCGGGGTCCCCGTCAGGGGAGGGCACCCCCTGGAAGCCAGGGACGAGCGGCGACCGCGGCCTCTTCCAAAACGGCAGGCACACAGGCCTGCGCGGCAAAAAGCCCCCGGCAAGGCAGCACCACTCAAAGGGGAAGGGTCCGCACCTGGCCCAGCAGCTCTTGATGAGCCCCAGGCCCCGCCCCTGGCCGGAGCCTGACCCCGCCCACCCGACTCTGGCTGCGCACAGGTGCACTTCCAAGGGCCGCCGCTAGGGGGCGCTGGTGAGGGGGTTCGGGGACACTCAGCCCCCACCGGGCTGGGGCCACCCCTGCACCCATGGGGGTACGGGATTGTCTCCGCCATGTGGGGAACGGGGCCCTCTTCCCCTTCGCAGAAGCCCCAACCTTCCTCCCGGGGCACGCCTGCACCCTCCCCTCGCACTCACGGCCCCAGCGGCGAGGCCGTGCGCCCGCAGACGCCCTAGACGGAGGGCCGGGGTCCCCGTCTGGGGAGGGCAACCCCTGGAAGCCAGGGACGAGCGGCGACCGCGGCCTCTTCCAAAACGGCAGGCACACAGGCCTGCGCGGCAAAAAGCCCCCGGCAAGGCAGCACCACTCAAAGGGGAAGGGTCCGCACCTGGCCCAGCAGCTCTTGATGAGCCCCAGGCCCCGCCCCTGGCCGGAGCCTGACCCCGCCCACCCGATTCTGGCTGCGCACAGGTGCACTTCCTAGGGCCGCCGCTAGGGGGCGCTGGTGAGGGGGTTCGGGGACCCTCAGCCCCCAACGGGCTAGGGCCACCCTTGCACCCATGGGGGTACCGGATTGTCCTCCCCCATGGGGGAACGGGGCCCCCTTGCCCTTCGCGAAAGCCCCAACCTTCCTCGCGGGGGAAGCCTGCACCTCCTCTCGCACTCACAGCCCCAGCGGCGGGGCCGTGCGCCCGCAGACGCCCTAGACGGAGGGCCGGGGTCCCCGTCAGGGGAGGGCACCCCCTGGAAGCCAGGGACGAGTGGCGATCGCGGCCTCTTCCAAAACGGCAGGCACACAGGCCTGCGCGGCAAAAAGCCCCGGGCAAGGCAGCACCACTCAAAGGGGAAGGGTCCGCACCTGGCCCAGCAGCTCTTGATGAGCCCCAGGCCCCGCCCCTGGCCAGAGCCTGACCCCGCCCACCCGACTCTGGCTGCTCTCAGGTGCACTTCCTAGGGCCGCCGCTAGGGGGCGCTGGTGAGGGGGTTCGGGGACCCTCAGCCCCCAACGGGCTGCGGCCACCCCTGCACCCATGGGGGTACGGGATGTCCTCCGCCATGGGGGAACGGGGCCCCCTTCCCCTTCGCGGAAGCCCCAACCTTCCTCCCGGGGCACGCCTGCACCCTCCACTCGCACTCACGGCCCCAGCGGCGAGGCCGTGCGCCCGCAGACGCCCTAGACGGAGGGCCGGGGTCCTCGTCTGGGGATGGCAACCCCTGGAAGCCAGGGACGAGCGGCGACCGCGGCCTCTTCCAAAACGGCAGGCACACAGGCCTGCGCGGCAAAAAGCCCCCGGCAAGGCAGCACCACTCAAAGGGGAAGGGTCCGCACCTGGCCCAGCAGCTCTTGATGAGCCCCAGGCCCCGCCCCTGGCCGGAGCCTGACCCCGCCCACCCGATTCTGGCTGCGCACAGGTGCACTTCCTAGGGACGCCTCTAGGGGGCGCTGGTGAGGGGGTTCGGGGACCCTCAGCCCCCAACGTGCTAGGGCCACCCTTGCACCCATGGGGGTAGGGGATTGTCTCCACCATGTGGGGAACGGGGCCCCCTTCCCCTACGCGGAAGCCCCAACCTTCCTCCCGGGGCACGCCTGCACCCTCCCCTCGCACTCACAGCCCCAGCGGCGGGGCCGTGCGCCCGCAGACGCCCTAGACGGAGGGCCGGGGTCCCCGTCAGGGGAGGGCACCCCCTGGAAGCCAGGGACGAGCGGCGACCGCGGCCTCTTCCAAAATGGCAGGCACACAGGCCTGCGCGGCAAAAAGCCCCTGGCAAGGCAGCACCACTCAAAGGAGAAGGGTCCGCACCTGGCCCAGCAGCTCTTGATGAGCCCCAGGCCCCGCCCCTGGCCGGAGCCTGACCCCGCCCACCCGATTCTGGCTGCGCACAGGTGCACTTCCTAGGGACGCCGCTAGGGGGCGCTGGTGAGGGGGTTCGGGGACCCTCAGCCCCCAACGGGCTAGGGCCACCCTTGCACCCATGGGGGTACCGGATTGTCCTCCCCCTTGGGGGAACAGGGCCCCCTTGCCCTTCGCGAAAGCCCCAACCTTCCTCCCGGGGCACGCCTGCACCCTCCCCTCGCACTCACAGCCCCAGCGGCGGGGCCGTGCGCCCGCAGACGCCCTAGACGGAGGGCCGGGGTCCCCGTCAGGGGAGGGCACCCCCTGGAAGCCAGGGACGAGCGGCGACCGCGGCCTCTTCCAAAACCGCAGGCACACAGGCCTGCGTGGCAAAAAGCCCCCGGCAAGGCAGCACCACTCAAAGGGGAAGGGTCCGCACCTGGCCCAGCAGCTCTTGATGAGCCCCAGGCCCCGCCCCTGGCCGGAGCCTGACCCCGCCCACCCGACTCTGGCTGCGCACAGGTGCACTTCCTAGGGCCGCCGCTAGGGGGCGCTGGTGAGGGGGTTCGGGGACCCTCAGCCCCCAACGGGCTGCGGCCACCCCTGCACCCATGGGGGTACCGGATTGTCCTCCCCCATGGGGGAACGGGGCCCCCTTGCCCTTCGCGGAAGCCCCAAACTTCCTCCCGGGGCACGCCTGCACCCTCCACTCGCACTCACGGCCCCAGCGGCGAGGCCGTGCGCCCGCAGACGCCCTAGACGGAGGGCCGGGGTCCCCGTCTGGGGAGGGCAACCCCTGGAAGCCAGGGACGAGCGGCGACCGCGGCCTCTTCCAAAACGGCAGGCACACAGGCCTGCGCGGCAAAAAGCCCCCGGCAAGGCAGCACCACTCAAAGGGGAAGGGTCCGCACCTGGCCCAGCAGCTCTTGATGAGCCCCAGGCCCCGCCCCTGGCCGGAGCCTGACCCCGCCCACCCGATTCTGGCTGCGCACAGGTGCACTTCCTAGGGACGCCTCTAGGGGGCGCTGGTGAGGGGGTTCGGGGACCCTCAGCCCCCAACGTGCTAGGGCCACCCTTGCACCCATGGGGGTAGGGGATTGTCTCCACCATGTGGGGAACGGGGCCCCCTTCCCCTACGCGGAAGCCCCAACCTTCCTCCCGGGGCACGCCTGCACCCTCCCCTCGCACTCACAGCCCCAGCGGCGGGGCCGTGCGCCCGCAGACGCCCTAGACGGAGGGCCGGGGTCCCCGTCAGGGGAGGGCACCCCCTGGAAGCCAGGGACGAGCGGCGACCGCGGCCTCTTCCAAAACGGCAGGCACACAGGCCTGCGCGGCAAAAAGCCCCCGGCAAGGCAGCACCACTCAAAGGGGAAGGGTCCGCACCTGGCCCAGCAGCTCTTGATGAGCCCCAGGCCCCGCCCCTGGTCGGAGCCTGACCCCGCCCACCCGACTCTGGCTGCGCACAGGTGCACTTCTAGGGCCGCCGCTAGGGGGCGCTGGTGAGGGGGTTCGGGGACCCTCAGCCCCCAACGGGCTGCGGCCACCCCTGCACCCATGGGGGTACGGGTTGTCCTCCGCCATGGGGGAACGGGGCCCCCTTCCCCTTCGCGGAAGCCCCAACCTTCCTCCCGGGGCACGCCTGCACCCTCCCCTCGCACTCACGGCCCCAGCGGCGGGGCCGTGCGCCCGCAGACGCCCTAGACGGAGGGCCGGGGTCCCCGTCAGGGGAGGGCACCCCCTGGAAGCCAGGGACGAGCGGCGACCGCGGCCTCTTCCAAAACGGCAGGCACACAGGCCTGCGCGGCAAAAAGCCCCCGGCAAGGCAGCACCACTCAAAGGAGAAGGGTCCGCACCTGGCCCAGCAGCTCTTCATGAGCCCCAGGCCCCGCCCCTGGCCGAAGCCTGACCCCGCCCACCCGATTCTGGCTGCGCACAGGTGCACTTCCTAGGGACGCCGCTAGGGGGCGCTGGTGAGGGGGTTCGGGGACCCTCAGCCCCCAACGGGCTAGGGCCACCCTTGCACCCATGGGGGTACCGGATTGACCTCCCCCATGGGGGAACGGGGCCCCCTTGCCCTTCGCGAAAGCCCCAACCTTCCTCCCGGGGCACGCCTGCACCCTCCCCTCGCACTCACAGCCCCAGCGGCGGGGCCGTGCGCCCGCAGACGCCCTAGACGGAGGGCCGGGGTCCCCGTCAGGGGAGGGCACCCCCTGGAAGCCAGGGACGAGCGGCGACCGCGGCCTCTTCCAAAACCGCAGGCACACAGGCCTGAGCGGCAAAAAGCCCCCGGCAAGGCAGCACCACTCAAAGGGGAAGGGTCCGCACCTGGCCCAGCAGCTCTTGATGAGCCCCAGGCCCCGCCCCTGGCCGGAGCCTGACCCCGCCCACCCGACTCTGGCTGCGCACAGGTGCACTTCCTAGGGCCGCCGCTAGGGGGCGCTGGTGAGGGGGTTCGGGGACCCTCAGCCCCCAACGGGTTGCGGCCACCCCTGCACCCATGGGGGTACCGGATTGTCCTCCCCCATGGGGGAACGGGGCCCCCTTGCCCTTCGCGGAAGCCCCAAACTTCCTCCCGGGGCACGCCTGCACCCTCCCCTCGCACTCACGGCCCCAGCGGCGAGGCCGTGCGCCCGCAGACGCCCTAGACGGAGGGCCGGGGTCCCCTTCAGGGGAGGGCACCCCCTGGAAGCCAGGGACGAGCGGCGACCGCGGCCTCTTCCAAAACGGCAGGCACACAGGCCTGCGCGGCAAAAAGCCCCCGGCAAGGCAGCACCACTCAAAGGGGAATGGTCCGCACCTGGCCCAGCAGCTCCTGATGAGCCCCAGGCCCCGCCCATGGCCGGAGCCTGACCCCGCCCACCCGACTCTGGCTGCGCACAGGTGCACTTCCAAGGGCCGCCGCTAGGGGGCGCTGGTGAGGGGGTTCGGTGACACTCAGCCCCCACCGGGCTGGGGCCACCCCTGCACCCATGGGGGTACGGGATTGTCTCCGCCATGTGGGGAACGGGGCCCTCTTCCCCTTCGCGGAAGCCCCAACCTTCCTCCCGGGGCACGCCTGCACCCTCCACTCGCACTCACGGCCCCAGCGGCGGGGCCGTGCGCCCGCAGACGCCCTAGGAGGAGGGCCGGGGTCCCCGTCAGGGGAGGGCACCCCCTGGAAGCCAGGGACGAGCGGCGACCGCGGCCTCTACCAAAACGGCAGGCACACAGGCCTGCGCGGCAAAAAGCCCCCGGCAAGGCAGCACCACTCAAAGGGGAAGGGTCCGCACCTGGCCCAGCAGCTCTTGATGAGCCCCAGGCCCCGCCCCTGGCCGGAGCCTGACCCCGCCCACCCGATTCTGGCTGCGCACAGGTGCACTTCCTAGGGCCGCCGCTAGGGGGCGCTGGTGAGGGGGTTCGGGGACCCTCAGCCCCCAACGGGCTAGGGCCACCCTTGCACCCATGGGGGTACCGGATTGTCCTCCCCCATGGGGGAACGGGGCCCCCTTGCCCTTCGCGAAAGCCCCAACCTTCCTCCCGGGGGAAGCCTGCACCTCCTCTCGCACTCACAGCCCCAGCGGCGGGGCCGTGCGCCCGCAGACGCCCTAGACGGAGGGCCGGGGTCCCCGTCAGGGGAGGGCACCCCCTGGAAGCCAGGGACGAGCGGCGACCGCGGCCTCTTCCAAAACGGCAGGCACACAGGCCTGCGCGGCAAAAAGCCCCCGGCAAGGCAGCACCACTCAAAGGGGAAGGGTCCGCACCTGGCCCAGCAGCTCTTGATGAGCCCCAGGCCCCGCCCCTGCCCGGAGCCTGACCCCGCCCACCCGATTCTGGCTGCGCACAGGTGCACTTCCTAGGGACGCCGCTAGGGGGCGCTGGTGAGGGGGTTCGGGGACCCTCAGCCCCCAACGGGCTAGGGCCACGCTTGCACCCATGGGGGTTAGGGATTGTCCACCCCATGGGGGAACGGGGCCCCCTTGCCCTTCGCGGAAACCCCAACCTTCCTCCCGGGGGAAGCCTGCACCTTCTCTCGCACTCACGGCCCCAGCGGCGGGGCCGTGCGCCCGCAGACGCCCTAGACGGAGGGCCGGGGTCCCCGTCAGGGGAGGGCACCCCCTGGAAGCCAGGGACGAGCGGCGACCGCGGCCTCTTCCAAAACGGCAGGCACAAAGGCCTGCGCGGCAAAAAGCTCCCGGCAAGGCAGCACCACTCAAAGGGGAAGGGTCCGCACCTGCCCCAGCAGCACTTGATGAGCCCCAGGCCCCGCCCCTGGCCGGAGCCTGACCCCGCCCACCCGACTCTGGCTGCGCACAGGTGCACTTCCTAGGGCCGCCGCTAGGGGGCGCTGGTGAGGGGGTTCGGGGACACTCAGCCCCCAACGGGCTGCGGCCACCCCTGCACCCATGGGGGTACGGGTTGTCCTCCGCCATGGGGGAACGGGGCCCCCTTCCCCTTCGCGGAAGACCCAAACTTCCTCCCGGGGCACGCCTGCACCCTCCCCTCGCACTCACGGCCCCAGCGGCGAGGCCGTGCGCCCGCAGACGCCCTAGACGGAGGGCCGGGGTCCCCGTCAGGGGAGGGCACCCCCTGGAAGCCAGGGACGAGCGGCGACCGCGGCCTCTTCCAAAACGGCAGGCACACAGGCCTGCGCGGCAAAAAGCCCCCGGCAAGGCAGCACCACTCAAAGGGGAATGGTCCGCACCTGGCCCAGCAGCTCCTGATGAGCCCCAGGCCCCGCCCATGGCCGGAGCCTGACCCCGCCCACCCGACTCTGGCTGCGCACAGGTGCACTTCCAAGGGCCGCCGCTAGGGGGCGCTGGTGAGGGGGTTCGGTGACACTCAGCCCCCACCGGGCTGGGGCCACCCCTGCACCCATGGGGGTACGGGATTGTCTCCGCCATGTGGGGAACGGGGCCCTCTTCCCCTTCGCGGAAGCCCCAACCTTCCTCCCGGGGCACGCCTGCACCCTCCACTCGCACTCACGGCCCCAGCGGCGGGGCCGTGCGCCCGCAGACGCCCTAGGAGGAGGGCCGGGGTCCCCGTCAGGGGAGGGCACCCCCTGGAAGCCAGGGACGAGCGGCGACCGCGGCCTCTACCAAAACGGCAGGCACACAGGCCTGCGCGGCAAAAAGCCCCCGGCAAGGCAGCACCACTCAAAGGGGAAGGGTCCGCACCTGGCCCAGCAGCTCTTGATGAGCCCCAGGCCCCGCCCCTGGCCGGAGCCTGACCCCGCCCACCCGATTCTGGCTGCGCACAGGTGCACTTCCTAGGGCCGCCGCTAGGGGGCGCTGGTGAGGGGGTTCGGGGACCCTCAGCCCCCAACGGGCTAGGGCCACCCTTGCACCCATGGGGGTACCGGATTGTCCTCCCCCATGGGGGAACGGGGCCCCCTTGCCCTTCGCGAAAGCCCCAACCTTCCTCCCGGGGGAAGCCTGCACCTCCTCTCGCACTCACAGCCCCAGCGGCGGGGCCGTGCGCCCGCAGACGCCCTAGACGGAGGGCCGGGGTCCCCGTCAGGGGAGGGCACCCCCTGGAAGCCAGGGACGAGCGGCGACCGCGGCCTCTTCCAAAACGGCAGGCACACAGGCCTGCGCGGCAAAAAGCCCCCGGCAAGGCAGCACCACTCAAAGGGGAAGGGTCCGCACCTGGCCCAGCAGCTCTTGATGAGCCCCAGGCCCCGCCCCTGGCCGGAGCCTGACCCCGCCCACCCGATTCTGGCTGCGCACAGGTGCACTTCCTAGGGACGCCGCTAGGGGGCGCTGGTGAGGGGGTTCGGGGACCCTCAGCCCCCAACGGGCTAGGGCCACGCTTGCACCCATGGGGGTTAGGGATTGTCCACCCCATGGGGGAACGGGGCCCCCTTGCCCTTCGCGGAAGCCCCAACCTTCCTCCCGGGGGAAGCCTGCACCTTCTCTCGCACTCACGGCCCCAGCGGCGGGGCCGTGCGCCCGCAGACGCCCTAGACGGAGGGCCGGGGTCCCCGTCAGGGGAGGGCACCCCCTGGAAGCCAGGGACGAGCGGCGACCGCGGCCTCTTCCAAAACGGCAGGCACACAGGCCTGCGCGGCAAAAAGCTCCCGGCAAGGCAGCACCACTCAAAGGGGAAGGGTCCGCACCTGCCCCAGCAGCACTTGATGAGCCCCAGGCCCCGCCCCTGGCCGGAGCCTGACCCCGCCCACCCGACTCTGGCTGCGCACAGGTGCACTTCCTAGGGCCGCCGCTAGGGGGCGCTGGTGAGGGGGTTCGGGGACACTCAGCCCCCAACGGGCTGCGGCCACCCCTGCACCCATGGGGGTACGGGTTGTCCTCCGCCATGGGGGAACGGGGCCCCCTTCCCCTTCGCGGAAGACCCAAACTTCCTCCCGGGGCACGCCTGCACCCTCCCCTCGCACTCACGGCCCCAGCGGCGAGGCCGTGCGCCCGCAGACGCCCTAGACGGAGGGCCGGGGTCCCCGTCAGGGGAGGGCACCCCCTGGAAGCCAGGGACGAGCGGCGACCGCGGCCTCTTCCAAAACGGCAGGCACACAGGCCTGCGCGGCAAAAAGCCCCCGGGAAGGCAGCACCACTCAAAGGGGAAGGGTCCGCACCTGGCCCAGCAGCTCTTGATGAGCCCCAGGCCCCGCCCATGGCCGGAGCCTGACCCCGCCCACCCGACTCTGGCTGCGCACAGGTGCACTTCCAAGGGCCGCCGCTAGGGGGCGCTGGTGAGGGGGTTCGGGGACACTCAGCCCCCACCGGGCTGGGGCCACCCCTGCACCCATGGGGGTACGGGATTGTCTCCGCCATGTGGGGAACGGGGCCCTCTTCCCCTTCGCGGAAGCCCCAACCTTTCTCCCGGGGCACGCCTGCACCCTCCCCTCGCACTCACGGCCCCAGCGGCGGGGCCGTGCGCCCGCAGACGCCCTAGACGGAGGGCCGGGGTCCCCGTCAGGGGAGGGCACCCCCGGGAAGCCAGGGACGAGCGGCGACCGCGGCCTCTTCCAAAACGGCAGGCACACAGGCCTGCGCGGCAAAAAGCCCCCGGCAAGGCAGCACCACTCAAAGGGGAAGGGTCCGCACCTGGCCCAGCAGCTCTTGATGAGCCCCAGGCCCCGCCCCTGGCCGGAGCCTGACCCCGCCCACCCGATTCTGGCTGCGCACAGGTGCACTTCCTAGGGCCGCCGCTAGGGGGCGCTGGTGAGGGGGTTCGGGGACCCTCAGCCCCCAACGGGCTAGGGCCACCCTTGCACCCATGGGGGTACCGGATTGTCCTCCCCCATGGGGGAACGGGGCCCCCTTGCCCTTCGCGAAAGCCCCAACCTTCCTCCCGGGGGAAGCCTGCACCTCCTCTCGCACTCACAGCCCCCGCGGCGGGGCCGTGCGCCCGCAGACGCCCTAGACGGAGGGCCGGGGTCCCCGTCAGGGGAGGGCACCCCCTGGAAGCCAGGGACGAGCGGCGACCGCGGCCTCTTCCAAAACGGCAGGCACACAGGCCTGCGCGGCAAAAAGCCCCCGGCAAGGCAGCACCACTCAAAGGGGAAGGGTCCGCACCTGGCCCAGCAGCTCTTGATGAGCCCCAGGCCCCGCCCCTGGCCGGAGCCTGACCCCGCCCAACCGATTCTGGCTGCGCACAGGTGCACTTCCTAGGGACGCCTCTAGGGGGCGCTGGTGAGGGGGTTCGGGGACCCTCAGCCCCCAACGGGCTAGGGCCACCCTTGCACCCATGGGGGTAACGGATTGTCCTCCCCCATGGGGGAACGGGGCCACCTTGCCCTTCGCGGAAGCCCCAACCTTCCTCCCGGGGGAAGCCTGCACCTCCTCTCGCACTCACAGCCCCAGCGGCGGGGCCGTGCGCCCGCAGACGCCCTAGACGGAGGGCCGGGGTCCCCGTCAGGGGAGGGCACCCCCTGGAAGCCAGGGACGAGCGGCGAACGCGGCCTCTTCCAAAACGGCAGGCACACAGGCCTGCGCGGCAAAAAGCCCCGGGCAAGGCAGCACCACTCAAAGGGGAAGGGTCCGCACCTGGCCCAGCAGCTCTTGATGAGCCCCAGGCCCCGCCCCTGGCCGGAGCCTGACCCCGCCCACCCGACTCTGGCTGCGCACAGGTGCACTTCCTAGGGCCGCCGCTAGGGGGCGCTGGTGAGGGGGTTCGGGGACCCTCAGCCCCCAACGGGCTGCGGCCACCCCTGCACCCATGGGGGTACGGGTTGTCCTCCGCCATGGGGGAACGGGGCCCACTTCCCCTTCGCGGAAGCCCCAACCTTCCTCCCGGGGCACGCCTGCACCCTCCCCTCGCACTCACGGCCCCAGCGGCGAGGCCGTGCGCCCGCAGACGCCCTAGACGGAGGGCCGGGGTCCCCGTCTGGGGAGGGCAACCCCTGGAAGCCAGGGACGAGCGGCGACCGCGGCCTCTTCCAAAACGGCAGGCACACAGGCCTGCGCGGCAAAAAGCCCCCGGCAAGGCAGCACCACTCAAAGGGGAAGGGTCCGCACCTGGCCCAGCAGCTCTTGATGAGCCCCAGGCCCCGCCCCTGGCCGGAGCCTGACCCCGCCCACCCGATTCTGGCTGCGCACAGGTGCACTTCCTAGGGACGCCTCTAGGGGGCGCTGGTGAGGGGGTTCGGGGACCCTCAGCCCCCAACGTGCTAGGGCCACCCTTGCACACATGGGGGTAGGGGATTGTCTCCACCATGTGGGGACGGGGCCCCCTTCCCCTACGCGGAAGCCCCAACCTTCCTCCCGGGGCACGCCTGCACCCTCCCCTCGCACTCACAGCCCCAGCGCCGGGGCCGTGCGCCCGCAGACGCCCTAGACGGAGGGCCGGGGTCCCCGTCAGGGGAGGGCACCCCCTGGAAGCCAGGGACGAGCGGCGACCGCGGCCTCTTCCAAAACGGCAGGCACACAGGCCTGCGCGGCAAAAAGCCCCCGGCAAGGCAGCACCACTCAAAGGGGAAGGGTCCGCACCTGGCCCAGCAGCTCTTGATGAGCCCAGGCACCGCCCATGGTCGGAGCCTGACCCCGCCCACCCGACTCTGGCTGCGCACAGGTGCACTTCCTAGGGCCGCCGCTAGGGGGCGTTGGTGAGGGGATTCGGGGACCCTCAGCCCCCAACGGGCTGCGGCCACCCCTGCACCCATGGGGGTACGGGTTGTCCTCCGCCATGGGGGAACGGGGCCCCCTTCCCCTTCGCGGAAGCCCCAACCTTCCTCCCGGGGCACGCCTGCACCCTCCCCTCGCACTCACGGCCCCAGCGGCGGGGCCGTGCGCCCGCAGACGCCCTAGACGGAGGGCCGGGGTCCCCGTCAGGCTAGGGCACCCCCTGGAAGCCAGGGACGAGCGGCGACCGCGGCCTCTTCCAAAACGGCAGGCACACAGGCCTGCGCGGCAAAAAGCCCCCGGCAAGGCAGCACCACTCAAAGGGGAAGGGTCCGCACCTGGCCCAGCAGCTCTTGATGAGCCCCAGGCCCCGCCCCTGGCCGGAGCCTGACCCCGCCCTCCCGATTCTGGCTGCGCACAGGTGCACTTCCTAGGGACGCCGCTAGGGGGCGCTGGTGAGGGGGTTCGGTGACCCTCAGCCCCCAACGGGCTAGGGCCACCCTTGCACCCATGGGGGTACCGGATTGTCCTCCCCCATGGGGGAACGGGGCCCCCTTGCCCTTCGCGAAAGCCCCAACCTTCCTCCCGGGGCACGCCTGCACCCTCCCCTCGCACTCACAGCCCCAGCGGCGGGGCCGTGCGCCCGCAGACGCCCTAGACGGAGGGCCGGGGTCCCCGTCAGGGGAGGGCACCCCCTGGAAGCCAGGGACGAACGGCGACCGCGGCCTCTTCCAAAACGGCAGGCACACAGGCCTGCGCGGCAAAAAGCCCCCGGCAAGGCAGCACCACTCAAAGGGGAAGGGTCCGCACCTGGCCCAGCAGCTCTTGATGAGCCCCAGGCCCCGCCCATGGCCGGAGCCTGACCCCGCCCACCCGACTCTGGCTGCGCACAGGTGCACTTCCAAGGGCCGCCGCTAGGGGGCGCTGGTGAGGGGGTTCGGGGACCCTCAGCCCCCACCGGGCTGGGGCCACCCCTGCACCCATGAGGGTACGGGATTGTCTCCGCCATGTGGGGAACGGGGCCCTCTTCCCCTTCGCGGAAGCCCCAACCTTCCTCCCGGGGCACGCCTGCACCCTCCACTCGCAATCACGGCCCCAGCGGCGGGGCCGTGCGCCCGCAGACGCCCTAGAAGGAGGGCCGGGGTCCCCGTCAGGGGAGGGCACCCACTGGAAGCCAGGGATGAGCGGCGACCGCGGCCTCTTCCAAAAGGGCAGGCACACAGGCCTGCGCGGCAAAAAGCCCCCGGCAAGGCAGCACCACTCAAAGGGGAAGGGTCCGGACCTGGCCCATCAGCTCTTGATGAGCCCCAGGCCCCGCCCCTGGCCGGAGCCTGACCCCGCCCACCCGACTCTGGCTGCGCACAGGTGCACTTCCTAGGGCCGCCGCTAGGGGGCGCTGGTGAGGGGGTTCGGGGACCCTCAGCCTCCAACGGGCTGCGGCCACCTCTGCACCCATGGGGGTACGGGTTGTCCTCCGCCATGGGGGAACGGGGCCCCCTTCCCCTTCGCGGAAGCCCCAACCTTACTCCCGGGGCACGCCTGCACCCTCCCCTCGCACTCACGGCCCCAGCGGCGGGGCCGTGCGCCCGCAGACGCCCTAGACGGAGGGCCGGGGTCCCCGTCAGGGGAGGGCACCCCCTGGAAGCCAGGGACGAGCGGCGACCGCGGCCTCTTCCAAAACGGCAGGCACACAGGCCTGCGCGGCAAAAAGCCCCCGGCAAGGCAGCACCACTCAAAGGGGAAGGGTCCGCACCTGGCCCAGCAGCTCTTGATGAGCCCCAGGCCCCGCCCCTGGCCGGAGCCTGACCCCGCCCACCCGATTCTGGCTGCGCACAGGTGCACTTCCTAGGGACGCCGCTAGGGGGCGCTGGTGAGGGGGTTCGGGGACCCTCAGCCCCCAACGGGCTAGGGCCACCCTTGCACCCATGGGGGTACCGGATTGTCCTCCCCCATGGGGGAACGGTGCCCGCTTGCCCTTCTCGGAAGCCCCAACCTTCCTCCCGGGGGAAGCCTGCACCTCCTCTCGCACTCACAGCCCCAGCGGCGGGGCCGTGCGCCCGCAGACGCCCTAGACGGAGGACCGGGGTCCCCGTCAGGGGAGGACACCCCCTGGAAGCCAGGGACGAGCGGCGACCGCGGCCACTTCCAAAACGGCAGGCACACAGGCCTGCGCGGCAAAAAGCCCCGGGGAAGGCAGCACCACTCAAAGGGGAAGGGTCCGCACATGGCCCAGCTGCTCTTGATGAGCCCCAGGCCCCGCCCCTGGCCGGAGCCTAACCCCGCCCACCCGAATCTGGCTGCGCACAGGTGCACCACCTAGGGCCGCCGATAGGGGGCGCTGGTGAGGGTGTTCGGGGACCCTCAGCCCCCAACGGGCTGCGGCGACCCCTGCACCCATGGGGGTACGGGTTGCCCTCCGCCATGGGGGAACGGGGCCCCCTTCCCCTACGCGGAAGCCCCAACCTTCCTCCCGGGGCACGCCTGCACCCTCCCCTCGCACTCACGGACCCAGCGGCGAGGCCGTGCGCCCGCAGACGCCCTAGACGGAGGGCCGGGGTCCCCGTCTGGGGAGGGCACCCCCTGGAAGCCAGGGACGAGCGGCGACCGCGGCCTCTTCCAAAACGGCAGGCACACAGGCCTGCGCGGCAAAAAGCCCCCGGCAAGGCAGCACCACTCAAAGGGGAAGGGTCCGTACCTGGCCCAGCAGCTCTTGATGAGCCCCAGGCCCCGCCCCTTGCCGGAGCCTGACCTCGCCCACCCGACTCTGGCTACGCACAGGTCACTTCCAAGGGCCGCCGCTAGGGGGCGCTGGTGAGGGGGTTCGGGGACCCTCAGCCCCCACCGGGCTGGGCCCACCCCTGCACCCATGGGGGTACGGGATTGTCTCCGCCATGTGGGGAACGGGGCCCCCTTTCCCTTCGCGGAAGTCCCAACCTTCCTTCCGGGGCACTCCTGCACCCTCCACTCGCACTCACGGCCCCAGCGGCGGGGCCTCGCGCCCGCAGACGCACTAGATGGAGGGCCGGCGTCCCCGTCAGGGGAGGGCACCCCCTGGAAGCCACGGACGAGCGGCGACCGCGGCCTCTTCCAAAACGGCAGGCACACAGGCCTGCGGGGCAAAAAGCCCCCGGCAAGGCAGCACCACTCAAAGGGGAAGGGTCCGCACCTGGCCCAGCAGCTCTTGATGAGCCCCAGGCCCCGCCCATGGCCGGAGCCTGACCCCGCCCACCCGACTCTGGCTGCGCACAGGTGCACTTCCAAGGGCCGCCGCTAGGGGGCGCTGGTGAGGGGGTTCGGGGACCCTCAGCCCCCAACGGGCTAGGGCCACCCTTGCACCCATGGGGGTACCGGATTGTCCTCCCCCATGGGGGAACGGGGCCCCCTTGCCCTTCGCGAAAGCCCCAACCTTCCTCCCGGGGGAAGCCTGCACCTCCTCTCGCACTCACAGACCCAGCGGCGGGGCCGTGCGCCCGCAGACGCCCTAGACGGAGGGCCGGGGTCCCCGTCAGGGGAGGGCACCCCCTGGAAGCCAGGGACGAGGGGCGACCGCGGCCTCTTCCAAAACGGCAGGCACACAGGCCTACGCGGCAAAAAGCCCCCGGCAAGGCAGCACCACTCAAAGGGGAAGGGTCCGCACCTGGCCCAGCAGCTCTTGATGAGCCCCAGGCCCCGCCCCTGGCCGGAGCCTGACCCCGCCCACCCGATTCTGGCTGCGCACAGGTGCACTTCCTAGGGATGCCGCTAGGGGGCGCTGGTGAGGGGGTTCGGGGACCCTCAGCCCCCAACGGGCTAGGGCCACCCTTGCACCCATGGGGGTACCGGATTGTCCTCCCCCATGGGGGAACGGGGCCCCCTTGCCCTTCGCGGAAGCCCCAACCTTCCTCCCGTGGGAAGCCTGCACCTCCTCTCGCACTCACAGCCCCAGCGGCGGGGTCGTGCGCCCGCAGACGCCCTAGACGGAGGGCCGGGGTCCCCGTCAGGGGAGGGCACCCCCTGGAATCCAGGGACGAGCGGCGACCGCGGCCTCTTCCAAAACGGCAGGCACACAGGCCTGCGCGGCAAAAAGCCCCCGGCAAGGCAGCACCACTCAAAGGGGAAGGGTCCGCACCTGGCCCAGCAGCTCTTGATGAGCCCCAGGCCCCGCCCCTGGCCGGATCCTGACCCCGCCCACCCGACTCTGGCTGCCCTCAGGTGCACTTCCAAGGGCCGCCGCTAGGGGGCGCTGGTGAGGGGGTTCGGGGAACCTCAGCCCCCACCGGGCTGGGGCCACCCCTGCATCCATGGGGGTACGGGATTGTCCTCCCCCATGGGGGAACGGGGCAACCTTGCCCTTCGCGGAATCCCCAACCTTCCTCCCGGGGCACTCCTGCACCCTCCTCTCGCACTCACAGCCCCAGCGGCGGAGCCGTGCGCCCGCAGATGCCCTAGACGGAGGGCCGGAGTCCCCGTCAGGGGAGGGCACCCCCTGGAAGCCAGGGACGAGCGGCGACCGCGGCCTCTACCAAAACGGCAGGCACACAGGCCTGCGCGGCAAAATGCCCCGGGCAAGGCAGCACCACTCAAAGGGGAAGGGTCCGCACCAGGCCCAGCAGCTCTTGATGAGCCCCAGGCCACGCCCCTGGCCGGAGCCTGACCCCGCCCACCCGACTCTGGCTGCGAACAGGTGCACCTCCAAGGGACGCCGCTAGGGGGCGCTGGTGAGGGGGTTCGGGACCCTCAGCGCCCACCGGGCTGGGGCCACCCCGGCACCCATGGGGCTACGGGATTGTCCTCCCCCATGGGGCAACGGGATCCCCTTCCCCTTCGCGGAAGCCCCAACCTTCCTCCGGGGCACGCCTGCACCCTCCTCTCGCACTCACAGCCCCAGTGGCGGGGCCGTGCACCCGCAGACGCCCTAGACGGAGGGCCGGCGTCCCCGTCAGGGGAGGGCACCACCTGGAAGGAGGGACAAGCTGCGACCGCGGCCTCTTCTAAAACGGCACGCACACAGGCCTGCGCGGCAAAAAGCCCCCGGCAAGGCAGCACCACTCAAAGGGGAAGGGCCGCACCTGGTCCAGCAGCTCTTGATGAGCCCCAGGCCCCGCCCCTGGCCGGAGCCTGACCCCGCCCACCCGACTCTGGCTGCGCACAGGTGCACTTCCAAGGGCCGACGCTAGGGGGCGCTGGTGAGGGGGTTTGGGGACCCTCAGCCCCCACCGGGCTGGGGCCACCACGGCACCCATGGGGCTACGGGATTGTCCTCCCCCATTGGGCAACGGGGCCCCCTTCCCCTTTGCGGAAACCCCAACCTTCCTCCCGGGGCACGCCTGCACCCTCCTCTCGAACTGACAGCCCCAGCGGCGGGGCCGTGCGCCCGCAGACGCCCTAGACGGAGGGCCGGGGTCCCCATCAGTGGAGGGCACCCCCTGGAAGCCAGGGACGGGCGGCGACCGCGGCCTCTTCCAAAACGGCAGCACACAGCCCTGCGCGGCAAAAAGCCCCAGGCAAGGCAGCACCACTCAAAGGGGAAGGGTCCGCACCTGGCCAGCAGCTCTTGATGAGCCCCAGGCCCCGCGCCTGGCCGGAGGCTGTCCCCGCCCACCCGACTCTGGCTGCGCACAGGTTCACTTCCTAGGGCCGCCGCTAGGGGGCGCTGGTGAGGGGGTTCGGGGACCCTCAGCCCCCACCGTGCTGGGGCCACCCCGGCACCCATGGGGGTACGGGATTGTCCTCCCCCATGGGGCAACGGGTCCCCCTTCCCCTTCGCGGAAGCCCCAACCTTCCTCCCGGGGCACGCCTGCCCCCTCTTCTCACACTCACAGCCCCAGCGGCGGGGCCGTGCACCCGCAGACGCCCTAGACGGAGGGCCGGCGTCCCCGTCAGGGGAAGGCACCCCCTGGAAGCCAGGGATGAGCGGCGACCGCGGCCTCTTCCAAAACGGTAGGCACACAGGCCTGCGCGGCAAAAAGCCCCCGGCAAGGCAGCACCACTCAAAGGGGAAGGGTCCGCACCTGGCCCAGCAGCTCTTGATGAGCCCCAGGCCCCGCCCCTGGCCGGAGCCTGACCCCGCCCACCCGACTCTGGCTGAGCACAAGTGCACTTCTGTCAGTACCAGGCTTACACCAGCAGGGGGACCTGGGGTGGTGGTCGCTTCCGCCCAAAATTGAGTCACTTCCGCCCAAAGCGGAGGCTGATGCAACAGTAACCGGATGTTGCAAATCCACGTAGAGTGCATGTGCAGGCTTTCTGAGATATAGCCCCTCCCCTAATATAAACAGAGTTCCTGCTTCCAGCCAAGAGAGTGCACGTGTTTTTTCATCCCCAGCCCCTCTGCCGTGTTCCTGAACCCCGTCGGCCTGCAGGCAGGACCGGCAAGTGGCGCCCGAACGTGGGACACGAGTACGAGGGATCCTCTGAGGGACCGATCAATCAGTAAGGTAAGGATTAGGTAAGTGATCGGCATCATGGGCAATACCATGTCCAAGGGCCAACTTGTTAGAGCCCTACAACTTCTGCTTAAACATTATGGAACTCCCATTAAGGTCCAAACCCTTAATGATCTAGTCTCAGTCCTCGCAAATACCAGCAAATGGTTCTTTCAGCAGGACACCGTCTCAGTAAGAAAATGGGAAAAGGTCAAAGCAGACTTCCTTCTTTACAGGGACCTTTATGGACCCCAAACTATCCCCCCCCGTATTTTTTCTGTGTGGCAGCTAGTCCATGATGCCCTTAGTGATGGGGGAGCAGCTGCTTATGAACTAGTGGCTGAGGTATTGCACTCTGCAGCTCAGTCTGAAAGCAAAAAGCCTGCCACATACTCGGCTGCAGCAAGCTCAGCCACAGAAACCCTCCCTTCTCAATCCTCAAATCCGGGGGTAGATTCCTCTTCAGACGAGGGGAATGTGGAGGACAATACAAACTATCCATCTCCTTATGATAGACCACCCCCATCAACCAAAAATCCATCAACCAAAAATCGGTGGCATCCCTCCCCCACCACTCTCCCCTCTGCCCCTCCACTTAACTCCCATGGCTCTGACCCAGACCTTCCTGGGCTTATACAGTCCCTAACTTCTGTTCTTTCGAGATTTGTACCCTCCAACTCTGAAAATTCTCGGGAATCCCTTCTGGCCTGCCCGGTTTCAGTTGTTCAAAATGATCAGGGACAGCAGGTCCGGCAACATTCGGCACTGCCTTTCCAAGACCTCAAGCTCTTGAAAGAATCTATCAGAGACTATGGACTTCAGAGCCCTTTTGTTCACCAAATGTTAGACACCTTTGAAACCTTTATTATGACACCCAATGACTGGAAGGACACTTTCCGCGCAGTTTTGAGCCCAGGGGATTATCTTTTGTGGAAGGGTCAGTTTACATAACTCTGTGACCAGTATGCTCAAACCAATATTCAAAGAGGTTTTCCCCAACAAACTAAAGAAATGTTAACCGGGGAGGGTCCCAGTTATAGTACTAATCAGCAACAATGTTTATATAATCCTGTTGTTTTTGCACAAGTAGCCTTGGCTGCAAAATCAGCTTGGAAGGCACTGGGATCCAGGAGTCAGCCTCACCAATCCCTTACAAAAATCCTTCAGGGCCCCTCAGAGCCATTTGCTGACTTTGTAGCTCGCCTTCTAACAGCAACCTCTTGAATTATGGGAGAGGGCGAGCCTACCTCTATACTAGTCAAACAATGGGCATTTGAAAATGCTAACAGGGCCTCCCCGGTGGCGCAGCGGTTGAGCGCTGGGTTGCGAAGCTGCGCGCGGCCTCTGCGGCGCCGGTTCGATCCCCGGCTGCTCCCCGGCCACCAGAGGAGGGTCCCACATGGCGTGCAGACCTCTCCTGCCGCCCGCTGCTCCCCTCAGCAGTGTACTTCGGTCCTTCTGCCTGCTCTGCTCCCTGCTCTGGCTCTGGTGAATTCTCTCACCCTCCCGTGCTTCTGACTGTGCCCAGTGCATGTATAAACAAAACAAACAAACAAACCAGCAAACAAATGAATAAAGCATGCCTCTATAAAAAAAATAAAAAATAAATAAATAAATGAAAATGCTAACAAATGGTGCCAGGAGGCCATTTGCCCATGGAAGGATAAACAGGATATTTCTGGGTACATTCACTTGTGTAAGGATATTGACGGGGCTACCGTTACAGGCACCATCATGGCGGCGGCTCTGCGGCCATCAGCCCAGCACCCCCCCTCCTTTGCAACATGATTCATTGGACAATAGTTAATAATACCCCTTTCCTTCTGCAAGTTTCCAGAAAGGGGGGTATTCTCCTGTCACTCTTGTCTACCAATTCCACCACTGGACTTCCTTCTATAGTGTCTTTCATTCTATCGTTCAACAATCAATCCTCCCTCAATTGTACCTGTCACCTTTCCTCTTGTTGGTCCAGAACCCTCAGCAATTCCTTTGTTGTCATGCGTTTCCCTAAGGTCATTATTATGCCTGTCAATGTGTCTGAGTCTACTTCTCAGGTAATCATCCGAAATCGATAAGCAGGTCCGGCATTGGTTGTTGGCACCTTTCGTGGTCGGCGGCCTAGATCTATCCAACTTCGTACTCAATGCAGATATCAACAACCATCTCGCAGTAGGACTACTCCAGAGTCTCCAGCACCTTTCTCACACAAAATTCCATCAACAACGATCTCGCAGTCGGACTACTCCCGTTGAATCCACAAGTTTCCTTAATACAGGAAGAAATTGACTTACTGACTTTAACTGCTCATGTTCCTTGTATTCCTACCTATGCCTTCATGTGTGTTACACCTGCCATCCTTTTCAACTATTCCTTTCAAGTTCATACCCTTAATGCCTACCTGCGCGGCCCGTGGAACCAAACCTTTCTCAATTTTACTGCACAATTGGCTAATCAAATTCTATCCATTAACAACATCCGTGCTTCAGTACAAAATCCTTGGGGGAAGCAATATCACTCCTATGTACAATCCTCTTCTGCCTGGAAATTATTTTCTACATCCTGTGGTGCCAGTGGAATAGACGTGGTGCAGTGGAATAGACGAAAAATATGCAAGTAGCTCTCCAAAACGTGCGCCATTCTCCATTACAGCCCACTGAAAATCCCAGGGTGTGGATAAACACTGCCCTTGACCACCTGTAGGCCAATGACGGGTAAGATGGTGGTGTACCCGTAGCAACTTAAGACAGCTCCACTACCTTACCTAGGATCCTGGTAGTGGGTGGCTATGACGGGTAAGCACGTGAGTACGACTGCCACAACCTAAGACAGGCCCAGTGTGTGTCCCCCCCCATCAATAAAGTAAAAACGGGGGAGATGTCAGTACCAGGCTTACACCAGCAGGGGGACCTGGGGTGGTGGTCGCTTCCGTCCAAAGATGAGTCACTTCCGCCCAAATCGGAGGCTGATGCAACAGTAACCGGATGTTGCAAATCCACGTAAAGTGCATGCGCAGGCTTTCTGAGATATAGCCCCTCCCCTAAAATAAACAGAGTTCCTGCTTCCAGCCAAGAGAGTGCACGTGGTTTTTCATCCCCAGCCCCTCTGCCGTGTTCCTGAACCACGTCGGCCTGCAGGCAGGACCGGCACACTTCCTAGGGCCGCCGCTAGGGCGCGCTGGTGAGGGGGGTTAGGGACCCTCAGTCCCCACCGGGCTGGGGCCACCCCTGAACCCATGGGGGTACGGGATTGTCCTCCCCCATGGGGCAACGGAGCACACTTCCCCTTCGCGGAAGCCCCAACCTTCCTCCCGGGGCACGCCTGCTCCCTCCCCTCGCACTCACAGCCCCAGCGGCGGGGTGGTGCGCCCGCAGACGCCCTAGACGGAGGGCCAGGGTCCCCGTCAGGGGAGGGCACCCCCTGGAAGCCAAAGAGGAGCGGCGACCGCGGCCACTTCCAAACGGCAGGCACACAGGCCTGCGCAGCAAAATGCCCCCGGCATGGCAGCACCACTCAAAGGGGAAGAGTCCGCAGCTGGCCCAGCAGCTCTTGATGAGCCCCAGGCCCCGCCCCTGCCCGGAACCTGACCCCGCCCACCCGACTCTGGCTGCGCACAGGTGCACTTCCTAGGGCCGCCGCTAGGGGGCGCTGGTGAGGGGGTTCGGGGACCCTCAGCCCCCACCGGGCTGGGGCCACCACTGCACCCATGGGGGTACGGAATTGTCTTCCCCCATGGGGGAACGGGACCCCCTTCCCCTTCGCGGAAGCCCCAACCTTCCTCCCGGGGCACGCCTGCACCCTCCCCTCGCACTCACAGCCCCAGCGGCGGGGCCGTGCGCCCGCAGACGCTCTAGACGGAGGGCCGGGGTCCCCGTCAGGGGAGGGCACCCCCTGGAAGTCAGGGACGAGCAGCGACCGCGGCCTCTTCCAAAACGGCAGGCAACAGGCCTGCGCGGCAAAAAGCCCCAGGCAAGGCAGCACCACTCAAAGGGGAAGGGTCCGCACATGGCCCAGCAGCTCTTGATGAGCCCCAGGCCCCGCCCTTGGCCGGAGCCTGACCCCGCCCACCCGACTCTGGCTGCGCACAGGTGCACTTCCTAGGGCCACCGCTAGAGGGCGCTGGTGAGTGGGTTCGGGGACCCTCAGCCCCCACCGGGCTGGGGCCACCCCTGCAACAATGGGGGTATGGGATTGTCCTCGCCCATGGGGGAACGGGGCCCGCTTGCGCTTCGCGGAAGCCCCAACCTTCTTCCCGGGGCACGCCTGCACCCTCCCCTCGCTCTCACAGCCCCAGCGGCGGGGCCTTGCGCCCGCAGACGCCCTAGACAGAGGACCGGGGTCCCCGTCAGGGGAGGGCACCCCCTGGAAGCCAGGTACGAGCTGCGACATCGGCCTCTTCCAAAACGGCAGGCACACAGGCCTGCGCGGCAAAAAGCCCGGGGCAAGGCAGCACCACTCATAGGGGAAGGGTCCGCACCTGGCCCAGCAGCTCTTGATGAGCCCCAGGCCCCGCCCCTGGCCGGAACCTGACCCCGCCCACCCGACTCTGGCTGCGCACAGGTGCACTTCCTAGGGCCGCCGCTAGGGGGTTGCTGGTGAGGGGGTATGGGGACCCTCAGCCCCCACCGGGCTGGGGCCACCCATGAACCCATGGGGGTACGGGATTGTCCTACCCATGGGGCAACGGGGCCCCCTTCCCCTTCGTGGAAGCCCTAACCTTCCTCCTGGGGCACGCCTGCACACTCGCCTCGCACTCAGAGCCCCACCGGCGGAGTGGTGCGCCCGCACCACCCGGAGTGGTGCGCCCCTAGATGGAGGGCCGGGGTCCCCGTCATGGGAGGGCACCCCCTGGAATCCAGGGACGAGCGGCGACCGCGGCCTCTTCCAAAACGGCAGGCACACAGGCCTGCGCGGCAAAAAGCCGCCGGCTAGGCAGCACCACTAAAGGGGAAGGGTCCGCACCTGGCCCAGCAGATCTTGATGAGCCCAAGGCCCCGCCCCTGGCCGGAACCTGACCCCGCCCACCCTACTCTGGCTGCGCACAGGTGCACTTCCAAGGGCCGCCGCTATCGGGCGCTGGTGAGGGCGTTCGGGGAACCTCAGCCCCCACCGGGCTGCGGCCACCCCTGCACTCATGGGGGTACGGGATTGTCCTCACCCATGGGGCAAGGGGGCCCCCTTCCCCTTCGCGGAAACCCCAACCTACCTCCCGGCGAACGCCTGCACCCTCCCCTCTCACTCACAGCCCCAGCGGCGGGGCCGTGCCCCCGCAGACGCCCTAGACGGAGGGCCGGGGTCCCCGTCAGGGGGGGTCACCCCCTGGAAGCCAGGGACCAGCGGCGACCGCGGCCTCTTCCAAAACGGCAGGCACACAGGCCTGCGCGGCAAAAAGCCCCCGGCAAGGCAGCGCCACTCAAAGTGGAAGGGTCCGCACCTCGCCCAGCAGCTCTGATGAGGCCCAGGCCCGCCCATGGTCGGAGCCTGACCCCGCCCACCCGACTCTGGCTGCGCACAGGTGCACTTCCAAGGGCCGCCGCTAGGGGCCGCTGGTGAGGGTGATCGGGGACCCTCAGCCCCCACCGGGCTGGAGCCAACCCTGCACCCATGGGGGTACGGGATTGTCCTCCCCTATGGGGCAACGGGGCCCTCTTCCCCTTTGCGGAATCCCCAACCTTCCTCCCGGGGCACGCCTGCACCCTCCTCTCGAACTGACAGCCCCAGCGGCGGGGCCGTGCGCCCGCAGACGCCCTAGACGGAGGGCCGGGGTCCCCATCAGTGGAGGGCACCCCCTGGAAGCCAGGGACGGGCGGCGACCGCGGCCTCTTCCAAAACGGCAGCACACAGCCCTGCGCGGCAAAAAGCCCCAGGCAAGGCAGCACCACTCAAAGGGGAAGGGTCCGCACCTGGCCAGCAGCTCTTGATGAGCCCCAGGCCCCGCGCCTGGCCGGAGGCTGTCCCCGCCCACCCGACTCTGGCTGCGCACAGGTTCACTTCCTAGGGCCGCCGCTAGGGGGCGCTGGTGAGGGGGTTCGGGGACCCTCAGCCCCCACCGTGCTGGGGCCACCCCGGCACCCATGGGGGTACGGGATTGTCCTCCCCCATGGGGCAACGGGTCCCCCTTCCCCTTCGCGGAAGCCCCAACCTTCCTCCCGGGGCACGCCTGCCCCCTCTTCTCACACTCACAGCCCCAGCGGCGGGGCCGTGCACCCGCAGACGCCCTAGACGGAGGGCCGGCGTCCCCGTCAGGGGAAGGCACCCCCTGGAAGCCAGGGATGAGCGGCGACCGCGGCCTCTTCCAAAACGGTAGGCACACAGGCCTGCGCGGCAAAAAGCCCCCGGCAAGGCAGCACCACTCAAAGGGGAAGGGTCCGCACCTGGCCCAGCAGCTCTTGATGAGCCCCAGGCCCCGCCCCTGGCCGGAGCCTGACCCCGCCCACCCGACTCTGGCTGAGCACAAGTGCACTTCTGTCAGTACCAGGCTTACACCAGCAGGGGGACCTGGGGTGGTGGTCGCTTCCGCCCAAAATTGAGTCACTTCCGCCCAAAGCGGAGGCTGATGCAACAGTAACCGGATGTTGCAAATCCACGTAGAGTGCTTGTGCAGGCTTTCTGAGATATAGCCCCTCCCCTAATATAAACAGAGTTCCTGCTTCCAGCCAAGAGAGTGCACGTGTTTTTTCATCCCCAGCCCCTCTGCCGTGTTCCTGAACCCCGTCGGCCTGCAGGCAGGACCGGCAAGTGGCGCCCGAACGTGGGACACGAGTACGAGGGATCCTCTGAGGGACCGATCAATCAGTAAGGTAAGGATTAGGTAAGTGATCGGCATCATGGGCAATACCATGTCCAAGGGCCAACTTGTTAGAGCCCTACAACTTCTGCTTAAACATTATGGAACTCCCATTAAGGTCCAAACCCTTAATGATCTAGTCTCAGTCCTCGCAAATACCAGCAAATGGTTCTTTCAGCAGGACACCGTCTCAGTAAGAAAATGGGAAAAGGTCAAAGCAGACTTCCTTCTTTACAGGGACCTTTATGGACCCCAAACTATCCCCCCCCGTATTTTTTCTGTGTGGCAGCTAGTCCATGATGCCCTTAGTGATGGGGGAGCAGCTGCTTATGAACTAGTGGCTGAGGTATTGCACTCTGCAGCTCAGTCTGAAAGCAAAAAGCCTGCCACATACTCGGCTGCAGCAAGCTCAGCCACAGAAACCCTCCCTTCTCAATCCTCAAATCCGGGGGTAGATTCCTCTTCAGACGAGGGGAATGTGGAGGACAATACAAACTATCCATCTCCTTATGATAGACCACCCCCATCAACCAAAAATCCATCAACCAAAAATCGGTGGCATCCCTCCCCCACCACTCTCCCCTCTGCCCCTCCACTTAACTCCCATGGCTCTGACCCAGACCTTCCTGGGCTTATACAGTCCCTAACTTCTGTTCTTTCGAGATTTGTACCCTCCAACTCTGAAAATTCTCGGGAATCCCTTCTGGCCTGCCCGGTTTCAGTTGTTCAAAATGATCAGGGACAGCAGGTCCGGCAACATTCGGCACTGCCTTTCCAAGACCTCAAGCTCTTGAAAGAATCTATCAGAGACTATGGACTTCAGAGCCCTTTTGTTCACCAAATGTTAGACACCTTTGAAACCTTTATTATGACACCCAATGACTGGAAGGACACTTTCCGCGCAGTTTTGAGCCCAGGGGATTATCTTTTGTGGAAGGGTCAGTTTACATAACTCTGTGACCAGTATGCTCAAACCAATATTCAAAGAGGTTTTCCCCAACAAACTAAAGAAATGTTAACCGGGGAGGGTCCCAGTTATAGTACTAATCAGCAACAATGTTTATATAATCCTGTTGTTTTTGCACAAGTAGCCTTGGCTGCAAAATCAGCTTGGAAGGCACTGGGATCCAGGAGTCAGCCTCACCAATCCCTTACAAAAATCCTTCAGGGCCCCTCAGAGCCATTTGCTGACTTTGTAGCTCGCCTTCTAACAGCAACCTCTTGAATTATGGGAGAGGGCGAGCCTACCTCTATACTAGTCAAACAATGGGCATTTGAAAATGCTAACAGGGCCTCCCCGGTGGCGCAGCGGTTGAGCGCTGGGTTGCGAAGCTGCGCGCGGCCTCTGCGGCGCCGGTTCGATCCCCGGCTGCTCCCCGGCCACCAGAGGAGGGTCCCACATGGCGTGCAGACCTCTCCTGCCGCCCGCTGCTCCCCTCAGCAGTGTACTTCGGTCCTTCTGCCTGCTCTGCTCCCCGCTCTGGCTCTGGTGAATTCTCTCACCCTCCCGTGCTTCTGACTGTGCCCAGTGCATGTATAAACAAAACAAACAAACAAACCAGCAAACAAATGAATAAAGCATGCCTCTATAAAAAAAAATAAAAAATAAATAAAAAAATGAAAATGCTAACAAATGGTGCCAGGAGGCCATTTGCCCATGGAAGGATAAACAGGATATTTCTGGGTACATTCACTTGTGTAAGGATATTGACGGGGCTACCGTTACAGGCACCATCATGGCAGCGGCTCTGCGGCCATCAGCCCAGCACCCCCCCTCCTTTGCAACATGATTCATTGGACAATAGTTAATAATACCCCTTTCCTTCTGCAAGTTTCCAGAAAGGGGGGTATTCTCCTGTCACTCTTGTCTACCAATTCCACCACTGGACTTCCTTCTATAGTGTCTTTCATTCTATCGTTCAACAATCAATCCTCCCTCAATTGTACCTGTCACCTTTCCTCTTGTTGGTCCAGAACCCTCAGCAATTCCTTTGTTGTCATGCGTTTCCCTAAGGTCATTATTATGCCTGTCAATGTGTCTGAGTCTACTTCTCAGGTAATCATCCGAAATCGATAAGCAGGTCCGGCATTGGTTGTTGGCACCTTTCGTGGTCGGCGGCCTAGATCTATCCAACTTCGTACTCAATGCAGATATCAACAACCATCTCGCAGTAGGACTACTCCAGAGTCTCCAGCACCTTTCTCACACAAAATTCCATCAACAACGATCTCGCAGTCGGACTACTCCCGTTGAATCCACAAGTTTCCTTAATACAGGAAGAAATTGACTTACTGACTTTAACTGCTCATGTTCCTTGTATTCCTACCTATGCCTTCATGTGTGTTACACCTGCCATCCTTTTCAACTATTCCTTTCAAGTTCATACCCTTAATGCCTACCTGCGCGGCCCGTGGAACCAAACCTTTCTCAATTTTACTGCACAATTGGCTAATCAAATTCTATCCATTAACAACATCCGTGCTTCAGTACAAAATCCTTGGGGGAAGCAATATCACTCCTATGTACAATCCTCTTCTGCCTGGAAATTATTTTCTACATCCTGTGGTGCCAGTGGAATAGACGTGGTGCAGTGGAATAGACGAAAAATCTGCAAGTAGCTCTCCAAAACGTGCGCCATTCTCCATTACAGCCCACTGAAAATCCCAGGGTGTGGATAAACACTGCCCTTGACCACCTGTAGGCCAATGACGGGTAAGATGGTGGTGTACCCGTAGCAACCTAAGACAGCTCCACTACCTTACCTAGGATCCTGGTAGTGGGTGGCTATGACGGGTAAGCACGTGAGTATGACTGCCACAACCCAAGACAGGCCCAGTGTGTGTCCCCCCCCATCAATAAAGTAAAAACGGGGGAGATGTCAGTACCAGGCTTACACCAGCAGGGGGACCTGGGGTGGTGGTCGCATCCGCCCAAAGATGAGTCACTTCGGCCCAAAGCGGAGGCTGATGCAACAGTAACCGGATGTTGCAAATCCACGTAAAGTGCATTGGCAGGCTTTCTGAGATATAGCCCCTCCCCTAAAATAAACAGAGTTCCTGCTTCCAGCCAAGAGAGTGCACGTGGTTTTTCATCCCCAGCCCCTCTGCCGTGTTCCTGAACCACGTCGGCCTGCAGGCAGGAACGGCACACTTCCTAGGGCCGCCGTTAGGGGGCGCTGGTGAGGGGGTTCGGTGACCCTCAGCCCCCACCGGGCTAGGGCCACCCCTGAACCCATGGGGGTACGGGATTGTCCTCCCCCATGGGGCAACGGGGCACCCTTCCCCTTCGCGGAAGCCCCAACATTCCTCCCGGGACACGCCTGCTCCCTCCCCTCGCACTCACAGCCCCAGCGGCGGGGTGGTGCACCCGAGATGCCCTAGACGGAGGTCCGGGGTCCCCGTCAGGGGAGGGCACCCCCTGGAAGCCAGGGACGAGCGGCGACCGCGGCAACTTCCAAACGGCAGGCACACAGGCCTGCGCAGCAAAATGCCCCCGGCATGGCAGCACCACTCAAAGGGGAAGGGTCCGCAGCTGGCCCAGCAGCTCTTGATGAGCCCCAGGCCCCGCCCCTGGCCGGAACCTGACCCCGCCCACCCGACTCTGGCTGCGCACAGGTGCACTTCCTATGGCCGCCGCTAGGGGGCGCTGGTGAGGGGTGAGGGGACCCTAAGCCCCCACCGGGCTGGAGCCACCCCTGCACGCTTGGGGGTATGGAATTGTCTTCCCCCATGGGGGAACGGGACCCCCTTCCCCTTCGCGGAAGCCCTAACCTTCCTCCCGGAGCACGCCTGAAACCTCCCCTCGCACTCACAGCCCCAGCGGCGGGGCCGTGCGCCCGCAGACGCTCTAGACGGAGGGCCGGGGTCCCCGTCAGGGGAGGGCACCCCCTGGAATTCAGGGACGAGCAGCGACCGCGGCCTCTTCCAAAACGGCAGGCACACTGGCCTGCGCGGCAAAAAGCCCCTGGCAAGGCAGCACCACTCAAAGGGGAAGGGTGCGCACCTGGCCCAGCAGCTCTTGATGATCCCCAGGCCCCGCCCGTGGCCGGAGCCTGACCCCGCCCACCCGACTCAGGCTGCGCACAGGTGCACTTCCTAGGGCCACCGCTAGAGGGCGCTGGGGAGTGGGTTCGGGGACCCTCAGCCCCCACCGGGCTGGGGCCACCCCTGCAACCATGGGGGTATAGGATTGTCCTCGCCCATGGGGGAACGGGGCCCCCTTGCGCTTCGCAGAAGCCCCAACCTTCTTCCTGGGGCACGCCTGCACCCTCCTCTCGGTCTCACAGCCCCAGCGGCGGGGCCGTGCGCCCGCAGACGCCCTAGACCGAGGACCGGGGTCCCCGTCAGGGAAGGGCACCCCCTGGAAGCCAGGTACGAGCGGCGACCTCGGCCTCTTCCAAAACGGCAGGCACACAGGCCTGCGCGGCAAAAAGCCCCGGGCAAGGCAGCACCACTCATAGGGGAAGGGTCCGCACCTGGCCCAGCAGCTCTAGATGAGCCCCAGGCCCCGCCCCTGGCCGGAACCTGACCCCGCCCACCCGACTCTGGCTGCGCACAGGTGCACTTCCTAGGGCCGACGCTAGGGGGCGCTGGTGAGGGGGTATGGGGACCCTCAGCCCCCACCGGGCTGGGGCCACCCATGAACCCATGGGAGTACGGGATTGTCCTCCCCCATGGGGCAACGGGGCCCCCTTCCCCTTCGCGGAAGCCCTAACCTTCCTCCCGGGGCACGCCTGCACCCTCCCCTCGCACTCACAGCCCCACCGGCGGAGTGGTGCGACCGCAGACGCCCTAGATGGAGGGCCGGGGTCCCCGTCAGGGGAGGGCACCCCCTGGAATCCAGGGACGAGCGGCGACCGCGGCCTCTTCCAAAACGGCAGGCACACAGGCCTGCGCGGCAAAAAGCCCCCGGCAAGGCAGCACCACTAAAGGGGAAGGGTCCGCACCTGGCCCAGCAGATCTTGCTGAGCCCCAGGCCCCGCCCCTGGCCGGAACCTGACCCCGCCCACCCGACTCTGGCTGCGCACAAGTGCACTTCCAAGGGCCGCCGCTAGGGGGCGCTGGTGAGTGGGTATGGGGACCCTCAGCCCCCACCAGGCTGCGGCCACTCCTGCACCCATGGGGGTACGGGATTGTCCTCCCCCATGGGGCAACGGGTCCCCCTTCCCCTTCGCGGAAGCCCCCACCTTCCTCCCGGGGCACGCCTGCACCCTCCCCTCGACTCACAGCCCCAGCGTCGGGGCCGTGCGCCTGCAGACGCCCTAGACGGAGGGCCGGCGGCCCCGTCAGTGGAGGGCACCCCCTGGAAGCCAGGGACGAGCGGCGACCGCGGTCTCTTCCAAAACGGAAGGCACACAGGCCTGCGAGGCAAAAAGCCCCGGGCAAGGCAGCACCACTCAAAGGGGAAGGGTCCGCACCCAGCGCAGCAGCTCTTGATGAGCCCCAGGCCCCGCCCCTGGCCGGAGCCTGACCCCGCCCACCCGACTCTGGCTGCGAACAGGTGCACTTCCAAGGGCCGCCGATAGGGGGCGCTGGTGAGGGGGTTCGCGGACCCTCAGCCCCCACCGGGCTGGGGCCACCCCTGCACCGAAGGGGTACGGGATTGTCCTCCCCCGTGGGGAAACGGGGTCCCCTTCCCCTTCGCCGAAGCCCCAACCATTCTCCCGGGGCACGCCTGCACCCTCCCCTCGCACTCACAGCCCCAGCGGCGGGGCCGTGCGCCCGCAGACGCCCTAGACGGAGGGCGAGGTCCCCGTAGGGGAGGGCACCCCCTGGAAGCCAGGGACGAGCGGCGACCGTGGCCTTTCCAAAACGGCAGGCACACAGGCTTGCGCGGCAAAAAGCCCCTGGCAAGGCAGCACCACTCAAAGGGGAAGGGTCCGCACCTGGCCCAGCAGCTCTTGATGAGCCCCAGGCCCCGCTCCTGGCCGGAGCCTGACCCCGCCCACCCGACTCTGGCTGCGCACAGGTGCACTTCCAAGGGCCGCCGCTAGGGGGCGCTGGTGAGGGGGTTCGGGGACCCTCAGCCCCCAACGGGCTGAGGCCACCCCGGCACCCATGGGGGTACGGGATTGTCCTCCGCCATGGGGGAACGGGGCCCCCTTCCCTTTCGCGGAAGCCCCAAACTTCCTCCCGGGGCACGCCTGCACCCTCCCCTCGCACTCACAGCCCCAGCGGCGGGGCCTCGCACCCGCAGACGCCCTAGACGGAGGGCCGGCGTCCCCGTCAGGGTAGGGCACCCCCTGGAAGCCAGGGACGAGCGGCGACCGCGGCTTCTTCCAAAACGGCAGGCCCACAGGCCTGCGCGGCAAAAAGCCCCCGGCAAGGCAGCACCACTCAAAGGGGAAGGGTCCGCACCTGGCCCAGCAGCTCTTGATGAGCCCCAGGCCCCGCCCCTGGCCGGAGCCAGACCCCGCCCACCCGACTCTGGCTGCGCACAGGTGCACTTCCTAGGGCCGCCGCTAGGGGGCGCTGGTGAGGGGGTTCGGGGACCCTCAGCTCCCACCGGGCTGGGGCCACCCCGGCACCCATGGGGGTACGGGAAGGTCCTCCCCCATGGGGCATCAGGGCCCCCTTCCCCTCCGCGGAAGCCACAACCTTCCTCGGGGGCACGCATGCACCCTCCTCTCGCACTCACAGCCCCAGCGGCGGGGCCGTGCGCCCGCAGACGCCCTAGTCGGAGGGCGGGGTCCCCGTCAGGGGAGGGCACCCCCTGGAAGCCAGGGACGAGCGGCGACCGCAGCCTCTTCCAAAACGGCAGGCACACAGGCCTGCGCGGCAAAAAGCCCCCGGCCAGGCAGCACCACTCAAAGGGGAAGTGTCCGCACCTGGCCCAGCAGCTCTTGGTGAGCCCCAGGCCGCGCCCCAGGCCGGAGCCTGACCCCGCCCACCCGACACTGGCTGCGCACACTTGCACTTCCTAGGGCCGCCGCTAAGGGGCGCTGGTGAGGGGGTTCGGGGACCCTCAGCCCCCACCAGGCTTGGGCCACCCCGGCACCCATGGGGGTACGGGATTTTCCTCCCCCATGGGGCAACGGGGCCCCCTTCCCCTCCGAGGAAGCCCCAACCTTCCTCCCGAGGCACGCCTGCACCTCCCCTCGCACTCACAGCCCCAGCGGCTGGGCCGTACGCCCGCAGATGCCCCAGACGGAGGGCCGGCGTCCCCGTCAGGGGAGGGCACCCCCTGGAAGCCAGGGACGAGCGGCGACCGCGGCCTCTTCCAATACGGCAGGCACACAGGCCTGCGCGGCAAAAAGCCCCCGGAAAGGCAGCACCACTCAAAGGGGAAGGGTCCGCACCTGGCCCAGCAGCTCTTGATGAGCCCCAGGCCGGGCCCCTGGCCGGAGCCTGACCCCGCCCACCCGACTCTGGCTGCGCACAGGTGCACTTCCAAGGGCCGCCGCTAGGGGGCGCTGGTGAGGGGGTTCGGGGACCCTCAGCCCCCACCGAGATGCGGCCACCCCTGCACCCATGGGGGTACGGGTTGTCCTTCGCCATGGGGGAACGGTGCCCCCTTCCCCTTCGCGGAAGCGCCAACCTTCCTCCCGGGGCACGCCTGCACCCTCCCCTCCCACTCACGGCCCCAGCGGCGGGGTCGTGCGCCCGCAGACGCCCTAGATGGAGGGCCGGGGTCCCCGTCTGGGGAGGGCACCCCCTGGAAGCCAGGGACGAGCGGCGACCGCGGCCTCTTCCAAAACGGCAGGCACACAGGCCTGCGCGGCAAAAAGCCCCCGGCAAGGCAGCACCACTCAAAGGGGAAGGGTCTGCACCTGGCCCACCAGCTCTTGATGAGCCCCAGGCACCTACCCTGGCCGGAGCCTGACCCCGCCCACCCGACTCTGGCTGCGCACAGGTGGACTTCCAAGGGCCGCCGCTAGGTGGCGCTGGTGAGGGGGTTCAGGGACTCTCAGCCCCCACCGGGCTGGGGCCACCCCTGCACCCATGGGGGTACGGGATTGTCTCCGCCATGTGGGGAACCGGGCCCACTTCCCCTTCGCGGAAGCCCCAACCTTCCTCCCGGGGCACGCCTGCGCCCTCCCCTCGCACTCACGGCCCCAGCGGCGGGGCCTCGCGCCCGCAGACGCCCTAGACGGAGGGCCGGCGTCCCCGTCAGGGGAGGGCACCCCCTGGAAGCCAGGGACGAGCGGCGACCGCGGCCTCTTCGAAAACGGCAGGCACACAGGCCTGCGTGGCAAACAGCCCCGGGCAAGGCAGCACCACTCAAAGGGGAAGGGTCCGCACCTGGCCCAGCAGCTCTTGATGAGCCCCAGGCCCCGCCCCTGGCCGGAGCCTGACCCCGCCCACCCGACTCTGGCTGCGCACAGGTGCACTTCCAAGGGCCGCCGATAGGGGGCGCTGGTGAGGGGGTTCGGGGACCCTCAGCCCCCACCGGGCTGCGGCCACCCCTGCACCCATGGGGGTACGGGATTGTCTCCGCCATGTGGGGAACGGGGCCCCCTTCCCCTTCGCGGAAGCCCCAACCTTCCTCCCGGGGCACGCCTGCACCCTCCCCTCGCACTCACGGCCCCAGCGGCAGGGCCAGCGCCCGCAGACGCCCTAGACGGAGGGCCGGGGTCCCCGTCAGGGGAGGGCACCCCCTGGAAGCCAGGGACGAGCGGCGACATGGCCTCTTCCAAAACGGCAGGCACACAGGCCTGCGCGGCAAAAAGCCCCGGGCAAGGCAGCACCACTCAATGGGGAAGGGTCCGCACCTGGCCCAGCAGCTCTTGATGAGCCCCAGGCCCCGCGCCTGGCCGGAGCCTGACCCCGCCCACCCGACTCTGGCTGCGCACAGTTGCACTTCCTAGGGCCGCCGCTAGGGGGCGCTGGTGAGGGGGATCGGGGACACTCAGCCCCCAACGGGCTGCGGCCACCCCTGCACCCATGGGGGTACGGGTTGTCCTCCGCCATGGGGGAACGGGGCCCCCTTCCCCTTCGCGGAAGCCCCAACCTTCCTCCCGGGGCACGCCTGCACCCTCCCCTCGCACTCACGGCCCCAGCGGCGAGGCCGTGCGCCCGCAGACGCCCTAGACGGAGGGCCGGGGTCCCCGTCTGGGGAGGGCACCCCCTGGAAGCCAGGCACGAGCGGCGACCGCGGCCTCTTCCAAAACGGCAGGCACACAGGCCTGCGCGGCAAAAAGCCCCCGGCAAGGCAGCACCACTCAAAGGGGAAGGGTCCGTACCTGGCCCAGCAGCTCTTGATGAGCCCCAGGCCCCGCCCCTGGCCGGAGACTGACCCCGCCCACCCGATTCTGGCTGCGCACAGGTGCACTTCCTAGGGACGCCGCTAGGGGGCGCTGGTGAGGGGCTTCGGGGACCCTCAGCCCCCAACGGGCTGCGGCCACCCCTGCACCCATGGGGGTACGGGTTGTCCTCCGCCATGGGGGAACGGGGACCCCTTCCCCTTCGCGGAAGCCCCAACCTTCCTCCCGGGGCACGCCTGCACCCTCCCCTCGCACTCACGGCCCCAGCGGCGAGGCCGTGCGCCCGCAGACGCCCTAGACGGAGGGACGGGGTCCCCGTCTGGGGAGGGCACCCACAGGAAGCCAGGGACGAGCGGCGACCGCGGCCTCTTCCAAAACGGCAGGCACGCAGGCCGGCGCGGCAAAAAGCTCCGGGCAAGGCAGCCCCACTCAAAGGGGAAGGGTCCCCACCTGGCCCAGCAGCTCTTGATGAGCCGCAGGCCCCGCCCCTGGCCGGAGCCTGACCCTGCCTACCCGACTCTGGCTGCGCACAGGTGCACTTCCAAGGGCCGCCGCTAGGGGGCGCTGGTGATGGGGTTCGGAGACCCTCAGCCCCCACCGGGCTGGGGCCACCCCGGCACCCATGGGGCTACGGGATTGTCCTCCCCCATGGGGCAATGGGGCCCCCTTCCCCTGCGCGGAAGCCCCAACCTTCCTCCCGGGGCACGCCTGCACCCTCCCCTCGCACTCACAGCCCCAGCGGCGGGGCCGTGCGCCCGCAGACGCCCTAGACGGAGGTCCGGCGTCCCCGTCAGGGGAGGGCACCCCCTGGAAGCCAGGGACCAGCGGCGACCGCGGCCTCTTCCAAAACAATAGGCACACAGGCCTGCGCGGCAAAAAGCCCCAGGAAAGGCAGCACCACTCAAAGGGGAAGGGTCCACACCTGGCCCAGCAGCTCTTGATGAGCCCCAAGCCCCGCCCCTGGCCGGAGCCTGACCCCGCCCACCCGACTCTGGCTACGCACAGGTGCACTTCCAAGGGCCGCCGCTAGGGGGCGCTGGTGAGGGGGTTCGGGGACCCTCAGCTCCCACCGGGCTGGTGCCGCCCCGGCAAATATGGGGGTACGGGATTGTCCTCCCCCATGGGGGAACGGGGCCCCCTTCCTCATCGCGGAAGCCTCAACCTTCCTCCCGGGGCACGCCTGCACCCTCCCCTCGCACTCTCAGCCCCAGCTGCGGGGCCTCGCGCCCGCAGACGCCCTAGACGGAGGGCCGGCGTCCCCGTTAGGGGAGGGCACCCCCTGGAAGCCAGGGACGAGCGGCGACCGCGGCCTCTTCCAAAACGGCAGGCACACAGGCCTGCGCGGCAAAAAGCCCCAGGCAAGGCAGCACCACTCAAAGGGGAAGGGTCCGCACCTGGCCCAGCAGCTCTTGATGAGCCCCAGGCCCCGCCCCTGGCCGGAGCCTGACCCCGCCCAACCGACTCTGGCTGCGCACAGGTGCACTTCCAAGGGCCGCCGCTAGGGGGCGCTGGAGGGGGTTCGGGACCCTCAGGCCCCACCGGGCTGGGGCCACCACGGCACCCATGGGGGGACGGGATTGTCCTCCCCCATGGGTAACGGGGCCCCCTTCCCCTTCGCGGAAGCCCCAACCTTCCTCCGGGGCACGCCTGCACCCTCCTCTCGCACTCACAGGCCCAGCGTCGGGGCCGTGCGCCGGCAGACGCCCTAGACGGAGGGCCGGCGTCCTCATCAGGGGAGGGCACCCCCTGGAAGCCAGGGATGAGCGGCGACCGCGGCCTCTTCCAAAACAGCAGGCACACAGGCCTGCGAGGCAAAAAGCCCCCGGCAAGGCAGCACCACTCAAAGGGGAAGGGTCCTCACCTGGCCCAGCAGCTCTTGATGAGCCCCAGGCCCCGCCCCTGGCCGGAGCCTGACCCCGACCACCCGACTCTGGCTGCGCACAGGTGCACTTCCAAGGGCCGCCGCTAGGGGGCGCTTGTGAGGGGGTTCGGGGACCCTCAGCCCCCATCGGGCTGGGGCCACCCCAGCACCGATGGGGCTACGGGATTGTCCTCCCCCATGGGGGAACGGGGCCCCCTTGCCCTTCGCGGAAGCCCCAACCTTCCTCCCGGGGCACGCCTGCACCCTCCTCTCGCACTCACAGCCCCAGCGGCGGGGCCGTGCGCCCGCAGACGCCCTAGACGGAGGGCCGGGGTCCCAGTCAGGGGAGGGCACCCTCTGGAAGCCAGGGACGAGCGGCGACCGCGCCCTATTCCAAATCGGTAGGCACACAGAACTGCACGGCAAAAAGCCCCCGGCAAGGCAGCACCACTCAAAGGGGAAGGGTCCGCACCTGGCCCAGCAGCTCTTGATGAGCCCCAGGCCCCTCCGCTGGCCGGAGCCTGACCCCGCCGTCCCGACTCTGGCTGCGCAGAGGTGCACTTCCAAGGGCCGCCCCTAGAGGGCGCTGGTGAGGGGGTTCGGGACCCTCAGCCCCCACCGGGCTGGGGCCACCCCGGCAACCATGGGGGTACGGGATTGTCCTCCCCCATGGGTCAACGGTGCACCCTTCCCCTTCGCGGTAGCCCCAACCTACCTCCCGGGGCACGCCTGCACCCGCCTCTCGCACTCACAGCCCCAGCGGCGGGGCCGTGCACCCACAGACGCCCTAGACCGAGGGCCGGGGACCTCGTCAGGGGAGGGCATCCCCTGGAAGCCAGGGACGAGCGGCGACCGCGGCCTCTTCCAAAACGGCAGGCACACAGGCCTCCGCGGCAAAAAGCCCGCGGCAAAGCAGCACCACTCAAAGGGGAACGGTCTGCACCTGGCCCAGCAGCTCTTGATGAGCCCCAGGCCCCGCCCCTGGCCAGAGCCTGACCCCGCCCACCCGACTCTGGCTGCGCACAGGTGCACTTCCAAGGGCCGTCACTAGGAGGCGCTGGTGAGGGGGTTCGGGGACCCTCAGCCCCCACCGGGCTGGGGCCACCCCAGCACCCATGGGGCTACGGGATTGTCCTCCCCCATGGGCAACGGGGCCCCCTTCCCCTTCGCGGAAGCCCCAACCTTCCTCCGGGGCACGCCTGCACCCTCCTCTCGCACTCACAGCCCCAGCGGCGGGGCCGTGCGCCCGCAGACGCCCTACACGGAGGGCCGGCGTCCCAGTCAGGGGAGGGCACCCCCTGGAAGCCAGGGACGAGCGGCGACCGCGGCCTCTTCCAAAACGGCAGGCACACAGGCCTGCGCGGCAAAAAGCCCCGGGCAAGGCAGCACCACTCAAAGGGGAAGGGTCTGCACCTGGCCCAGCAGCTCTAGATGAGCCCCAGGCCCCGCCCCTAGCCGGAGCCTGACCCCGCCCACCCGACTCTGGCTGCGCACAGTTGCACTTCCAAGGGCCGCCGCTAGGGGGCGCTGGTGAGGGGGTTCGGGGACCCTCAGCCACCACCGAGCTGCGGCCACCCCTGCACCCATGGGGGTACGGGTTGTCCTCCGCCATGGGGGAACGGGGTCCCCTTCCCGTTCGCGGAAGCCCCAACCTTCCTCCCGGGGCACGCCTGCACCCTCCCCTCGCACTCACAGCCCCAGCTCCGGGGCCGTGCGCCCGCAGACGCCCTAGACGTAGGGCCGGGGTCCCCGTCTGGGGAGGGCACCCCCTGGAAGCCCGGGACGAGCGGCGACCGCGGCCTCTTCCAAAACGGCAGGCACACAGGACTGCGCGGCAAAAAGCCCACGGCAAGGCAGCACCACTCAAAGGAGAAGGGTCCGCACCTGGCCCAGCAGCTCTTGATGAGCCCCAGGCCCCGCCCCTGGCCGGAGCCTGACCCCGCCCACCCGACTGTGGCTGCGCACAGGTGCACTTCCAAGGGCCGCCGCTAGGGGACGCTGGTGAGGGGATTCGGGGACCCTCAGCCCCCACCGAGCTGGTGCCACCCCGGCACCCATGGGGCTACGGGATTGTCCTCCCCCATGGGGCAACGGGGCCCCCTTCCCCTCCGCGGAAGCCCCAACCTTCCTCCGGGGCACGCCTGCACCCTCCTCTCGCACTCACAACCCAGGGACGGGGCCGTGTGCCCGCAGACGCCCTACACGTAGGGCCGGGGTCCCCGTCAGGGTAGGGCACCCCCTGGAAGCCAGGGACGAGCGGCGACTGCGGCCTCTTCCAAAACGGCAGGCACACAGGCCTGCCCGGCAAAAAGCCCCCGGCAAGGCAGCACCACTCAAAGGGGAAGGGTCCGATTCTGGCCCAGCAGCTCTTGATGAGCCCCAGGCCCCGCCCCTGGCCGGAGCCTGACCCCGACCACCCTACTCTGGCTGCGCACAGGTGCACTTCCAATGGCCCTCAATAGGGGGCGCTGGTGAGGGGGTTCGGGGACCCTCAACCCCCACCGGGCTGGGGCCACACCGGCACCCATGGGGGTATAGGATTGTCCTCCCCCAAGGGGGAACGGGGCCCCCTTCTCCTTCGCGGAAGCCCCAACCTTCCTCCCGGGGCACGCCTCACCCTCCTCTCGCACTCACAGCCCCAGCGGCGGGGCCGTGCGCCCGCAGATGCCCTAGACGGAGGGCCGGCGTCCCCGTCAGGGGAGAGCATCCCCTGGAAGCCAGGGACGAGCGTCGACCGCGGCCTCTTCCAAAACGGCAGGCACACAGGCCTGCGCGGCAAAAAGCCCCGGGCAAGGCAGCACCACTCAAAGGGGAAGGGTCCGCACCTGGCTCAGCAGCACTTGGTGAGCCCCAGGCCCCGCCCCTGGCCGGAGCCTGACCCCGCACACTCGACTCTGGCTGCGCACATGTGCACTTCCTAGGGCCGCCGCTAGGGGGCGCTGGTGAGGGGGTTCGGGGACCCTCAGCCCTCACCGGGCTGGGCCCACCCCTGCACCCATGGGGGTACGGGATTGTCCTCCCCCATGGGGGAACGGGGCCCCCTTCCCCTTCGCGTAAGCCCCAACCTTCCTCCCCTTGCACGCCTGCACCGTCCTCTCGCAATCATAGCCCCAGCGGCGGGGCCGTGCGCCCGCAGACTCCCTAGACGGAGGGCAGGCGTCCCCGTCAGGGGAGGGCACCCCCTGGAAGCCAGGGAGGAGCGGCAACCGCGGCCTCTTCCAAAACGGCAGGCATACAGGTCTGCGCGGCAAAAAGCCCCGGGCAAGGCACCACCACTCAAAGGGGAAGGGTCCGCACCTGGCCCAGCAGCTCTTGATGAGCCCCAGGCCCGCCCCTGGCCGGAGCCTGACCCCGCCCACCCGACTCTGGCTGCGCACAGGTGCACTTCCAAGGGCCCCCGCTAGGGGGCGCTGGTGAGGGGGTTCGGGGACCCTCAGCCCACACCGGGCTGGGGCCACCCCGGCACCCATGGGGGTACGGGATTGTCCTCCCCCATGGGGCAACGGTTCCCCCTTCCCCTCCGCGGAAGCCCCAACCTTCCTCCGTGGCACGCATGCACCCTCCTCTCGCACTCACAGCCCCAGCGGCGGGGCCGTGCGCCCGCAGACGCCCTAGACGCAGGGCTGGGTCCCCGTCAGGGGAGGGCACCCCCTGGAAGTCAGGGACGAGCGGCGACCGCGGTCTCTTCCAAAACGGCAGGCACACAGGCCTGCGCGGCAAAAAGCCCCCGGCAAGGCAGCACCAGTCAAAGGGGAAGGGTCCGCACCTGGCCCAGCAGCTCTTGATGAGCCCCAGCCCGCCCCTGGCTGGAGCCTGACCCCGCCCATCCGACTCTGGCTGCGCACAGGTGCACTTCCTAGGGCCGCCGCTAAGGCGCGCTGGTGAGGGGGTTCGGGGACCCTCAGCACCCACAGGGCTGGGGCCAGCCCGGAACACATGGGGGTACGGGATTTTCCTCCCCCATGGGGCAACGGGGCCCTCTTCCCCTCCGCGGAAGCCCCAACCTTCCTCCCGGGGCATGCCTACACCCTCCCCTCGCACTCACAGCCCCAGCGGCGGGGCCGTACGCCCGCAGACGCCCTAGACGGAGGGACGGCGTACCCGTCAGGGGAGGGCACACCCGGAAGCCAGGGACGAGCGGCGACCGCAGCCTCTTCCAAAACGGCAGGCACACAGGCCGACGCGGCAAAAAGCCCCGGGCAAGGCAGCACCACTCAAATGGGAAGGGTCCGCACCTGGCCCAGCATCTCTTGATGAGCCCCAGGCAACGCCCCTGGCCGGAGCCTGACCCCGCCCACCTGACTCTGGCCGCGCACAGGTGCACTTCCAAGGGCCGCCGCTAGGGGGCGCTGGTGAGTGGGATCGGGACCGTCAGCCCCCACCGGGCTGGGGCCAGCCCTGCACACATGGGGGTACGGGATTGTCCTAAGCCATGTGGGGAACGGCGCCCCATTCCCCTTCGCGGAAGCCCCAACCTTCCTCCCGGGGCACGCCTGCACCCTCCCCTCGCACTCACAGCCCCAGCGGCGGGGCCTCGCGCCCGCAGACGCCCTAGACAGAGGGCCGGCGTCCCCGTCAGGGGCGGGCATCCCCTGCTAGCCTGGGACGAGCGGCGACCGCGGCCTCTTCCAAAACGGCAGGCACACAGGCCTGCGCGGCAAAAAGCCCCGGGCAAGGCAGCACCACTCAAAGGGGAAGGGTCCGCACCTGGCCCAGGAGCTCTTGATGAGCCCCAGGCCACGCCCCTGGCCGGAGCGTGACCCGCCCACCCTACTCTGGCTGCGCACAGGTGCACTTCCAAGGGCCGCCGCTAGGGGGCGCTGGTGAGGGGGTTCGGGGACCCTCAGCGCCCACCGGGCTGGGGCCACCACGGCACCCATGGGGCTACGGGATTGTCCTCCCCCATGGGGGAACGGGGCCCCCTTCCCCTTCGCGGAAGCCACAACCTTCCTCCCGGGGCACGCCTGCACCCTCCCTTCGCACTCACAGCCCCAGCGGCGGGGCCTCGCGCCCGCAGACTCCCTAGACGGATTGCCGGCGTCCCCGTCAGGGAGGGCACCCCCTGGAAGCCAGGGACGAGCGGCGACCGCGGCCTCTTCCAAAACGGCAGGCACACAGGCCTGCGCGGCAAAAAGCCCCGGGCAAGGCAGCACCACTCAAAGGGGATGGGTCCGCACCTGGCCCAGCAGCTCTTGATGAGCCCCAGGCCCCGCCCCTGGCCAGAGCCTGACCCCGCCCACCCGACTCTGGCTGCGCACAGGTGCACTTCCAAGGGCTGCCGCTCGGGGGCGCTGGTGAGGGGGTTCGGGACCCTCACCCCCACCGGTCTGGGGCCAACCTGGTACCCATGGGGGTACGGGATTGTCCTCCCCCATGGGGCTACGGGGCCCCCTTCCCATTCGCGGAAGCCTCAACCTTCCTCCGGGGCATGCCTGCACCCTCTCTCGCACTCACAGCCCCATCGGCGGGGCCGTGCGCCCGCAGACGCCCTAGACGGAGGGCCAGGGTCCCAGTCAGGGGAGGGCACCCCCTGGAAGCCAGGGACGAGCGGCGTCCGCGGCCTCTTCCAAAACGGCAGGCACACAGGCCTGCGCGGCAAAAAGGCCCCGGCAAGGCAGCACCACTCAAAGGGGAAGGGTCCGCACCTGGCCCAGCAGCTCTTGATGAGCTCCAGGCCCCGCCCCAGGCCGGAGCCTGACCCCGCCCACCCGACTCTGGCTGCGCACAGGTGCACTTCCAAGGGCCGCCGCTAGGGGGCGCTGGTGAGGGGATTCGGGGACCCTCAGCCCCCACCGGGCTGGTGTCACCCCGGCACCCATGGGGGTATAGGATTGTCCTCCCCCAAGGGGGAACGGGGCCCCATTCCCCTTCGCGGAAGCCCCAAACTTCCTCCCGGGGCACGCCTGCACCCTCCCCTCGCACTCTCAGCCCCAGCTGCGGGGCCGCGCCCGCAGACACCCTAGACGGAGGGCCGGCGTCCCCGTCAGGGGAGGGCACTCCCTGGAAGCCAGGGACGAGCGGCGACCGCGGCCTCTACCAAAACGGCAGGCACAAAGGCTTGCGCGGCAAAAAGCCCCCGGCATGGCAGCACCACTCAAAGGGGAAGGGTCCGCTCCTGGCCCAGCAGCTATTGATGATCCCCAGGCCCCGCCCCTGGCCGGAGCCTGACCCCGCCCACCCGACTCTGGCTGGGCACAGGTGCATTTACATGGGCCGCCGCTAGGGGGCGCTGGTGAGGGGGTTCGGGGACCCTCAGTCCCCACCGGGCTGGGGCCACCCCGGCACCCATGGGGCTACGGGATTGTCCTCCCCCATGGGGGAACGGGGCCCCGTTGCCCTTCGCGGAAGCCCCAACCTTCCTCCCGGGGCACGCCTGCACCCTCCTCTCGCACTCACAGCCCCAGCGGCGGGGCCGTGTGCCCGCAGACGCCCTAGACCGAGGGCCGGGGTCCCCGTCAGGGGAGGGCACCCCCTGGAAGCCAGGGACGAGCGGCGACCGCGGCCTCTTCCAAAACGAAAGGCACACAGGCCTGCGCGGCAAAAAGCCCCCGGCATGGCAGCACCACTCAAAGGGGAAGGGTCCGCACCTGGCCCAGCAGCTCTTGATGAGCCCCAGGCCCCGCCCCTGGCCGGAGCCTGACCCTGCCCACCCGACTCTGGCTGCGCACAGGTGCACTTCCAAGGGTCGCCGCTAGGGGGCGCTGGTGAGGGGGTTCGGGGTCCCTCAGCCCCAACCGGGCTGGTGTCACCCGGCATCCATGGGGGTACGGGATTGTCCTCCCCCAAGGGGGAAAGGGGCCCCCTTCCCCTTCGCGGAAGCCCCAAACTTCCTCCCGGGGCACGCCTGCACCCTCCCCTCGCACTCTCAGCCCCAGCTGCGGGGCCGCGCCCGCAGACGCCCTAGACGGAGGGCCGGCGTCCCCGTCAGGGGAGGGCACCCCCTGGAAGCCAGGGACGAGCGGCGACCGCGGCCTCTTCCAAAACGGCAGGCACGCAGGCCTGCGCGGCAAAAAGCCCCGTGCAAGGCAGCACCACTCAAAGGGGAAGGGTCCGCACCTGGCCCAGCAGCTCTTGATGAGCCCCAGGCCCCGCACCTGGCCGGAGCCTGACCCCGCCGACCCGAATCTGGCTGCGCACAGGTGCACTTCCAAGGGCCGCCGCTAGGGGGCGCTGGTGAGGGGGTTCGGGACCCTCAGCCCCCGCGGGCTGGGGCCACCCCGGCACCCATTGGGGTACGGGATTGCCCTCCCCCATGGGGCAACGGGGCCCCTTTCCTCTTCACGGAAGCCCCAACCTTCCTCCGGGGCACGCCTGCAACCTCCTCGCGCACTCACAGCCCCAGCGGCGGGGCCGTGCGCCCGTAGACGCCCTAGTCGGAGGGCCGGAGTCCCCGTCAGGGGAGGGCACCCCCTGGAAGCCAGGGACGAGCGGCGACCGCGGCCTCTTCCAAAACGGCAGGCACACAGGCCTGCGCGGCAAAAAGCCCCCGGCAAGGCAGCACCACTCAAAGGGGAAGGGTCCGCACCTGGCCCAGCAGCTCTTGATGAGCCCCAGGCCCCGCCCCTGGCCGGAGCCTGACCCCGCCCACCCGACTCTGGCTGCGCACAGGTGCACTTCCATGGGCCGCCGCTAGGGGGCGCTGGTGAGGGGGTTCGGGGACCCTCAGCCCCCACCGGGCTGGGGCCACCCCGGCACCCATGGGGCTACGGGATTGTCCTCCCCCATGGGGGAACGGGGCCCCGTTGCCCTTCGCGGAAGCCCCAACCTTCCTCCCGGGGCACGCCTGCACCCTCCCCTCGCACTCACAGCCCCAGCGGCGGGGCCACGCGCCCGCAGACGCCCTAGACGGAGGGCCGGCGGCCGCGTCAGGGTAGGGCACCCCCTGGAAGCCAGGGACGAGCGGCGACAGCGGCCTCTTCCAAAACGCAGGCACACAGGCCTGCGCGGCAAAAAGCCCCGGGCAAGGCAGCACCACTCAAAGGGGAAGGGTCCGCACCTGGCCCAGCAGCTCTTGATGAGCCCCAGGCCCCGCCCCTGGCCGGAGCCTGACCCCGCCCACCCGACTCTGGCTGCGCACAGGTGCACTTACAAGGGCCGCCGCTAGGGGGCGCTGGTGAGTGGGTTCGGGACCCTCAGCCCCCACCGGGCTGGGGCCACCCCGGCACCCATGGGGCTACGGGATTGTCCTCCCCCATGAGGGAACGGGGCCCCCTTGCCCTTCGCGGAAGCCCCAACCTTCCTCCCGGGGCACGCCTGCACCCTCCTCTCGCACTCACAGCCCCAGCGGCGGGACCATGCGCCCGCAGACGCCCTAGACGGAGTGCCGGGGTCCCCGTTAGTGGACGGCACCCCGTGGAAGACAGGGACGAGCGGCGACCGCGGCCTCTTCCAAAACGGTAGGCACACAGGCCTGCGCGGCAAAAAGCCCCCGGCAAGGCAGCACCACTCAAAGGGGAAGGGTCCGCACCTGGCCCAGCAGCACTTGATGAGCCCCAGGCCCCGCCGCTGGCCGGAGCCTGACCCAGCCCACCCGACTCTGGCTGCGCACAGGTGCACTTCCAAGGGCCGCCGCTAGGGGGCGCTGGTGAGGGGGTTCGGGAACCCTCAGCCCCCACCGGGCTGGGGCCACCCCGGCACCCATGGGGGTACGGGATTGTCCTCCCCCATTTGGGAACGGGGCCCCCTTCCCCTTCGTGAAGCCCCAACCTTCCTCCCGGGGCACGCCTGCACCCTCCCCTCGCACTCACAGCCCCAGCGGCGGGGCCTCGCGCCCGCAGATGCCCTAGACGGAGGGCCGGCGTCCCCGTCAGGGGAGGGCACCCCCTGGAAGCCAGGGACGAGCGGCGACCGCGGCCTCTTCCAAAACGGCAGGCACACAGGCCTGCGCGTCAAAAAGCCCCGGGCAAGGCAGCACCACTCAAAGGGGAAGGGTCCGCACCTGGCCCAGCAGCTCTTGATGAGCCCCAGGCCCCGCCCGTGGGCGGAGCATGACCCCGCCCACCCGACTCTGGCTGCGCACAGGTGCTCTTCCAAGGGCCGCCGCTAGGGGGCGCTGGTGAGGAGGTTCGGGGACCCTCAGCCACCACCGGGCTGGGGCCACCCCGGCACCCATGGGGTACGGGATTGTCCTCCCCCATGTGGGAACGGGGCCCCCTTGCCCTTCGCGGAAGCCCCAACCTTCCTCCCGGGGCACGCCTGCACCCTCCTCTCGCACTCACAGCCCCAGCGGCGGGGCCGTGCGCCCGCAGACGCCCTAGACGGAGGGCCGGGGTCCCCGTCAGGGGACGGCACCCCCTGGAATCCGGGGACGAGCGGCGACCGCGGCCTCTTCCAAAACGGCAGGCAAACAGGCCTGCGCGGCAAAAAGCCCCGGGCAAGGCAACACCACTCAAAGGGGAAGGGTCCGCACCTGGCCCAGCAGCTCTTGATGAGCCCCAGGCCCCGCCCCTGGCCGGAGCCTGACCCCGCCCACCCGACTCTGGCTGCGCACAGGTGCACTTCCAAGGTTTCCGCTAGTGGGCGCTGGTGAGGGGGTTCAGGGAAACTCAGCCCCAACCGGGCTGGGGCCACCCCTGCACCCAGGGGGTACGGGATTGTCTCCGCCATGTGGAGAACGGGGCCCGCTTCCCCTTCAAGGAAGCCTCAACCTTCGTCCCGGGGCACGCCTGCTCCCTCCCCTCGCACTCACAGCCCCAGCGGCGGGGCCTCGACCAGCAGACGCCCTCGACGGAGGGCCGACGTCCCCGTCAGGGTAGGGCACCCCCTGGAAGCCAGGGACGAGCGGCGACCGCGGCCTCTTCCAAAACGGCAGGCACACAGGCCTGCGCGGCAAAAAGCCCCGGGCAAGGCAGCACCACTCAAAGGGGAAGGGTCCGCACCTGGCCCAGCAGCTCTTGATGAGCCCCAGGCCCCGCCTCTGGCCGGAGCCTGACCCCGCCCACCCGAATCTGGCTGCGCACAGGTGCACTTCCAAGGGCCGCCGCTAGGGGGCGCTGGTGAGGGGGTTCGGGACCCTCAGCCCCCGCGGGCTGGGGCCACCCCGGCACCCATTGGGGTACGGGATTGCCCTCCCCCATGGGGCAACGGGGCCCCCTTCCTCTTCACGGAAGCCCCAACCTTCCTCCGGGGCACGCCTGCAACCTCCTCGCGCACTCACAGCCCCAGCGGCGGGGCCGTGCGCCCGTAGACGCCCTAGTCGGAGGGCCGGAGTCCCCGTCAGGGGAGGGCACCCCCTGGAAGCCAGGGACGAGCGGCGACCGCGGCCTCTTCCAAAACGGCAGGCACACAGGCCTGCGCGGCAAAAAGCCCCCGGCAAGGCAGCACCACTCAAAGGGGAAGGGTCCGCACCTGGCCCAGCAGCTCTTGATGAGCCTCAGGCCCCGCCCCTGGCCGGAGCCTGACCCCGCCCACCCGACTCTGGCTGCGCACAGGTGCACTTCCATGGGCCGCCGCTAGGGGGCGCTGGTGAGGGGGTTCGGGGACCCTCAGCCCCCACCGGGCTGGGGCCACCCCGGCACCCATCGGGCTACGGGATTGTCCTCCCCCATGGGGGAACGGGGCCCCGTTGCCCTTCGCGGAAGCCCCAACCTTCCTCCCGGGGCACGCCTGCACCCTCCCCTCGCACTCACAGCCCCAGCGGCGGGGCCTCGCGCCCGCAGACGCCCTAGACGGAGGGCCGGCGGCCCCGTCAGGGTAGGGCACCCCCTGGAAGCCAGGGACGAGCGGCGACAGCGGCCTCTTCCAAAACGCAGGCACACAGGCCTGCGCGGCAAAAAGCCCCGGGCAAGGCAGCACCACTCAAAGGGGAAGGGTCCGCACCTGGCCCAGCAGCTCTTGATGAGCCCCAGGCCCCGCCCCTGGCCGGAGCCTGACCCAGCCCACCCGACTCTGGCTGCGCACAGGTGCACTTCCAAGGGCCGCCGCTAGGGGGCGCTGGTGAGTGGGTTCGGGACCCTCAGCCCCCACCGGGCTGGGGCCACCCCGGCACACATGGGGCTACGGGATTGTCCTCCCCCATGAGGGAACGGGGCCCCCTTGCCCTTCGCGGAAGCCCCAACCTTCCTCCCGGGGCACGCCTGCACCCTCCTCTCGCACTCACAGCCCCAGCGGCGGGACCGTGCGCCCGCAGACGCCGTAGACGGAGTGCCGGGGTCCCCGTTAGTGGACGGCACCCCGTGGAAGAAGGGACGAGCGGCGACCGCGGCCTCTTCCAAAACGATAGGCACACAGGCCTGCGCGGCAAAAAGCCCCCGGCAAGGCAGCACCACTCAAAGGGGAAGGGTCCGCACCTGGCCCAGCAGCACTTGATGAGCCCCAGGCCCCGCCGCTGGCCGGAGCCTGACCCAGCCCACCCGACTCTGGCTGCGCACAGGTGCACTTCCAAGGGCCGCCGCTAGGGGGCGCTGGTGAGGGGGTTCGGGAACCCTCAGCCCCCACCGGGCTGGGGCCACCCCGGCACCCATGGGGGTACGGGATTGTCCTCCCCCATTTGGGAACGGGGCCCCCTTCCCCTTCGCGGAAGCCCCATCCTTCCCCCCGGGGCACGCCTGCACCCTCCTCTCGCACTCACAGCCCCAGCGGCGGGGCCGTGCGCCCGCAGACGCCCTAGACGGAGGGCCGGGGTCCCCGTCAGGGGACGGCACCCCCTGGAATCCAGGGACGAGCGGCGACCGCGGCCTCTTCCAAAACGGCAGGCACACAGGCCTGCGCGGCAAAAAGCCCCGGGCAAGGCAACACCACTCAAAGGGGAAGGGTCCGCACCTGGCCCAGCAGCTCTTGATGAGCCCCAGGCCCCGCCCCTGGCCGGAGCCTGACCCCGCCCACCCGAGTCTGGCTGCGCACAGGTGCACTTCCTAGGGACGCCGCTAGGGGGCGCTGGTGAGGGGGTTCGGGGACCCTCAGCCCCCAACGGGCTGGGGCCACCCCTGCATCCATGGGGGTACGGGATTGTCTCCGCCATGTGGGGAACGGGGCCCACTTCCCCTTCGCGGAAGCCCCAACCTTCCTCCCGGGGCACGCCTTCACCCTCCCCTCGCACTCACAGCCCCAGCGGCGGGGCCGTGCGCCCGCAGACGCCCTAGACGGAGGGCCGGGGTCCCCGTCAGGGGAGGGCACCCCCTGGAAGCCATGGACGAGCGGCGACCGCGGCCTCTTCCAAAACGGCAGGCACACAGGCCTGTGCGGCAAAAAGCCCCCGGCAAGGCAGCACCACTCAAAGGGGAAGGGTCCGCACCTGGCCCAGCAGCTCTTGATGAGCCCCAGGCCCCGCCCCTGGCCGGAGCCTGACCCCGCCCACCCGATTCTGGCTGCGCACAGGTGCACTTCCTAGGGCCGCCGCTAGGGGGCGATGGTGAGGGGGTTCGGGGACCCTCAGCCCCCAACGGGCTGCGGCCATCCCTGCACCCATGGGGGTACGGGTTGTCCTCCGCCATGGGGGAACGGGGCCCCCTTACCCTTCGCGGAAGCCCCAACCTTCCTCCCGGGGCACGCCTGCACCCTCCCCTCGCACTCACGGCCCCAGCGGCGAGGCCGTGCGCCCGCAGAGGCCCTAGACTGAGGGCCGGGGTCCCCGTCTGGGGAGGGCACCCCCTGGAAGCCAGGGACGAGCGGCGACCGCGGCCTCTTCCAAAACGGCAGGCACACAGGCCTGCGCGGCAAAAAGCCCCAAGCAAGGCAGCACCACTCAAAGGGGAAGGGTCCGTACCTGGCCCAGCAGCTCTTGATGAGCCCCAGGCCCCGCCCCTGGCCGGAGCCTGACCCCGCCCACCCGACTCTGGCTGCGCACAGGTGCACTTCCTAGGGCCGCCGCTAGGGGGCGCTGATGAGGGGGTTCGGGGACCCTCAGCCCCCAACGGGCTGCGGCCACCCCTGTACCCATGGGGGTACGGGTTGTCCTCCGCCATGGGGGAACGGGGCCCCCTTCCCCTTCGCGGAAGCCCCAACCTTCCTCCCGGGGCACGCCTGCACCCTCCCCTCGCACTCACGGCCCCAGCGGCGAGGCCGTGCGCCCGCAGACGCCCTAGACGGAGGGCCGGGGTCCCCGTCTGGGGAGGGCACCCCCTGGAAGCCAGGGACGAGCGGCGACCGCGGCCTCTTCCAAAACGGCAGGCACACAGGCCTGCGCGGCAAAAAGCCCCCAGCAAGGCAGCACCACTCACAGGGGAAGGGTCCGTACCTGCCCCAGCAGCTCTTGATGAGCCCCAGGCCCCGCCCATGACCGGAGCCTGACCCCGCCCACCCGACTCAGGCTGCGCACAGGTGACTTCCAAGGGCCGCCGCTAGGGGGCGCTGGTAGGGGGTCGGGGACCATCAGCCCCCACCGGGCTGGGGCCACCCCTGCACCCATGTGGGAACGGGATTGTCTCCGCCATGTGGGGAACGGGGCCCTCTTCCCATAAGCGGAAGCCCCAACCTTCCTCCCGGGGCACGCCTGCACCCTCCCCTCGCACTCACGGCCCCAGTGGCGAGGCCGTGCGCCCGCAGACGCCCTAGACGGAGGGCCGGGGTCCCCGTCTGGGGAGGGCACCCCCTGGAAGCCAGGGACGAGCGGCGACCGCGGCCTCTTCCAAAACGGCAGGCACACAGGCCTGCGCGGCAAAAAGCCCCCAGCTAGGCAGCACCACTCAAAGGGGAACGGTCCGTACCTGGCCCAGCAGCTCTTGATGAGCCCCAGGCCCCGCCCCTGGCCGGAGCCTGACCCCGCCCACCCGACTCTGGCTGCGCACAGGTGCACTTCCAAGGGCCGCCGCTAGGGGGCGCTGGTGAGGGGGTTCGGGGACCCTCAGCACCCACCGGGATGGGGCCACCCCTGCACCCATGGGGGTACGGGATTGTCTCCGCCATGTGGGGAACGGGGCCCCCTTGCCCTTCGCGGAAGCCCCAACCTTCCTCCCGGGGGAAGCCTGCACCTCCTCTCGCACTCACAGCACCAGCGGCGGGGCCGTGTGCCCGCAGACGCCCTAGACGGAGGGCCGGTGTCCCCGTCAGGGGAGGGCACCCCCTGGAAGCCAGGGACGAGCGGCGACCGCGGCCTCTTCCAAAACGGCAGGCACACAGGCCTGCGCGGCAAAAAGCCCCGGGCAAGGCAGCACCACTCAAAGGGGAAGGGTCCGCACCTGGCCCAGCAGCTCTTGATGAGCCCCAGGCCCCGCCCCTGGCCGGAGCCTGACCCCGCCCACCCGATTCTGGCTGCGCACAGGTGCACTTCCTAGGGACGCCGCTAGGGGGCGCTGATGAGGGGGTTCGGGGACCCTCAGCCCCCAACGGGCTGGGGCCACCCCTGCACCCATAGGGGTACGGGATTGTCTCCACCATGTGGGGAACGGGGCCCCCTTCCCCTTCGCGGAAGCCCCAACCTTCCTCCCGGGGCAAGCCTGCACCCTCCCCTCGCACTCACAGCCCCAGCGGCGGGGCCGTGCGCCCGCAGACGCCCTAGACGGAGGGCCGGGGTCCCCGTCAGGGGAGGGCACCCCCTGGAAGCCAGGGACGAGCGGCGACCGCAGCCTCTTCCAAAACGGCAGGCACACAGCCCTGCGCGGCAAAAAGCCCCCGGCAAGGCAGCACCACTCAAAGGGGAAGGGTCCGCACCTGGCCCAGCAGCTCTTGATGAGCCCCAGGCCCCGCCCCTGGCCGGAGCCTGACCCCGCCCACCCGATTCTGGCTGCGCACAGGTGCACTTCCTAGGGACGCCGCTAGGGGGCGCTGGTGAGGGGGTTCGGGGACCCTCAGCCCCCAACGGGCTAGGGCCACCCTTGCACCCATGGGGGTACCGGATTGTCCTCCCCCATGGGGGAACGGGGCCCCCTTGCCCTTCGCGGAAGCCCCAACCTTCCTCCCGGGGGAAGCCTGCACCTCCTCTCGCACTCACAGCCCCAGCGGCGGGGCCGTGCGCCCGCAGACGCCCTAGACGGAGGGCCGGGGTCACCGTCAGGGGAGGGCACCCCCTGGAAGCCAGGGACGAGCGGCGACCGCGGCCTCTTCCAAAACGGCAGGCACACAGGCCTGCGCGGCAAAAAGCCCCGGGCAAGGCAACACCACTCAAAGGGGAAGGGTCCGCACCTGGCCCAGCAGCTCTTGATGAGCCCCAGGCCCCGCCCCTGGCCGGAGCCTGACCCCGCCCAACCGACTCTGGCTGCGCACAGGTGCACTTCCTAGGGCCGCCGCTATGGGGCGCTGGTGACGGTGTTCGGGGACCCTCAGCCCCCAACGGGCTGCGGCCACCCCTGCACCCATGGGGGTACGGGTTGTCCTCCGCCATGGGGGAACGGGGCCCCCTTCCCCTTCGCGGAAGCCCCAACCTTCCAACCGGGGCACGCCTGCACCCTCCCCTCGCACTCACGGCCCCAGCGGCGAGGCCGTGCGCCCGCAGACGCCCTAGACGGAGGGCCGGGGTCCCCGTCTGGGCAGGGCACCCCCTGGAAGCCAGGGACGAGCGGCGACCGCGGCCTCTTCCAAAACGGCAGGCACACAGGCCTGCGCGGCAAAAAACCCCCAGCAAGGCAGCACCACTCAAAGGGGAAGGGTCCGTACCTGGCCCAGCAGCTCTTGATGAGCCCCAGGCCCCGCCCCTGGCCGGAGCCTGACCCCGCCCACCCGACTCTGGCTGCGCACAGGTGCACTTCCAAGGCCGCCGCTAGGGGGCGCTGGTGAGGGGGTTCGGGGACCCTCAGCCCCCACCGGGCTGGGGCCACCCCTGCACCCATGGGGGTACGGGATTGTCCTCCCCCATGGGGGAACGGGGCCCCCTTGCCCTTCGCGGAAGCCCCAACCTTCCTCCTGGGGGAAGCCTGCACCTCCTCTCGCACTCACAGCCCCAGCGGCGGGGCCGTGCGCCCGCAGACGCCCTAGACGGAGGGCTGGGGTCCCCGTCAGGGGAGGGGACCCCCTGGAAGCCAGGGACGAGAGGCGACCGCGGCCTCTTCCAAAACGGCAGGCACACAGGCCTGCGCGGCAAAAAGCCCCGGGCAAGGCAGCACCACTCAAAGGGGAAGGGTCCGCACCTGGCCCAGCAGATCTTGATGAGCCCCAGGCCCCGTCCCTGGCCGGAGCCTGACCCCGCCCACCCGACTCTGGCTGCGCACAGGTGCACTTCCAAGGGCCGCCGCTAGGGGCCGCTGGTGAGGGGGTTCGGGGACCCTCAGCCCCCACCGGGCTGGGGCCACCCCTGCACCCATGGGGGTACGGGATTGGCTCCGCCATGTGGGGAAAGGGGCCCCCTTCCCCTTCGCGGAAGCACCAACCTTCCTCCCGGGGCACGCCTGCACACTCCACTCGCACTCACGGCCCCAGCGGCGGGGCCTCGCGCCCGCAGACGCCCTAGATGGAGGGCCGGCGTCCCCGTCAGGCGAGGGCACCCCCTGGAAGCCAGGGACGAGCGGCGACCGCGGCCTCTTCCAAAACGGCAGGCACACAGGTCTGCGCGGCAAAAAGCCCCCGGCAAGGCAGCACCACTCAAAGGGGAAGGGTCCGTACCTGGCCCAGCAGCTCTTGATGAGCCACAGGCCCCGCTCCTGGCCGGAGCCTGAACCCGCCCACCCGACTCTGGCTGCGCACAGGTGCACTTCCAAGGGACGCCGCTAGGGGGCGCTGGTGAGGGGGTTCGGGGACACTCAGCCCCCACCGGGCTGCGGCCACCCCTGCACCCATGGGGTACGGGTTGTCCTCCGCCATGGGGGAACGGGGCCCCCTTCCCCTTCGCGGAAGCCCCAACCTTCCTCCCGGGGCACGCCTGCACCCTCCCCTCGCACTCACGGCCCCAGCGGCGAGGCCGTGCGCCCGCAGACGCCCTAGACGGAGGGCCGGGGTCCCCGTCAGGGGAGGGCACCCCCTGGAAGCCAGGGACGAGCGGCGACCGCGGCCCCTTCCAAAACGGCAGGCACACAGGCCTGCGCGGCAAAAAGCCCCCGGCAAGGCAGCACCACTCAAAGGGGAAGGGTCCGCACCTGGCCCAGCAGCTCTTGATGAGCCCCAGGCCCCGCCCCTGGCCGGAGCCTGACCCCGCCCACCCGACTCTGGCTGCGCACAGGTGCACTTCCAAGGGCCGCCGGTAGGGGGCGCTGGTGAGGGGGTTCGGGGAACCTCAGCCCCCACCGGGCTGGGGCCACCCCTGCACCCATGGGGGTACGGGATTGTCTCCGCCATGTGGGGAACTGGGCCCCCTTTCCCTTCGCGGAAGCCTCAACCTTCCTCCCGGGGCACGCCTGCACCCTCCACTGGCACTCACGGCCCCAGCGGCGGGGCCTCGCGCCCGCAGACGCCCTACACGGAGGGCCGGCGTCCCCGTCAGGGGAGGGCACCCCCTGGAAGCCAGGGACGAGCGGCGACCGCGGCCCCTTCCAAAACGGCAGGCACACAGGCCTGCGCGGCAAAAAGCCCCCGGCAAGGCAGCACCACTCAAAGGGGAAGGGTCCGCACCTGGCCCAGCAGCTCTTGATGAGCCCCAGGCCCCGCCCCTGGCCGGAGCCTGACCCCGCCCACCCGACTCTGGCTGCGCACAGGTGCACTTCCAAGGGCCGCCGGTAGGGGGCGCTGGTGAGGGGGTTCGGGGAACCTCAGCCCCCACCGGGCTGGGGCCACCCCTGCACCCATGGGGGTACGGGATTGTCTCCGCCATGTGGGGAACGGGGCCCCCTTCCCCTTCGCGGAAGCCCCAACCTTCCTCCCGGGGCACGCCTGCACCCTCCCCTCGCACTCACGGCCCCAGAGGCGAGGCCGTGCGCCCGCAGACGCCCTAGACGGAGGGCCGGGGTCCCCGTCTGGGGAGGGCATCCCCTGGAAGCCAGGGACGAGCGGCGACCGCGGCCTCTTCCAAAACGGCAGGCAAACAGGCCTGCGCGGCAAAAAGCCCCCTGCAAGGCAGCACCACTCAAAGGGGAAGGGTCCGTACCTGGCCCAGCAGCTCTTGATGAGCCCCAGGCCCCGCCCATGGCCGGAGCCTGACCCCGCCCACCCGACTCTGGCTGCGCACAGGTGCACTTCCTAGGGCCGCCGCTAGGGGGCGATGGTGAGGGGGTTCGGGGACACTCAGCCCCCAACGTGCTGCGGCCACCCCTGTACCCATGGGGGTACGGGTTGTCCTCCGCCATGGGGGAACGGGGCCCCCTTCCCCTTCGCGGAAGCCACAACCTTCCTCCCGGGGCACGCCTGCACCCTCCACTCGCACTCACGGCCCCAGCGGCGGTGCCGTGCGCCCGCAGACACCATAGAAGGAGGGCCGGGTTCCCCGTCAGGGGAGGGCACCCCCTGGAAGCCAGGGACGAGCAGCGACCGCGGCCTCTTCCAAAACGGCAGGCACACAGGCCTGCGCGGCAAAAAGCCCCCGGCAAGGCAGCACCACTCAAAGGGGAAGGGTCCGCACCTGGCCCAGCAGCTCTTGATGAGCCCCAGGCCCCGCCCCTGGCCGGAGCCTGACCCCGCCCACCCGACTCTGGCTGCACACAGGTGCACTTCCAAGGGCCGCCGCTAGGGGCGCTGGTGAGGGGGTTCAGGGACCCTCAGCCCCAACCGGGCTGGGGCCACCACTGCACCCATGGGGGTACGGGATTGTCTCCGCCATGTGGGGAACGGGGCCCCCTTGCCCTTCGCGGAAGACCCAACCTTCCTCCCGGGGGAAGCCTGCACCTCCTCTCGCACTCACAGCACCAGCGGCGTGGCCGTGCGCCCGCAGACGCCCTAGACGGAGGGCCGGGGTCCCCGTCAGGGGAGGGCACCCCCTGGAAGCCAGGGACGAGCGGCGACCGCGGCCTCTTCCAAAACGGCAGGCACACAGGCCTGCGCGGCAAAAAACCCGGGCAAGGCAGCACCACTCAAAGGGGAAGGGTCCGCACCTGGCCCAGCAGCTCTTGATGAGCCCCAGGCCCCGCCCCAGGCCGGAGCCTGACCCCGCCCACCCGACTCTGGCTGCGCACAGGTGCACTTCCTAGGGCCGCCGCTAGGGGGCGCTGGTGAGGGGGTTCGGGGACCCTCAGCCCCCAACGGGCTGCGGCCACCCCTACACCCATGGGAGTACGGGTTGTTCTCCGCCATGGGGGAACGGGGCCCCCTTCCCCTTCGCGGAAGCCCCAACCTTCCTCCCGGGGCACGCCTGCACGCTCCCCTCGCACTCACGGCCCCAGCGGCGAGGCCGTGCGCCCGCAGACGCCCTAGACGGAGGGCCGGGGTCCCCGTCTGGGGAGGGCACCCCCTGGAAGCCACGGACGAGCGGCGACCGCGGCCTCTTCCAAAACGGCAGGCACACAGGCCTGCGCGGCAAAAAGCCCCCGGCAAGGCAGCACCACTCAAAGGGGAAGGGTCCGTACCTGGCCCAGCAGCTCTTGATGAGCCCCAGGCCCCGCCCCTGGCCGAGGCCTGACCCCGCCCACCCGACACTGGCTGCGCACAGGTGCACTTCCTAGGTCCGCCGCTAGAGGTCGCTGGTGAGGGGGTTCGGGGACCCTCAGCCCCCAACGGGCTGCGGCCACCCCTGCACCCATGGGGGTACGGGTTGTCCTCCGCCATGGGGGAACGGGGCCCCCTTCCCCTTCGCGGAAGCCCCAACCTTCCTCCCGGGGCACGCCTGCACCCTCCCCTCGCACTCACGGCCCCAGCGGCGAGGCCGTGCGCCCGCAGACGCCCTAGACGGAGGCCGGGGTCCCCGTATGGGGAGGGCACCCCCTGGAAGCCAGGGACGAGCGGCGACCGCGGCCTATTCCAAAACGGCAGGCACACAGGCCTGCGCGGCAAAAAGCCCCCGGCAAGGCAGCACCACTCAAAGGGGAAGGGTCTGTACCTGGCCCAGCAGCTCTTGATGAGCCCCAGGCCCCGCCCCTGGCCGGAGCCTGACCCCGCCCACCCGACTCTGGCTGCGCACAGGTGCACTTCCAAGGGCCGCCGCTAGGGGGTGCTGGTGAGGGGGTTCGGGGACCCTCAGCCCCCACCGGGCTGGGGCCAACCCTGCACCCATGGGGGTACGGGATTTTCTCCGCCATGTGGGGAACGGGGCCCCCTTCCCCTTCGCGGAAGCCCCAACCTTCCTCCCAAGGCACGCCTGCACCCTCCACTCGCACTCACAGCCCCAGCGGCGGGGCTTCGCGCCCGCAGACGCCCTAGATGGAGGGCCGGCGTCCCCGTCAGGGGAGGGCACCCCCTGGAAGCCAGGGACGAGCGGCGACCGCGGCCTCTTCCAAAACGGCAGGCACACAGGCCTGCGCGGCAAAAAGCCCCCGGCAAGGCAGCACCACTCAAAGGGGAAGGGTCCGCACCTGGCCCAGCAGCTCTTGATGAGCCCCAGGCCCCGCCCCTGGCCGGAGCCTGCCCCGCCCACCCGACTCTGGCTGCGCACTGGTGCACTTCCAAGGGCCGCCGCTAGGGGGCGCTGGTGAGGGGATTCGGGGACCCTCAGCCCCCACCGAGCTGCGGCCACCCCTGCGCCCATGGGGGTACGGGTTGTCCTCCGCCATGGGGGAACGCGGCCCCCTTCTCCTTCGCGGAAGCCCCAACCTTCCTCCCGGGGCACGCCTGCACCCTCCACTCGCACTCACGGCCCCAGCGGCGGGGCCGTGCGCCCGCCGACGCCCTAGACGGAGGGCCGGGGTCCCCGTTTGGGGAGGGCACCCCCTGGAAGCCAGGGACGAGCAGCGACCGCGGCCTCTTCCAAAACGGCAGGCACACAGGCCTGCGCGGCAAAAAGCCCCCGGCAAGGCAGCACCACTCAAAGGGGAAGGGTCCGCACCTGGCCCAGCAGCTCTTGATGAGCCCCAGGCCCCGCCCTTGGCCGGAGCCTGACCCCGCCCACCCGACTCTGGCTGCGCACAGGTGCACTTCCAAGGGCCGGCGCTAGGGGGCGCTGGTGAGGCGGTTCGGGGACCCTCTGCCCCAACCGGGCTAGGGGCCACCCCTGCACCCATGGGGGTACGGGATTGTCTCCGCCATGTGGGGAACGGGGACCCATTCCCCTTCGCGGAAGACCCAACCTTCCTCCCGGGGGAACCCTGCACCTCCTCTCGCACTCACAGCCCCAGCGGCGGGGCCGTGCGCCCGCAGACGCCCTAGACGGAGGGCCGGGGTCCCCGTCAGGGGAGGGCACCCCCTGGAAGCCAGGGACGAGCGGCGACCGCGGCCTCTTACAAAACGGCAGGCACACAGGCCTGCGCGGCAAAAAGCCCCGGGCAAGGCAGCACCACTCAAAGGGGAAGGGTCCGCACCTGGCCCAGCAGCTCTTGATGAGCCCCAGGCCCTGCCCCTGGCCGTAGCCTGACCCCGCCCACCCGACTCTGGCTGCGCACAGGTGCACTTCCTAGGGCCGCCGCTAGGGGGCGCTGGTGAGGGGGTTCGGGGACCCTCAACCCCAACGGGCTGCGGCCACCCCTGCACCCATGGGGGTACGGGTTGTCCTCCGCCATGGGGGAACGGGGCCCCCTTCCCCTTCGCGGAAGCCCCAACCTTCCTCCCGGGGCACGCCTGCACACTCCCCTCGCACTCACGGCCCCAGCGGCGAGGCCGTGCGCCCGCAGACGCCCTAGACGGAGGGCCGGTGTCCCCGTCTGGGGAGGGTACCCCCTGGAAGCCAGGGACGAGCGGCGACCGCGGCCTCTTCCAAAACGGCAGGCACACAGGCCTTCGCGGTAAAAAGCCCCCGGCAAGGCAGCACCACTCAAGGGGAAGGGTCCGCACCTGGCCCAGCAGCTCTTGATGAGCCCCAGGCCCCGCCCCTGGCCGGAGCCTGACCCCGACCACCCGACTCTGGCTGCGCACAGGTGCACTTCCAAGGGCCGCCGCGAGGGGGCGCTGGTGAGGGGGTTCGGGGACCCTCAGCCCACACCGAGCTGCGGCCACTCCTGCACCCATGGGGGTACGGGTTGTCCTCCGCCATGGGGGAACGGGGCCCCCTTCTCCTTCGCGGAAGCCCCAACCTTCCTCCCGGGGCACGCCTGCACCCTCCCCTCGCACTCACGGCCCCAGCGGCGGTGCCGTGCGCCCGCAGACGCCCTAGACGGAGGGCCGGGGTCCCCGTCTGGGGAGGGCACCCCCTGGAAGCCAGGGACGAGCGGCGACCGTGGCCTATTCCAAAACGGCAGGCACACAGGCCTGCGGGGCAAAAAGCCCCCGGCAAGGCAGCACCACTCAAAGGGGAAGGGTCCGTACCTGGCCCAGCAGCTCTTGATGAGCCCCAGGCCCCGCCCCTGGCCGGAGCCTGACACCGCCCACCCGACTCTGGCTGCGCACAGGTGCACTTCCAAGGGCCGCCGCTAGGGGGCGCTGGTGAGGGTTTCGGGGACCCTGACCCCCACCGGGCTGGGGCCACCCCTGCACCCATGGGGGTACGGGATTGTCTCCGCCATGTGGGGAACGGGGCCCCCTTCCCCTTCGCGGAAGCCCCAACCTTCCTCCCGGGGCACGCCTGCACCGTCCACTCGCACTCACGGCCCCAGCGGCGGGGCCTCTTGCCCGCAGACGCCCTAGATGGAGGGCCGGGGTCCCCGTCAGGGGAGGGCACCCCCTGGAAGCCAGGGACGAGCGGCGACCGCGGCCTCTTCCAAAACGGCAGGCACACAGGCCTGCGCGGCAAAAAGCCCCGGGCAAGGCAGCACCACTCAAAGGGGAAGGGTCCGCACATGGCCCAGCAGCTCTTGATGAGCACCAGGCCCCGCCCCTGGCCCGAGCCTGACCCCGCCCACCCGATTCTGGCTGCGCACAGGTGCACTTCCTAGGGACGACGCTAGGGGGCGCTGGTGAGGGGGTTCGGGGACCCTCAGCCCCCAACGGGCTAGGGCCACCCTTGCACCCATGGGAGTACCGGATTGTCCTCCCCCATGGGGGAACGGGGCCCCCTTGCCCTTCGCGGAATCCCCAACCTTCCTCCCGGGGGAAGCCTGCACCTCCTCTCGCACTCACAGCCCCAGCGGCGGGGCCGTGCGCCCGCAGACGCCCTAGACGGAGGGCCGAGGTCCCCGTAAGGGGAGGGCACCCCCTGGAAGCCAGGGACGAGCGGCGACCGCGGCCTCTTCCAAAACGGCAGGCACACAGGCCTGCGCGGCAAAAAGCCCCGGGCAAGGCAACACCACTCAAAGGGGAAGGGTCCGCACCTGGCCCAGCAGCTCTTGATGAGCCCCAGGCCCCGCCCCTGGCCGGAGACTGACCCCGCCCACCCGACTCTGGCTGCGCACAGGTGCGCTTCCTAGGGCCGCCGCTATGGGGCGCTGGTGACGGTGTTCGGGGACCCTCAGCCCCCAACGGGCTGCGGCCACACCTGCACCCATGGGGGTACGGGTTGTCCTCCGCCATGAGGGAACGGGGCCCCTTTCCCCTTCGCGGAAGCCCCAACCTTCCTCCCGGGGCACGCCTGCACCCTCCCCTCGCACTCACGGCCCCAGCGGCGAGGCCGTGCGCCCGCAGACGCCCTAGACGGAGGGCAGGGGTCCCCGTCTGGGGAGGGCACCCCCTGGAAGCCAGGGACGAGCGGCGACCGCGGCCTCTTCCAAAACGGCAGGCACACAGGCCTGCGCGGCAAAAAACCCCCAGCAAGGCAGCACCACTCAAAGGGGAAGGGTCCGTACCTGGCCCAGCAGCTCTTGATGAGCCCCAGGCCCCGCCCCTGGCCGGAGCCTGACCCCGCCCACCCGAATCTGGCTGCGCACAGGTGCACATCCAAGGCCGCCGCTAGGGGGCGCTGGTGAGGGGGTTCGGGGACCCTCAGCCCCCACCGGGCTGGGGCCACCCCTGCACCCATGGGGGTACGGGATTGTCCTCCCCCATGGGGGAACGGGGGCCCCTTCCCCTTCGCGGAAGCCCCAACCTTCCTCCCGGGGCACGCCTGCACCCTCCCCTCGCATTCACGGCCCCAGCGTCGGGGCCGTGCGCCCGCAGACGCCTTAGACAGAGGGCCGGCGTCCCCGTCAGGGGAGGGCACCTCCTGCTAGCCAGGGACGAGCGGCGACCGCGGCCTCTTCCAAAACGGTACGCACACAGGCCTGCGCGGCAAAAAGCCCCGGGCAAGGCAGCACCACTCAAAGGGGAAGGGTCCGCACCTGGCCCAGCAGCTCTTGATGAGCCCCAGGCCCCGCCCCTGGCCGAAGCCTGACCCCGCCCACCCGACGCTGGCTGCGCACAGGTGCACTTCCTAGAACCGCCGCTAGGGGGCGCTGGCGAGGGGGTTCGGGGACCCTCAGCCCCCAACGGGCTGCGGCCACCCCTGCACCCATGGGGGTACGGGTTGTCCTCCGCCATGGGGGAACGGGGCCCCCTTCCCCTTCGCGGAAGCCCCAACCTTCCTCCCGGGGCACGCCTGCACCCTCCCCTAGCACTCACGGCCCCAGCGGCGAGTCCGTGCGCCCGCAGACGCCCTAGACGGAGGTCCGGGGTCCCCGTCTGGGGAGGGCACCCCCTGGAAGCCAGGGACGAGCGGCGACCGTGGCCTATTCCAAAACGGCAGGCACACAGGCCTGCGGGGCAAAAAGCCCCCGGCAAGGCAGCACCACTCAAAGGGGAAGGGTCCGTACCTGGCTCAGCAGCTCTTGATGAGCCCCAGGCCCCGCCCCTGGCCGGAGCCTGACACCGCCCACCCGACTCTGGCTGCGCACAGGTGCACTTCCAAGGGCCGCCGCTAGGGGGCGCTGGTGAGGGTTTCGGGGACCCTCAGCCCCCACCGGGCTGGGGCCACCCCTGCACCCATGGGGGAACGGGATTGTCTCCGCCATGTGGGGAACGGGGCCCCCTTCCCCTTCGCGGAAGCCCCAACCTTCCTCCCGGGGCACGCCTGCACCGTCCACTCGCACTCACGGCCCCAGCGGCGGGGCCTCGCGCCCGCAGACGCCCTAGATGGAGGGCCGGGGTCCCCGTCAGGGGAGGGCACCCCCTGGAAGCCAGGGACGAGCGGCGACCGCGGCCTCTTCCAAAACGGCAGGCACACAGGCCTGCGCGGCAAAAAGCCCCGGGCAAGGCAGCACCACTCAAAGGGGAAGGGTCCGCACATGGCCCAGCAGCTCTTGATGAGCACCAGGCCCCGCCCCTGGCCCGAGCCTGACCCCGCCCACCCGATTCTGGCTGCGCACAGGTGCACTTCCTAGGGACGACGCTAGGGGGCGCTGGTGAGGGGGTTCGGGGACCCTCAGCCCCCAACGGGCTAGGGCCACCCTTGCACCCATGGGAGTACCGGATTGTCCTCCCCCATGGGGGAACGGGGCCCCCTTGCCCTTCGCGGAATCCCCAACCTTCCTCCCGGGGGAAGCCTGCACCTCCTCTCGCACTCACAGCCCCAGCGGCGGGGCCGTGCGCCCGCAGACGCCCTAGACGGAGGGCCGAGGTCCCCGTCAGGGGAGGGCACCCCCTGGAAGCCAGGGACGAGCGGCGACCGCGGCCTCTTCCAAAACGGCAGGCACACAGGCCTGCGCGGCAAAAAGCCCCGGGCAAGGCAACACCACTCAAAGGGGAAGGGTCCGCACCTGGCCCAGCAGCTCTTGATGAGCCCCAGGCCCCGCCCCTGGCCGGAGCCTGACCCCGCCCAACCGACTCTGGCTGCGCACAGGTGCACTTCCTAGGGCCGCCGCTATGGGGCGCTGGTGACGGTGTTCGGGGACCCTCAGCCCCCAACGGGCTGCGGCCACCCCTGCACCCATGGGGGTACGGGTTGTCCTCCGCCATGGGGGAACGGGGCCCCCTTCCCCTTCGCGGAAGCCCCAACCTTCCAACCGGGGCACGCCTGCACCCTCCCCTCGCACTCACGGCCCCAGCGGCGAGGCCGTGCGCCCGCAGACGCCCTAGACGGAGGGCCGGGGTCCCCGTCTGGGCAGGGCACCCCCTGGAAGCCAGGGACGAGCGGCGACCGCGGCCTCTTCCAAAACGGCAGGCACACAGGCCTGCGCGGCAAAAAACCCCCAGCAAGGCAGCACCACTCAAAGGGGAAGGGTCCGTACCTGGCCCAGCAGCTCTTGATGAGCCCCAGGCCCCGCCCCTGGCCGGAGCCTGACCCCGCCCACCCGACTCTGGCTGCGCACAGGTGCACTTCCAAGGCCGCCGCTAGGGGGCGCTGGTGAGGGGGTTCGGGGACCCTCAGCCCCCACCGGGCTGGGGCCACCCCTGCACCCATGGGGGTACGGGATTGTCCTCCCCCATGGGGGAACGGGGCCCCCTTGCCCTTCGCGGAAGCCCCAACCTTCCTCCTGGGGGAAGCCTGCACCTCCTCTCGCACTCACAGCCCCAGCGGCGGGGCCGTGCGCCCGCAGACGCCCTAGACGGAGGGCTGGGGTCCCCGTCAGGGGAGGGGACCCCCTGGAAGCCAGGGACGAGAGGCGACCGCGGCCTCTTCCAAAACGGCAGGCACACAGGCCTGCGCGGCAAAAAGCCCCGGGCAAGGCAGCACCACTCAAAGGGGAAGGGTCCGCACCTGGCCCAGCAGATCTTGATGAGCCCCAGGCCCCGTCCCTGGCCGGAGCCTGACCCCGCCCACCCGACTCTGGCTGCGCACAGGTGCACTTCCAAGGGCCGCCGCTAGGGGCCGCTGGTGAGGGGGTTCGGGGACCCTCAGCCCCCACCGGGCTGGGGCCACCCCTGCACCCATGGGGGTACGGGATTGGCTCCGCCATGTGGGGAAAGGGGCCCCCTTCCCCTTCGCGGAAGCACCAACCTTCCTCCCGGGGCACGCCTGCACACTCCACCCGCACTCACGGCCCCAGCGGCGGGGCCTCGCGCCCGCAGACGCCCTAGATGGAGGGCCGGCGTCCCCGTCAGGCGAGGGCACCCCCTGGAAGCCAGGGACGAGCGGCGACCGCGGCCTCTTCCAAAACGGCAGGCACACAGGTCTGCGCGGCAAAAAGCCCCCGGCAAGGCAGCACCACTCAAAGGGGAAGGGTCCGTACCTGGCCCAGCAGCTCTTGATGAGCCACAGGCCCCGCTCCTGGCCGGAGCCTGAACCCGCCCACCCGACTCTGGCTGCGCACAGGTGCACTTCCAAGGGACGCCGCTAGGGGGCGCTGGTGAGGGGGTTCGGGGACACTCAGCCCCCACCGGGCTGCGGCCACCCCTGCACCCATGGGGTACGGGTTGTCCTCCGCCATGGGGGAACGGGGCCCCCTTCCCCTTCGCGGAAGCCCCAACCTTCCTCCCGGGGCACGCCTGCACCCTCCCCTCGCACTCACGGCCCCAGCGGCGAGGCCGTGCGCCCGCAGACGCCCTAGACGGAGGGCCGGGGTCCCCGTCAGGGGAGGGCACCCCCTGGAAGCCAGGGACGAGCGGCGACCGCGGCCCCTTCCAAAACGGCAGGCACACAGGCCTGCGCGGCAAAAAGCCCCCGGCAAGGCAGCACCACTCAAAGGGGAAGGGTCCGCACCTGGCCCAGCAGCTCTTGATGAGCCCCAGGCCCCGCCCCTGGCCGGAGCCTGACCCCGCCCACCCGACTCTGGCTGCGCACAGGTGCACTTCCAAGGGCCGCCGGTAGGGGGCGCTGGTGAGGGGGTTCGGGGAACCTCAGCCCCCACCGGGCTGGGGCCACCCCTGCACCCATGGGGGTACGGGATTGTCTCCGCCATGTGGGGAACGGGGCCCCCTTTCCCTTCGCGGAAGCCTCAACCTTCCTCCCGGGGCACGCCTGCACCCTCCACTGGCACTCACGGCCCCAGCGGCGGGGCCTCGCGCCCGCAGACGCCCTACACGGAGGGCCGGCGTCCCCGTCAGGGGAGGGCACCCCCTGGAAGCCAGGGACGAGCGGCGACCGCGGCCCCTTCCAAAACGGCAGGCACACAGGCCTGCGCGGCAAAAAGCCCCCGGCAAGGCAGCACCACTCAAAGGGGAAGGGTCCGCACCTGGCCCAGCAGCTCTTGATGAGCCCCAGGCCCCGCCCCTGGCCGGAGCCTGACCCCGCCCACCCGACTCTGGCTGCGCACAGGTGCACTTCCAAGGGCCGCCGGTAGGGGGCGCTGGTGAGGGGGTTCGGGGAACCTCAGCCCCCACCGGGCTGGGGCCACCCCTGCACCCATGGGGGTACGGGATTGTCTCCGCCATGTGGGGAACGGGGCCCCCTTCCCCTTCGCGGAAGCCCCAACCTTCCTCCCGGGGCACGCCTGCACCCTCCCCTCGCACTCACGGCCCCAGAGGCGAGGCCGTGCGCCCGCAGACGCCCTAGACGGAGGGCCGGGGTCCCCGTCTGGGGAGGGCATCCCCTGGAAGCCAGGGACGAGCGGCGACCGCGGCCTCTTCCAAAACGGCAGGCAAACAGGCCTGCGCGGCAAAAAGCCCCCTGCAAGGCAGCACCACTCAAAGGGGAAGGGTCCGTACCTGGCCCAGCAGCTCTTGATGAGCCCCAGGCCCCGCCCATGGCCGGAGCCTGACCCCGCCCACCCGACTCTGGCTGCGCACAGGTGCACTTCCTAGGGCCGCCGCTAGGGGGCGATGGTGAGGGGGTTCGGGGACACTCAGCCCCCAACGTGCTGCGGCCACCCCTGTACCCATGGGGGTACGGGTTGTCCTCCGCCATGGGGGAACGGGGCCCCCTTCCCCTTCGCGGAAGCCACAACCTTCCTCCCGGGGCACGCCTGCACCCTCCACTCGCACTCACGGCCCCAGCGGCGGTGCCGTGCGCCCGCAGACACCATAGAAGGAGGGCCGGGTTCCCCGTCAGGGGAGGGCACCCCCTGGAAGCCAGGGACGAGCAGCGACCGCGGCCTCTTCCAAAACGGCAGGCACACAGGCCTGCGCGGCAAAAAGCCCCCGGCAAGGCAGCACCACTCAAAGGGGAAGGGTCCGCACCTGGCCCAGCAGCTCTTGATGAGCCCCAGGCCCCGCCCCTGGCCGGAGCCTGACCCCGCCCACCCGACTCTGGCTGCACACAGGTGCACTTCCAAGGGCCGCCGCTAGGGGCGCTGGTGAGGGGGTTCAGGGACCCTCAGCCCCAACCGGGCTGGGGCCACCACTGCACCCATGGGGGTACGGGATTGTCTCCGCCATGTGGGGAACGGGGCCCCCTTGCCCTTCGCGGAAGACCCAACCTTCCTCCCGGGGGAAGCCTGCACCTCCTCTCGCACTCACAGCACCAGCGGCGTGGCCGTGCGCCCGCAGACGCCCTAGACGGAGGGCCGGGGTCCCCGTCAGGGGAGGGCACCCCCTGGAAGCCAGGGACGAGCGGCGACCGCGGCCTCTTCCAAAACGGCAGGCACACAGGCCTGCGCGGCAAAAAACCCGGGCAAGGCAGCACCACTCAAAGGGGAAGGGTCCGCACCTGGCCCAGCAGCTCTTGATGAGCCCCAGGCCCCGCCCCAGGCCGGAGCCTGACCCCGCCCACCCGACTCTGGCTGCGCACAGGTGCACTTCCTAGGGCCGCCGCTAGGGGGCGCTGGTGAGGGGGTTCGGGGACCCTCAGCCCCCAACGGGCTGCGGCCACCCCTACACCCATGGGAGTACGGGTTGTTCTCCGCCATGGGGGAACGGGGCCCCCTTCCCCTTCGCGGAAGCCCCAACCTTCCTCCCGGGGCACGCCTGCACGCTCCCCTCGCACTCACGGCCCCAGCGGCGAGGCCGTGCGCCCGCAGACGCCCTAGACGGAGGGCCGGGGTCCCCGTCTGGGGAGGGCACCCCCTGGAAGCCACGGACGAGCGGCGACCGCGGCCTCTTCCAAAACGGCAGGCACACAGGCCTGCGCGGCAAAAAGCCCCCGGCAAGGCAGCACCACTCAAAGGGGAAGGGTCCGTACCTGGCCCAGCAGCTCTTGATGAGCCCCAGGCCCCGCCCCTGGCCGAGGCCTGACCCCGCCCACCCGACACTGGCTGCGCACAGGTGCACTTCCTAGGTCCGCCGCTAGAGGTCGCTGGTGAGGGGGTTCGGGGACCCTCAGCCCCCAACGGGCTGCGGCCACCCCTGCACCCATGGGGGTACGGGTTGTCCTCCGCCATGGGGGAACGGGGCCCCCTTCCCCTTCGCGGAAGCCCCAACCTTCCTCCCGGGGCACGCCTGCACCCTCCCCTCGCACTCACGGCCCCAGCGGCGAGGCCGTGCGCCCGCAGACGCCCTAGACGGAGGCCGGGGTCCCCGTATGGGGAGGGCACCCCCTGGAAGCCAGGGACGAGCGGCGACCGCGGCCTATTCCAAAACGGCAGGCACACAGGCCTGCGCGGCAAAAAGCCCCCGGCAAGGCAGCACCACTCAAAGGGGAAGGGTCTGTACCTGGCCCAGCAGCTCTTGATGAGCCCCAGGCCCCGCCCCTGGCCGGAGCCTGACCCCGCCCACCCGACTCTGGCTGCGCACAGGTGCACTTCCAAGGGCCGCCGCTAGGGGGTGCTGGTGAGGGGGTTCGGGGACCCTCAGCCCCCACCGGGCTGGGGCCAACCCTGCACCCATGGGGGTACGGGATTTTCTCCGCCATGTGGGGAACGGGGCCCCCTTCCCCTTCGCGGAAGCCCCAACCTTCCTCCCAAGGCACGCCTGCACCCTCCACTCGCACTCACAGCCCCAGCGGCGGGGCTTCGCGCCCGCAGACGCCCTAGATGGAGGGCCGGCGTCCCCGTCAGGGGAGGGCACCCCCTGGAAGCCAGGGACGAGCGGCGACCGCGGCCTCTTCCAAAACGGCAGGCACACAGGCCTGCGCGGCAAAAAGCCCCCGGCAAGGCAGCACCACTCAAAGGGGAAGGGTCCGCACCTGGCCCAGCAGCTCTTGATGAGCCCCAGGCCCCGCCCCTGGCCGGAGCCTGCCCCGCCCACCCGACTCTGGCTGCGCACTGGTGCACTTCCAAGGGCCGCCGCTAGGGGGCGCTGGTGAGGGGATTCGGGGACCCTCAGCCCCCACCGAGCTGCGGCCACCCCTGCGCCCATGGGGGTACGGGTTGTCCTCCGCCATGGGGGAACGCGGCCCCCTTCTCCTTCGCGGAAGCCCCAACCTTCCTCCCGGGGCACGCCTGCACCCTCCACTCGCACTCACGGCCCCAGCGGCGGGGCCGTGCGCCCGCCGACGCCCTAGACGGAGGGCCGGGGTCCCCGTTTGGGGAGGGCACCCCCTGGAAGCCAGGGACGAGCAGCGACCGCGGCCTCTTCCAAAACGGCAGGCACACAGGCCTGCGCGGCAAAAAGCCCCCGGCAAGGCAGCACCACTCAAAGGGGAAGGGTCCGCACCTGGCCCAGCAGCTCTTGATGAGCCCCAGGCCCCGCCCTTGGCCGGAGCCTGACCCCGCCCACCCGACTCTGGCTGCGCACAGGTGCACTTCCAAGGGCCGGCGCTAGGGGGCGCTGGTGAGGCGGTTCGGGGACCCTCTGCCCCAACCGGGCTAGGGGCCACCCCTGCACCCATGGGGGTACGGGATTGTCTCCGCCATGTGGGGAACGGGGACCCATTCCCCTTCGCGGAAGACCCAACCTTCCTCCCGGGGGAACCCTGCACCTCCTCTCGCACTCACAGCCCCAGCGGCGGGGCCGTGCGCCCGCAGACGCCCTAGACGGAGGGCCGGGGTCCCCGTCAGGGGAGGGCACCCCCTGGAAGCCAGGGACGAGCGGCGACCGCGGCCTCTTACAAAACGGCAGGCACACAGGCCTGCGCGGCAAAAAGCCCCGGGCAAGGCAGCACCACTCAAAGGGGAAGGGTCCGCACCTGGCCCAGCAGCTCTTGATGAGCCCCAGGCCCTGCCCCTGGCCGTAGCCTGACCCCGCCCACCCGACTCTGGCTGCGCACAGGTGCACTTCCTAGGGCCGCCGCTAGGGGGCGCTGGTGAGGGGGTTCGGGGACCCTCAACCCCAACGGGCTGCGGCCACCCCTGCACCCATGGGGGTACGGGTTGTCCTCCGCCATGGGGGAACGGGGCCCCCTTCCCCTTCGCGGAAGCCCCAACCTTCCTCCCGGGGCACGCCTGCACACTCCCCTCGCACTCACGGCCCCAGCGGCGAGGCCGTGCGCCCGCAGACGCCCTAGACGGAGGGCCGGTGTCCCCGTCTGGGGAGGGTACCCCCTGGAAGCCAGGGACGAGCGGCGACCGCGGCCTCTTCCAAAACGGCAGGCACACAGGCCTTCGCGGTAAAAAGCCCCCGGCAAGGCAGCACCACTCAAGGGGAAGGGTCCGCACCTGGCCCAGCAGCTCTTGATGAGCCCCAGGCCCCGCCCCTGGCCGGAGCCTGACCCCGACCACCCGACTCTGGCTGCGCACAGGTGCACTTCCAAGGGCCGCCGCGAGGGGGCGCTGGTGAGGGGGTTCGGGGACCCTCAGCCCACACCGAGCTGCGGCCACTCCTGCACCCATGGGGGTACGGGTTGTCCTCCGCCATGGGGGAACGGGGCCCCCTTCTCCTTCGCGGAAGCCCCAACCTTCCTCCCGGGGCACGCCTGCACCCTCCCCTCGCACTCACGGCCCCAGCGGCGGTGCCGTGCGCCCGCAGACGCCCTAGACGGAGGGCCGGGGTCCCCGTCTGGGGAGGGCACCCCCTGGAAGCCAGGGACGAGCGGCGACCGTGGCCTATTCCAAAACGGCAGGCACACAGGCCTGCGGGGCAAAAAGCCCCCGGCAAGGCAGCACCACTCAAAGGGGAAGGGTCCGTACCTGGCCCAGCAGCTCTTGATGAGCCCCAGGCCCCGCCCCTGGCCGGAGCCTGACACCGCCCACCCGACTCTGGCTGCGCACAGGTGCACTTCCAAGGGCCGCCGCTAGGGGGCGCTGGTGAGGGTTTCGGGGACCCTGACCCCCACCGGGCTGGGGCCACCCCTGCACCCATGGGGGTACGGGATTGTCTCCGCCATGTGGGGAACGGGGCCCCCTTCCCCTTCGCGGAAGCCCCAACCTTCCTCCCGGGGCACGCCTGCACCGTCCACTCGCACTCACGGCCCCAGCGGCGGGGCCTCTTGCCCGCAGACGCCCTAGATGGAGGGCCGGGGTCCCCGTCAGGGGAGGGCACCCCCTGGAAGCCAGGGACGAGCGGCGACCGCGGCCTCTTCCAAAACGGCAGGCACACAGGCCTGCGCGGCAAAAAGCCCCGGGCAAGGCAGCACCACTCAAAGGGGAAGGGTCCGCACATGGCCCAGCAGCTCTTGATGAGCACCAGGCCCCGCCCCTGGCCCGAGCCTGACCCCGCCCACCCGATTCTGGCTGCGCACAGGTGCACTTCCTAGGGACGACGCTAGGGGGCGCTGGTGAGGGGGTTCGGGGACCCTCAGCCCCCAACGGGCTAGGGCCACCCTTGCACCCATGGGAGTACCGGATTGTCCTCCCCCATGGGGGAACGGGGCCCCCTTGCCCTTCGCGGAATCCCCAACCTTCCTCCCGGGGGAAGCCTGCACCTCCTCTCGCACTCACAGCCCCAGCGGCGGGGCCGTGCGCCCGCAGACGCCCTAGACGGAGGGCCGAGGTCCCCGTAAGGGGAGGGCACCCCCTGGAAGCCAGGGACGAGCGGCGACCGCGGCCTCTTCCAAAACGGCAGGCACACAGGCCTGCGCGGCAAAAAGCCCCGGGCAAGGCAACACCACTCAAAGGGGAAGGGTCCGCACCTGGCCCAGCAGCTCTTGATGAGCCCCAGGCCCCGCCCCTGGCCGGAGACTGACCCCGCCCACCCGACTCTGGCTGCGCACAGGTGCGCTTCCTAGGGCCGCCGCTATGGGGCGCTGGTGACGGTGTTCGGGGACCCTCAGCCCCCAACGGGCTGCGGCCACACCTGCACCCATGGGGGTACGGGTTGTCCTCCGCCATGAGGGAACGGGGCCCCTTTCCCCTTCGCGGAAGCCCCAACCTTCCTCCCGGGGCACGCCTGCACCCTCCCCTCGCACTCACGGCCCCAGCGGCGAGGCCGTGCGCCCGCAGACGCCCTAGACGGAGGGCAGGGGTCCCCGTCTGGGGAGGGCACCCCCTGGAAGCCAGGGACGAGCGGCGACCGCGGCCTCTTCCAAAACGGCAGGCACACAGGCCTGCGCGGCAAAAAACCCCCAGCAAGGCAGCACCACTCAAAGGGGAAGGGTCCGTACCTGGCCCAGCAGCTCTTGATGAGCCCCAGGCCCCGCCCCTGGCCGGAGCCTGACCCCGCCCACCCGAATCTGGCTGCGCACAGGTGCACATCCAAGGCCGCCGCTAGGGGGCGCTGGTGAGGGGGTTCGGGGACCCTCAGCCCCCACCGGGCTGGGGCCACCCCTGCACCCATGGGGGTACGGGATTGTCCTCCCCCATGGGGGAACGGGGGCCCCTTCCCCTTCGCGGAAGCCCCAACCTTCCTCCCGGGGCACGCCTGCACCCTCCCCTCGCATTCACGGCCCCAGCGTCGGGGCCGTGCGCCCGCAGACGCCTTAGACAGAGGGCCGGCGTCCCCGTCAGGGGAGGGCACCTCCTGCTAGCCAGGGACGAGCGGCGACCGCGGCCTCTTCCAAAACGGTACGCACACAGGCCTGCGCGGCAAAAAGCCCCGGGCAAGGCAGCACCACTCAAAGGGGAAGGGTCCGCACCTGGCCCAGCAGCTCTTGATGAGCCCCAGGCCCCGCCCCTGGCCGAAGCCTGACCCCGCCCACCCGACGCTGGCTGCGCACAGGTGCACTTCCTAGAACCGCCGCTAGGGGGCGCTGGCGAGGGGGTTCGGGGACCCTCAGCCCCCAACGGGCTGCGGCCACCCCTGCACCCATGGGGGTACGGGTTGTCCTCCGCCATGGGGGAACGGGGCCCCCTTCCCCTTCGCGGAAGCCCCAACCTTCCTCCCGGGGCACGCCTGCACCCTCCCCTAGCACTCACGGCCCCAGCGGCGAGTCCGTGCGCCCGCAGACGCCCTAGACGGAGGTCCGGGGTCCCCGTCTGGGGAGGGCACCCCCTGGAAGCCAGGGACGAGCGGCGACCGTGGCCTATTCCAAAACGGCAGGCACACAGGCCTGCGGGGCAAAAAGCCCCCGGCAAGGCAGCACCACTCAAAGGGGAAGGGTCCGTACCTGGCTCAGCAGCTCTTGATGAGCCCCAGGCCCCGCCCCTGGCCGGAGCCTGACACCGCCCACCCGACTCTGGCTGCGCACAGGTGCACTTCCAAGGGCCGCCGCTAGGGGGCGCTGGTGAGGGTTTCGGGGACCCTCAGCCCCCACCGGGCTGGGGCCACCCCTGCACCCATGGGGGAACGGGATTGTCTCCGCCATGTGGGGAACGGGGCCCCCTTCCCCTTCGCGGAAGCCCCAACCTTCCTCCCGGGGCACGCCTGCACCGTCCACTCGCACTCACGGCCCCAGCGGCGGGGCCTCGCGCCCGCAGACGCCCTAGATGGAGGGCCGGGGTCCCCGTCAGGGGAGGGCACCCCCTGGAAGCCAGGGACGAGCGGCGACCGCGGCCTCTTCCAAAACGGCAGGCACACAGGCCTGCGCGGCAAAAAGCCCCGGGCAAGGCAGCACCACTCAAAGGGGAAGGGTCCGCACATGGCCCAGCAGCTCTTGATGAGCACCAGGCCCCGCCCCTGGCCCGAGCCTGACCCCGCCCACCCGATTCTGGCTGCGCACAGGTGCACTTCCTAGGGACGACGCTAGGGGGCGCTGGTGAGGGGGTTCGGGGACCCTCAGCCCCCAACGGGCTAGGGCCACCCTTGCACCCATGGGAGTACCGGATTGTCCTCCCCCATGGGGGAACGGGGCCCCCTTGCCCTTCGCGGAATCCCCAACCTTCCTCCCGGGGGAAGCCTGCACCTCCTCTCGCACTCACAGCCCCAGCGGCGGGGCCGTGCGCCCGCAGACGCCCTAGACGGAGGGCCGAGGTCCCCGTCAGGGGAGGGCACCCCCTGGAAGCCAGGGACGAGCGGCGACCGCGGCCTCTTCCAAAACGGCAGGCACACAGGCCTGCGCGGCAAAAAGCCCCGGGCAAGGCAACACCACTCAAAGGGGAAGGGTCCGCACCTGGCCCAGCAGCTCTTGATGAGCCCCAGGCCCCGCCCCTGGCCGGACCCTGACCCCGCCCACCCGACTCTGGCTGCGCACAGGTGCGCTTCCTAGGGCCGCCGCTATGGGGCGCTGGTGACGGTGTTCGGGGACCCTCAGCCCCCAACGGGCTGCGGCCACACCTGCACCCATGGGGGTACGGGTTGTCCTCCGCCATGAGGGAACGGGGCCCCCTTCCCCTTCGCGGAAGCCCCAACCTTCCTCCCGGGGCACGCCTGCACCCTCCCCTCGCACTCACGGCCCCAGCGGCGAGGCCGTGCGCCCGCAGACGCCCTAGACGGAGGGCCGGGGTCCCCGTCTGGGGAGGGCACCCCCTGGAAGCCAGGGACGAGCGGCGACCGCGGCCTCTTCCAAAACGGCAGGCACACAGGCCTGCGCGGCAAAAAACCCCCAGCAAGGCAGCACCACTCAAAGGGGAAGGGTCCGTACCTGGCCCAGCAGCTCTTGATGAGCCCCAGGCCCCGCCCCTGGCCGGAGCCTGACCCCGCCCACCCGACTCTGGCTGCGCACAGGTGCACATCCAAGGCCGCCGCTAGGGGGCGCTGGTGAGGGGGTTCGGGGACCCTCAGCCCCCACCGGGCTGGGGCCACCCCTGCACCCATGGGGGTACGGGATTGTCCTCCCCCATGGGGGAACGGGGGCCCCTTGCCCTTCGCGGAAGCCCCAACCTTCCTCCCGGGGGAAGCCTGCACCTCCTCTCGCACTCACAGCCCCAGCGGCGGGGCCGTGCGCCCGCAGACGCCCTAGACGGAGGGCTGGGGTCCCCGTCAGGGGAGGGGACCCCCTGAAGCCAGGGACGAGAGGCGACCGCGGCCTCTTCCAAAACGGCAGGCACACAGTCCTGCGCTGCAAAAAGCCCCGGGCAAGGCAGCACCACTCAAAGGGGAAGGGTCCGCACCTGGCCCAGCAGCTCTTGATGAGCCCCAGGCCCCGTCCCTGGCCGGAGCCTGACCCCGCCCACCCGACTCTGGCTGCGCACAGGTGCACTTCCAAGGGCCGCCGCTAGGGGCCGCTGGTGAGGGGGTTCGGGGACCCTCAGCCCCCACCGGGCTGGGGCCACCCCTGCACCCATGGGGGTACGGGATTGGCTCCGCCATGTGGGGAAAGGGGCCCCCTTCCCCTTCGCGGAAGCCCCAACCTTCCTCCCGGGGCACGCCTGCACCCTCCCCTCGCACTCACGGCCCCAGCGGCGGGGCCGTGAGCCCGCAGACGCCCTAGACGGAGGGCCGGGGTCCCCGTCAGGGGAGGGCACCCCCTGGAAGCCAGGGACGAGCGGCGACCGCGGCCTCTTCCAAAACGGCAGGCACACAGGTCTGCGCGGCAAAAAGCCCCCGGCAAGGCAGCACCACTCAAAGGGGAAGGGTCCTACCTGGCCCAGCAGCTCTTGATGAGCCCCAGGCCCCGCTCCTGGCCGGAGCCTGAACCCGCCCACCCGACTCTGGCTGCGCACAGGTGCACTTCCAAGGGACGCCGCTAGGGGGCGCTGGTGAGGGGGTTCGGGGACACTCAGCCCCCACCGGGCTGCGGCAACCCCTGCACCCATGGGGGTACGGGTTGTCCCCCGCCATCGGGGAACGGGGCCCCCTTCCCCTTCGCGGAAGCCCCAACCTTCCTCCCGGGGCACGCCTGCACCCTCCCCTCGCACTCACGGCCCCAGCGGCGAGGCCGTGCGCCCGCAGACGCCCTAGACGGAGGGCCGGGGTCCCCGTCTGGGGAGGGCACCCCCTGGAAGCCAGGGACGAGCGGCGACCGCGGCCTCTTCCAAAACGGCAGGCACACAGGCCTGCGCGGCAAAAAGCCCCCGGCAAGGCAGCACCACTCAAAGGGGAAGGGTCCGTACCTGGCCCAGCAGCTCTTGATGAGCCCCAGGCCCCGCCCCTGGCCAGAGCCTGACACCGCCCACCCGACTCTGGCTGCGCACATGTGCACTTCCAAGGGCCGCCGCTAGGGGGCGCTGGTGAGGGGGTTCGGGGAACCTCAGCCCCCACCGGGCTGGGGCCACCCCTGCACCCATGGGGGTACGGGATTGTCTCCGCCATGTGGGGAACGGGGCCCCCTTTCCCTTCGCGGAAGCTTCAACCTTCCTCCCGGGTCACGCCTGCACCCTCCACTGGCACTCACGGCCCCAGCGGCGGGGCCTCGCGCCCGCAGACGCCCTACACGGAGGGCCGGCGTCCCCGTCAGGGGAGGGCACCCCCTGGAAGCCAGGGACGAGCGGCGACCGCGGCCTCTTCCAAAACGGCAGGCACACAGGCCTGCGCGGCAAAATGCCCCCGGCAAGGCAGCACCACTCAAAGGGGAAGGGTCCGCACCTGGCCCAGCAGCTCTTGATGAGCCCCAGGCCTCGCCCCTGGCCGGAGCCTAACCCCGCCCACCCGACTCTGGCTGCGCACAGGTGCACTTCCAAGGGCCGCCGGTAGGGGGCGCTGGTGAGGGGGTTCGGGGACCCTCAGCCCCCACCGGGCTGGGGCCACCCCTGCACCCATGGGGGTACGGGAATGTCTCCGCCATGTGGGGAACGGGGCCCCCTTCCCCTTCGCGGAAGCCCCAACCTTCCTCCCGGGGCACGCCTGCACCCTCCCCTCGCACTCACGGCCCCAGCGGCGAGGCCGTGCGCCCGCAGACGCCCTAGACGGAGGGCCGGGGTCCCCGTCTGGGGAGGGCATCCCCTGGAAGCCAGGGACGAGCGGCGACCGCGGCCTCTTCCAAAACGGCAGGCACACAGGACTGCGCGGCAAAAAGCCCCCTGCAAGGCAGCACCACTCAAAGGGGAAGGGTCCGTACCTGGCCCAGCAGCTCTTGATGAGCCCCAGGCCCCGCCCATGGCCGGAGCCTGACCCCGCCCACCCGACTCTGGCTGCGCACAGGTGCACTTCCTAGGGCCACCGCTAGGGGGCGATGGTGAGGGGGTTCGGGGACACTCAGCCCCCAACGTGCTGCGGCCACCCCTGCACCCATGGGGGTACGGGTTGTCCTCCGCCATGGGGGAACGGGGCACCCTTCCCCTTCGCGGAAGCCACAACCTTCCTCCCGGGGCACGCCTGCACCCTCCACTCGCACTCACGGCCCCAGCGGCGGTTCCGTGCGCCCGCAGACACCCTAGAAGGAGGGCCGGGTTCCCCGTCAGGGGAGGGCACCCCCTGGAAGCCAGGGACGAGCAGCGACCGCGGCCTCTTCCAAAACGGCAGGCACACAGGCCTGCGCGGCAAAAAGCCCCCGGCAAGGCAGCACCACTCAAAGGGGAAGGGTCCGCACCTGGCCCAGCAGCTCTTGATGAGCCCCATGCCCCGCCCCTGGCCGGAGCCTGACCCCGCCCACCCGACTCTGGCTGCGCACAGGTGCACTTCCAAGGGCCGCCGCTAGGGGGCGCTGGTGAGGGGGTTCAGGGACCCTCAGCCCCAACCGGGCTGGGGCCACCCCTGCACCCATGGGGGTACGGGATTGTCTCCGCCATGTGGGGAACGGGGCCCCCTTGCCCTTCGCGGAAGACCCAACCTTCCTCCCGGGGGAAGCCTGCACCTCCTCTCGCACTCACAGCCCCAGCGGCGTGGCCGTGCGCCCGCAGACGCCCTAGACGGAGGGCCGGGGTCCCCGTCAGGGGAGGGCACCCCCTGGAAGCCAGGGACGAGCGGCGACCGCGGCCTCTTCCAAAACGGCAGGCACACAGGCCTGCGCGGCAAAAAACCCGGGCAAGGCAGCACCACTCAAAGGGGAAGGGTCCGCACCTGGCCCAGCAGCTCTTGATGAGCCCCAGGCCCCGCCCCAGGCCGGAGCCTGACCCCGCCCACCCGACTCTGGCTGCGCACAGGTGCACTTCCTAGGGCCGCCGCTAGAGGTCGCTGGTGAGGGGGTTCGGGGACCCACAGCCCCCAACGGGCTGCGGCCACCCCTGCACCCATGGGGGTACGGGTTGTCCTCCGCCATGTGGGAACGGGGCCCCCTTCCCCTTCGCGGAAGCCCCAACCTTCCTCCCGGGGCACGCCTGCACCCTCCCTTCGCACTCACGGCCCCAGCGGCGAGGCCGTGCGCCCGCAGACGCCCTAGACGGAGGCCGGGGTCCCCGTATGGGGAGGGCACCCCCTGGAAGCCAGGGACGAGCGGCGACCGCGGCCTCTTCCAAAACGGCAGGCACACAGGCCTGCGCGGCAAAAAGCCCCGGGCAAGGCAGCACCACTCAAAGGGGAAGGGTCCGCACATGGCCCAGCAGCTCTTGATGAGCACCAGGCCCCGCCCCTGGCCCGAGCCTGACCCCGCCCACCCGATTCTGGCTGCGCACAGGTGCACTTCCTAGGGACGACGCTAGGGGGCGCTGGTGAGGGGGTTCGGGGACCCTCAGCCCCCAACGGGCTAGGGCCACCCTTGCACCCATGGGAGTACCGGATTGTCCTCCCCCATGGGGGAACGGGGCCCCCTTGCCCTTCGCGGAATCCCCAACCTTCCTCCCGGGGGAAGCCTGCACCTCCTCTCGCACTCACAGCCCCAGCGGCGGGGCCGTGCGCCCGCAGACGCCCTAGACGGAGGGCCGAGGTCCCCGTCAGGGGAGGGCACCCCCTGGAAGCCAGGGACGAGCGGCGACCGCGGCCTCTTCCAAAACGGCAGGCACACAGGCCTGCGCGGCAAAAAGCCCCGGGCAAGGCAACACCACTCAAAGGGGAAGGGTCCGCACCTGGCCCAGCAGCTCTTGATGAGCCCCAGGCCCCGCCCCTGGCCGGACCCTGACCCCGCCCACCCGACTCTGGCTGCGCACAGGTGCGCTTCCTAGGGCCGCCGCTATGGGGCGCTGGTGACGGTGTTCGGGGACCCTCAGCCCCCAACGGGCTGCGGCCACACCTGCACCCATGGGGGTACGGGTTGTCCTCCGCCATGAGGGAACGGGGCCCCCTTCCCCTTCGCGGAAGCCCCAACCTTCCTCCCGGGGCACGCCTGCACCCTCCCCTCGCACTCACGGCCCCAGCGGCGAGGCCGTGCGCCCGCAGACGCCCTAGACGGAGGGCCGGGGTCCCCGTCTGGGGAGGGCACCCCCTGGAAGCCAGGGACGAGCGGCGACCGCGGCCTCTTCCAAAACGGCAGGCACACAGGCCTGCGCGGCAAAAAACCCCCAGCAAGGCAGCACCACTCAAAGGGGAAGGGTCCGTACCTGGCCCAGCAGCTCTTGATGAGCCCCAGGCCCCGCCCCTGGCCGGAGCCTGACCCCGCCCACCCGACTCTGGCTGCGCACAGGTGCACATCCAAGGCCGCCGCTAGGGGGCGCTGGTGAGGGGGTTCGGGGACCCTCAGCCCCCACCGGGCTGGGGCCACCCCTGCACCCATGGGGGTACGGGATTGTCCTCCCCCATGGGGGAACGGGGGCCCCTTGCCCTTCGCGGAAGCCCCAACCTTCCTCCCGGGGGAAGCCTGCACCTCCTCTCGCACTCACAGCCCCAGCGGCGGGGCCGTGCGCCCGCAGACGCCCTAGACGGAGGGCTGGGGTCCCCGTCAGGGGAGGGGACCCCCTGAAGCCAGGGACGAGAGGCGACCGCGGCCTCTTCCAAAACGGCAGGCACACAGTCCTGCGCTGCAAAAAGCCCCGGGCAAGGCAGCACCACTCAAAGGGGAAGGGTCCGCACCTGGCCCAGCAGCTCTTGATGAGCCCCAGGCCCCGTCCCTGGCCGGAGCCTGACCCCGCACACCCGACTCTGGCTGCGCACAGGTGCACTTCCAAGGGCCGCCGGTAGGGGGCGCTGGTGAGGGGGTTCGGGGACCCTCAGCCCCCACCGGGCTGGGGCCACCCCTGCACCCATGGGGGTACGGGATTGTCTCCGCCATGTGGGGAACGGGGCCCCCTTCCCCTTCGCGGAAGCCCCAACCTTCCTCCCGGGGCACGCCTGCACCCTCCCCTCGCACTCACGGCCCCAGCGGCGAGGCCGTGCGCCCGCAGACGCCCTAGACGGAGGGCCGGGGTCCCCGTCTGGGGAGGGCATCCCCTGGAAGCCAGGGACGAGCGGCGACCGCGGCCTCTTCCAAAACGGCAGGCACACAGGACTGCGCGGCAAAAAGCCCCCTGCAAGGCAGCACCACTCAAAGGGGAAGGGTCCGTACCTGGCCCAGCAGCTCTTGATGAGCCCCAGGCCCCGCCCATGGCCGGAGCCTGACCCCGCCCACCCGACTCTGGCTGCGCACAGGTGCACTTCCTAGGGCCGCCGCTAGGGGGCGATGGTGAGGGGGTTCGGGGACACTCAGCCCCCAACGTGCTGCGGCCACCCCTGCACCCATGGGGGTACGGGTTGTCCTCCGCCATGGGGGAACGGGGCACCCTTCCCCTTCGCGGAAGCCACAACCTTCCTCCCGGGGCACGCCTGCACCCTCCACTCGCACTCACGGCCCCAGCGGCGGTTCCGTGCGCCCGCAGACACCCTAGAAGGAGGGCCGGGTTCCCCGTCAGGGGAGGGCACCCCCTGGAAGCCAGGGACGAGCAGCGACCGCGGCCTCTTCCAAAACGGCAGGCACACAGGCCTGCGCGGCAAAAAGCCCCCGGCAAGGCAGCACCACTCAAAGGGGAAGGGTCCGCACCTGGCCCAGCAGCTCTTGATGAGCCCCAGGCCCCGCCCCAGGCCGGAGCCTGACCCCGCCCACCCGACTCTGGCTGCGCACAGGTGCACTTCCTAGGGCCGCCGCTAGAGGTCGCTGGTGAGGGGGTTCGGGGACCCACAGCCCCCAACGGGCTGCGGCCACCCCTGCACCCATGGGGGTACGGGTTGTCCTCCGCCATGTGGGAACGGGGCCCCCTTCCCCTTCGCGGAAGCCCCAACCTTCCTCCCGGGGCACGCCTGCACCCTCCCCTCGCACTCACGGCCCCAGCGGCGAGGCCGTGCGCCCGCAGACGCCCTAGACGGAGGCCGGGGTCCCCGTATGGGGAGGGCACCCCCTGGAAGCCAGGGACGAGCGGCGACCGCGGCCTCTTCCAAAACGGCAGGCACACAGGCCTGCGCGGCAAAAAGCCACCGGCAAGGCAGCACCACTCAAAGGGGAAGGGTCTGTACCTGGCCCAGCAGCTCTTGATGAGCCCCAGGCCCCGCCCCTGGCCGGAGCCTGACCCCGCCCACCCGACTCTGGCTGCGCACAGGTGCACTTCCAAGGGCCGCCGCTAGGGGGTGCTGGTGAGGGGGTTCGGGGACCCTCAGCCCCCACCGGGCTGGGGCCACCCCTGCACCCATGGGGGTACGGGATTGTCTCCGCCATGTGGGGAACGGGGCCCCCTTCCCCTTCGCGGAAGCCCCAACCTTCCTCCCGGGGCACGCCTGCACCCTCCACTCGCACTCACAGCCCCAGCGGCGGGGCTTCGCGCCCGCAGACGCCCTAGATGGAGGGCCGGCGTCCCCGTCAGGGGAGGGCACCCCCTGGAAGCCAGGGACGAGCGGCGACCGCGGCCTCTTCCAAAACGGCAGGCACACAGGCCTGCGCGGCAAAAAGCCCCCGGCAAGGCAGCACCACTCAAAGGGGAAGGGTCCGCACCTGGCCCAGCAGCTCTTGATGAGCCCCAGGCCCCGCCCCTGGCCGGAGCCTGCCCCGCCCACCCGACTCTGGCTGCGCACTGGTGCACTTCCAAGGGCCGCCGCTAGGGGGCGCTGGTGAGGGGATTCGGGCACCCTCAGCCCCCACCGAGCTGCGGCCACCACTGCGCCCATGGGGGTACGGGTTGTCCTCCGCCATGGGGGAACGCGGCCCCCTTATCCTTCGCGGAAGCCCCAACCTTCCTCCCGGGGCACGCCTGCACCCTCCACTCGCACTCACGGCCCCAGCGGCGGGGCCGTGCGCCCGCCGACGCCCTAGACGGAGGGCCGGGGTCCCCGTTTGGGGAGGGCACCCCCTGGAAGCCAGGGACGAGCAGCGACCGCGGCCTCTTCCAAAACGGCAGGCACACAGGCCTGCGCGGCAAAAAGCCCCCGGCAAGGCAGCACCACTCAAAGGGGAAGGGTCCGCACCTGGCCCAGCAGCTCTTGATGAGCCCCAGGCCCCGCCCACCCGACTCTGGCTGCGCACAGGTGCACTTAAGGGCCGGCGCTAGGGGGCGCTGGTGAGGCGGTTCGGGGACCCTCTGCCCCAACGGGCTAGGGCCACCCTTGCACCCATGGGAGTACCGGATTTTCCTCCCCCATGGGGGAACGGGGCCCCCTTGCCCTTCGCGGAATCCCCAACCTTCCTCCCGGGGGAAGCCTGCACCTCCTCTCGCACTCACAGCCCCAGCGGCGGGGCCGTGCGCCCGCAGACGCCCTAGACGGAGGGCCGAGGTCCCCGTCAGGGGAGGGCACCCCCTGGAAGCCAGGGACGAGCGGCGACCGCGGCCTCTTCCAAAACGGCAGGCACACAGGCCTGCGCGGCAAAAAGCCCCCGGCAAGGTAGCACCACTCAAAGGGGAAGGGTGCGCAACTGGCCCAGCAGCTCTTGATGAGCCCCAGGCCCCGCCCCTGGCCGGAGCCTACACCGCCCACCCGACTATGGCTGCGCACATGTGCACTTCCAAGGGCCGCCGCTAGGGGGCGCTGGTGAGGGGGTTCGGGGACCCTCAGCCCCCACCGGGCTGGGGCCACCCCTGCACCCATGGGGGTATGGGATTGTCTCCGCCATGTGGGGAACGGGGCCCCCTTCCCCTTCGTGGAAGCCCCAACCTTCCTCCCGGGGCACGCCTGCACCCTCCCCTCGCACTCACGGCCCCAGGGGCGGGACCGTGCGCCCGCAGACGCCCTAGACGGAGGGCCGGGGTCCCCGTCTGGGGAGGGCACCCCCTGGAAGCCAGGGACGAGCGGCGACCGCGGCCTCTTCCAAAACGGCAGGCACACAGGCCTGCGCGGCAAAAAGCCCCCGGCAAGGCAGCACCACTCAAAGGGGAAGGGTCCGTACCTGGCCCAGCAGCTCTTGATGAGCCCCAGGCCCCGCCCCTGGCCGGAGCGTGACACCGCCCACCCGACTCTGGCTGCGCACAGGTGCACTTCCAAGGGCCGCCGCTAGGGGGCGCTGGTGAGGGTTTCGGGGACCCTCAGCCCCCACCGGGCTGGGGCCACCCCTGCACCCATGGGGGTACGGGATTGTCTCCGCCATGTGGGGAACGGGGCCCCCTTCCCCTTCGCGGAAGCCCCAACCTTCCTCCCGGGGCACGCCTGCACCCTCCACTCGCACTCACGGCCACAGCGGCGGGGCCTCGCGCCTGCAGACGCCCTAGATGGAGGGCCGGGGTCCCCGTCAGGGGAGGGCACCCCTTGGAAGCCAGGGACGAGCGGCGACCGCGGCCTCTTCCAAAACGGCAGGCACACAGGCCTGCGCGGCAAAAAGCCCCGGGCAAGGCAGCACCACTCAAAGGGGAAGGGTCCGCACCTGGCCCAGCAGCTCTTGATGAGCACCAGGCCCCGCCCCTGGCCCGAGCCTGACCCCGCCCACCCGATTCTGGCTGCGCACAGGTGCACTTCCTAGGGACGACGCTAGGGGGCGCTAGTGAGGGGGTTCGGGGACCCTCAGCCCCCAACGGGCTAGGGCCACACTTGCACCCATGGGGGTACCGGATTGTCCTCCCCCATGGGGGAACGGGGCCCCCTTGCCCTTCGCGGAATCCCCAAACTTCCTCCCGGGGGAAGCCTGCACCTCCTCTCGCACTCACAGCCCCAGCTGCGGGGCCGTGCGCCCGCAGACGCCCTAGACGGAGGGCCGGGGTCCCCGTCAGGGGAGGGCACCCCCTGGAAGCCAGGGACGAGCGGCGAACGCGGCCTCTTCCAAAACGGCAGGCACACAGGCCTGCGCGGCAAAAAGCCCCCGGCAAGGCAGCACCACTCAAAGGGGAAGGGTCCGCACCTGGCCCAGCAGCTCTTGATGAGCCCCAGGCCCCGCCCCTGGCCGGAGCCTGACCCCGCCCACCCGACTCTGGCTGCGCACAGGTGCACTTCCAAGGGCCGCCGCTAGGGGGCGCTGGTGAGGGTGTTCGGGGACCCTCAGCCCCCAACGGGCTGGAGCCACCCCTGCACCCATGGGTGTACGGGATTGTCTCCGCCATGTGGGGAACGGGGCCCCCTTCCCCTTCGCGGAAGCCCCAACCTTCCTCCCGGGGCACGCCTGCACCCTCCTCTCGCACTCACGGCCCCAGCGGCGTGGCCGTGCGCCCGCAGACGCCCTAGACGGAGGGCCGGGGTCCCCGTCAGGGGAGGGCAACCCCTGGAAGCCAGGGACGAGCGGCGACCGCGGCCTCTTCCAAAACGGCAGGCACACAGGCCTGCGCGGCAAAAAGCCCCCGGCAAGGCAGCACCACTCAAAGGGGAAGGGTCCGCACCTGGCCCAGCAGCTCTTGATGAGCCCCAGGCCCCGCCCCTGGCCGGAGCCTGACCCCGCCCACCCGACTCTGGCTGCGCACAGGTGCACTTCCTAGGGCCGCCGCTAGGGGGAGCTGGTGAGGGGTTCGGGGACCCTCAGCCCCCAACGGGCTGCGGCCACCCCTGCACCCATGGGGGTACGGGATTGTCTCCGCCATGTGGGGAACGGGGCCCCCTTCCCCTTCGCGGAAGCCCCAACCTTCCTCCCGGGGCACGCCTGCACCCTCCACTCGCACTCACGGCCCCAGCGGCGGGGCCTCGCGCCCGCAGACGCCCTAGATGGAGGGCCGGCGTCCCCGTCAGGGGAGGGCACCCCCTGGAAGCCAGGGAAGAGCGGCGACCGCGGCCTCTTCCAAAACGACAGGCACACAGGCCTGCGCGGCAAAAAGCCCCCGGCAAGGCAGCACCACTCAAAGGGGAAGGGTCCTCACCTGGCCCAGCAGCTCTTGATGACCCCAGGCCCCGCCCCTGGCCGGAGCCTGACCCCGCCCACCCGACTCTGGCTGCGCACAGGTGCACTTCCAAGGGACGCCGCTACGGGGAGCTGGTGAGGGGGTTCGGGGACCCTCAGCCCCCAACGGGCTGGGGCCACCCCTGCACCCATGGGGGTACGGGATTGTCTCCGCCATGTGGGGAACGGGGCCCCCTTCCCCTTCGCGGAAGCCCCAACCTTCCTCCCGGGACACGCCTGCACCCTCCCCTCGCACTCACAGCCCCAGCGGCGGGGCCGTGCGCCCGCAGACGCCCTAGACGGAGGGCCGGGGTCCCCGTCAGGGGAGGGCACCCCCTGGAAGCCAGGGACGAGCGGCGACCGCGGCCTCTTCCAAAACGGCAGGCACACAGGCCTGCGCGGCAAAAAGCCCCCGGCAAGGCAGCACCACTCAAAGGGGAAGGGTCCGCACCTGGCCCAGCAGCTCTTGATGAGCCCCAGGCCCCGCCCCTGGCCGGAGCCTGACCCCGCTCAGCCGACTCTGGATGCGCACAGGTGCACTTCCAAGGGCCGCCGCTAGGGGGCGCTGGTGAGGGGGTTCGGGGACCCTCAGCCCCCACCGAGCTGCGGCCACCCCTGCACCCATGGGGGTACGGGTTGTCCTCCGCCATGGGAGAACGGGGCCCCCTTCCCCTTCGGGGAAGCCCCAACCTTCCTCCCGGGGCACGCCTGCACCCTCCCCTCGCTCTCACGGCCCCAGCGGCGGGGCCGTGCGCCCGCAGACGCCCTAGACGGAGGGCGGGGTCCCCGTCTGGGGAGGGCACCCCCTGGAAGCCAGGGACGAGCGGCGACCGCGGCCTCTTCCAAAACGGCAGGCACACAGGCCTGCGCGGCAAAAAGCCCCCGGCAAGGCAGCACAACTCAAAGGGGAAGGGTCCGCACCTGGCGCAGCAGCTCTTGATGAGCCCCAGGCCCCGCCCCTGGCCGGAGCCTGACCCCGCCCACCCGACTCTGGCTGCGCACAGGTGCACTTCCAAGGGCCGCCGCTAGGGGGCGCTGGTGAGGGGGATCGGGGACCCTCAGCCCCCACCGAGCTGCGGCCACCCCTGCACCCATGGGGGTACGGGTTGTCCTCCGCCATGGGGGAACGGGGCCCCCTTCCCCTTTGCGGAAGCCCCAACCTTCCTCCCGGGGCACGCCTGCACACTCCCCTTGCACTCACGGCCCCAGCGGCGGGGTTGTGCGCCCGCAGACGCCCTAGACGGAGGGCCGGGTTCCCCGTCTGGGGAGGGCACCCCCTGGAAGCCAGGGACGAGCGGCGACCGTGGCCTCTTCCAAAATGGCAGGCACACAGGCCTGCGCGGCAAAAAGCCCCCGGCAAGGCAGCACCACTCAAAGGGGAAGGGTCCGCACCTGGCCCAGCAGCTCTTGATGAGCCCCAGGCCCCGCCCCTGGCCGGAGCCTGACCCCGCCCACCCGACTCTGGCTGCGCACAGGTGCACTTCCAATGGCCGCCGCTAGGGGGCGCTGGTGAGGGGGTTCGGGGACCCTCAGCCCCCACCGGGCTGCGGCCACCCCTGCACCCATGGGGGTACGGGATTGTCTCCGCCATGTGGGGAACGGGGCCCCCTTCCCCTTCGCGGAAGCCCCAACCTTCCTCCCGGGGTACGTCTGCACCCTCCCCTCGCACTCACGGCCCCAGCGGCGGGGCCGTGCGCCCGCAGACGCCCTAGACGGAGGGCCGGGGTCCCCGTCTGGGGAGGGCACCCCCTGGAAGCCAGGGACGAGCGGCGACCGCGGCCTCTTCCAAAACGGCAGGCACACAGGCCTGCGCGGCAAAAAGCCCCCGGCAAGGCAGCACCACTCAAAGGGGAAGGGTCCGCACCTGGCCCAGCAGCTCTTGATGAGCCCCAGGCCCCGCTCCTGGCCGGAGCCTGACCCCGCCCACCCGACTCTGGCTGCGCACAGGTGCACTTCCAAGGGCCGCCGCTAGGGGGCGCTGGTGAGGGGGTTCGGGGACCCTCAGGCCCCACCGGGCTGGGGCCACCCCTGCACCCATGGGGGTACGGGATTGTCTCCGCCATGTGGGGAACGGGGCCCCCTTCCCCTTCGCGGAATCCCCAACCTTCCTCCCGGGGCACGCCTGCACCCTCCACTCGCACTCACGGCCCCAGCGGCGGGGCCGTGCACCCGCAGACGCCCTAGACGGAGGGCCGGGGTCCCCGTCTGGGGAGGGCACCCCCTGGAAGCCAGGGACGAGCGGCGACCGCGGCCTCTTCCAAAACGGCAGGCACACAGGCCTGCGCGGCAAAAAGCCCCCACCAAGGCAGTACCACTCAAAGGGGAAGGGTCCACACCTGGCCCAGCAGCTCTTGATGAGCCCCAGGCCCCGCCCCTGGCCGGAGCCTGACCACGCCCACCCGACTCTGGCTGCGCACAGGTGCACTTCAAGGGCCGCCGCTAGCGGGCGCTGGTGAGGGGGTTCGGGGACCCTCAGCCCCCACCGGGCTGGGGCCACCCCTGCACCCATGGGGGTACGGGATTGTCTCCGCCATGTGGGAAACGGGGCCCCCTTCCCCTTCGCGGAAGCCCCAACCTTCCTCCCGGGGCACGCCTGCACCCTCCACTCGCACTCACGGCCCCAGCGGCGGGGCCTCGCGCCCGCAGACGCCCTAGATGGAGGGCCGGCGTACCCGTCAGGGGAGGGCACCCCCTGGAAGCCAGGGACGAGCGGCGACCGCGGCCTCTTCCAAAACGGCAGGCACACAGGCCTGCGCGGCAAAAAGCCCCCGGCAAGGCAGCACCTCTCAAAGGGGAAGGGTCCGCACCTGGCCCTGCAGCTCTTGATGAGCCCCAGGCCCCGCCCCTGGCCGGAGCCTGACCCCGCCCACCCGACTCTGGCTGCGCACAGGTGCACTTCCAAGGGACGCCGCTACGGGGCGCTGGTGAGTGGGTTCGGGGACCCTCAGCCCCCACCGAGCTGCGGCCACCCCTGCACCCATGGGGGTACGGGTTGTCCTCCGCCATGGGGGAACGGGGCCCCCTTCCCCTTCGCGGAAGCCCCAACCTTCCTCCCGGGGCACGCCTGCACCCTCCCCTTGCACTCACGGCCCCAGCGGCGGGATTGTGCGCCCGCAGACGCCCTAGACGGGGGGCCGGGGTCCCCGTCTGGGGAGGGCACCCCCTGGAAGCCAGGGACGAGTGGCGATCGCGGCCTCTTCCAAAACGGCAGACACACAGGCCTGCGCGGCAAAAAGCCCCGGTCAAGGCAGCACCACTCAAAGGGGAAGGGTCCGCACCTGGCCCAGCAGGTCTTGATGAGCCCCAGGCCCCGCCCCTGGCCGGAGCCTGACCCCGCCCACCCGACTCTGGCTGCGCAGAGGTGCACTTCCAAGGGCGGCCGCGAGGCGGCGCCTGTGAGTGGGTTCGGGGACCCTCAACCCCAACCGGGCTGGGGCCACCCCTGCACCCATGGGGGTACGGGATTGTCTCCGCCATGTGGGGAACGGGGCCCCCTTCCCCTTCGCGGAATCCCCAACCTTCCTCCCGGGGCACGCCTGCACCCTCCCCTCGCACTCCCGGCCCCAGCGTCGGGGCGGTGCGCCCGCAGACGGCCTAGACGGAGGGCCGGGGTCCCCGTCTGGGGAGGGCACCCCCTGGAAGCCAGGGACGAGCGGCGACCGCGGCCTCTTCCAAAACGGCAGGCACACAGGCCTGCGCGGCAAAAAGCCCCCGGCAAGGCAGCACCACTCAAAGGGGAAGGGTCCGCACCTGGCCCAGCAGCTCTTGATGAGCCCCAGGCCCCGCCCCTGGCCGGAGCCTGACCCCGCCCACCCGACTCTGGCTGCGCACAGGTGCACTTCCTAGGGCCGCCGCTAGGGGGCGCTGGTGAGGGTGTTCGGGGACCCTCAGCCCCCAACGGGCTGCGGCCACCCCTGCACCCATGGGGGTACGGGATTGTCTCCGCCATGTGGGGAACGGGGCCCCCTTCCCCTTCGCGGAAGCCCCAACCTTCCTCCCGGGGCTCGCCTGCACCCTGCACTCGCACTCACGGCCCCAGCGGTGGGGCCGTGCGCCCGCAGACGCCCTAGACGGAGGGCCGGGGTCCCCGTCTGGGGAGGGCACCCCCTGGAAGCCAGGGACGAGCGGCGACCGCGGCCTCTTCCAAAACGGCAGGCACACAGGCCTGCGCGGCAAAAAGCCCGCGGCAAGGCAGCACCACTCAAAGGGGAAGGGTCCGCACCTGGCCCAGCAGCTCTTGATGAGCCCCAGGCCCCGCCCCTGGCCGGAGCCTGACCCCGCCCACCCGACTCAGGCTGCGCACAGGTGCACTTCCAAGGGCCGCCGCTAGGGGGCGCTGGTGAGGGGGTTCGGGGACCCTCAGCCCCAACCGGGCTGGGGCCACCCCTGCACCCATGGGGGTACGGGCTTGTTTCCGCCATGTGGGGAACGGGGCCCCCTTCCCCTTCGCGGAAGCCCCAACCTTCTTCCCAGGGCACGCCTGCACCCTCCCCTCGCACTCACGGCCCCAGCGGTGGGGCCTCGCGCCCGCAGATGCCCTATACGGACGGCCGGCGTCCCCGTCAGGGGAGGGCACCCCCTGGAAGCCAGGGACGAGCGGCGACCGCGGTCTCTTCCAAAGCGGCAGGCACACAGGCCTGCGCGGCAAAAAGCCCCCGGCAAGGCAGCACCACTCAAAGGGGAAGGGTCCGCACCTGGCCCAGCAGCTCTTGATGAGCCCCAGGACCCGCCCCTGGCCGGAGCCTGACCCCGCCCACCCGACTCTGGCTGCGCAGAGGTGCACTTCCAAGGGACGCCGCTAGGGGGCGCTGGTGAGGGGGTACGGGGACCCTCAGCCCCCAACGGGCTGGGGCCACCCCTTCACCCATGGGGTTACGGGATTGTCTCCGCCATGTGGGGAACGGGGCCCCCTTCCCCTTCGCGGAAGCCCCAACCTTCCTCCCCGGTCACGCCTGCACCCTCCCCTCTCACTCACGGCCCCAGCGGCGGGGCCGTGCGCCCGCAGACGCCCTAGACGGAGGGCCGGTGTCCCCGTCTGGGGAGGGCACCCCCTGGAATCCAGGGACGAGCGGCGACCGCGGCCTCTTCCAAAACGGCAGGCACACAGGCCTGCGCGGCAAAAAGCCCCCGGCAAGGCAGCACCACTCAAAGGGGAAGGGTCCGCACCTGCCCCAGCAGCTCTTGATGAGCCCCAGGCCCCGCCCCTGGCCGGAGCCTGACCCCGCCCACCCGACTCTGGCTGCGCACAGGTGCACTTCCAAGGGCCGCCGCTAGGGGGCGCTGGTGAGGGGGTTCGGGGACCCTCAGCCCCCACCGGGCTGGGGCCACCCCTGCACCCATGGGGGTTCGGGATTGTCTCCGCCATGGGGGAACGGGGCCCCCTTGCCCTTCTCGGAAGCCCCAACCTTCCTCCCGGGGGAAGCCTGCACCCTCCTCTCGCACTCACAACCACAGCGGCGGGGCCGTGCGCCCTCAGACGCCCTAGACGGAGGGCCGGGGTCCCCGTCATGGGAGGGCACCCCTGGAAGCCAGGGACGAGCGGCGACCGCGGCCTCTTCCAAAACGGCAGGCACACAGGCCTGCGCGGCAAAAAGCCCCGGGCAAGGCAGCACCACTCAAAGGGGAAGGGTCCGCACCTGGCCCAGCAGCTCTTGATGAGCCCCAGGCCCCGCCTCTGGCCGGAGCCTGACCCCGCCCACCCGACACTGGCTGCGCACAGGTGCACTTCCAAGGGCCGCCGCTAGGGGGCGCTGGTGAGGGGGTTCGGGGACCCTCAGCCCCCACCGGACTGGGGCCACCCCTGCACCCATGGGGGTACCGGATTGTCCTCCCCCATGGGGGAACGGGGCCCCCTTGCCCTTCGCGGAAGCCCCAACCTTCCTCGCGGTGGAAGCCTGCACCTCCTCTCGCACTCACAGCCCCAGCGGCGGGGCCGTGCGCCCGCAGACGCCCTAGACAGAGGGCCGGCGTCCCCGTCAGGGGAGGGCACCTTCTGCTAGCCAGGGATGAGCGGCGACCGCGGCCTCTTCCAAAACTGTAGGCACACAGGCCTGCGCGGCAAAAAGCCCCGGGCAAGGCATCACCACTCAAAGGAGAATGTCCGCACCTGACCCAGCAGCTCTTGATATGCCCCAGGCCCCGCCCCTGGCCGGAGCCTAACCCCGCCCACCCGACTCTGGCTGTGCACAGGTGCACTTCCAAGGGACGCCGCTAGGGGGCGCTGGTGAGGGGGTTCGGGACCCTCAGCCCCCACCGGGCTGGGTCCACCCCGGCACCCATGGGGGTACGGGATTGTCCTCCCCCATGGGGCAACGGGGCCCCCTTCCCCTTCGCGGAAGCCCCAAACTTCCTCCGGGGCACGCCTGCACCCTCCTCTCGCACTCACAGCCCCAGCGTCGGGGCCGTGCGCCCGCAGACGCTCTAGACAGAGGGCCGGCGTCCCCGTCAGGGGAGGGCACCTCCTACTAGCCAGGGATGAGCGGCGACAGCGGCCTCTTCCAAAACGGTAGGCACACAGGCCTGCGCGGCAAAAAGCCCCCGGCAAGGCAGCACCACTCAAAGGGGAAGTGTCCGCACCTGGCCCAGCAGCTCTTCATGAGCCCCAGGCCACGCCCCTGGCCGGAGCCTGACCCCGCCCACCGACTCTGGCTGTGCACAGGTGCACTTCCAAGGGCCGCCGCTAGGGGGCGCTGGTGAGGGGGTTCGGGGACCCTCAGCCCCCACCGGGCTGGGGCCACCACTGCACCCATGGGGGTAAGGGATTGTCTCCGCCATGTGGGGAACGGGGCCCCCTTCCCCTTCGCGGAAGCCCCAACTTTCCTCCCGGGGCACGCCTGCACCCTCCACTCGCACTCACGGCCCCAGCGGCGGGGCCACGCGCCCGCAGACGCCCTAGATGGAGGGCCGGCGTCCCCGTCAGGGGAGGGCACCCCCTGGAAGCCAGGGACGAGCGGCGACCGCGGCCTCTTCCAAAACGGCAGGCACACAGGCCTGCGCGGCAAAAAGCCCCCGGAAAGGCAGCACCACTCAAAGGGGAAATGTCCGCACCTGGCCCAGCAGCTCTTCATGAGCCCCAGGCCCCGCCCCTGGCCGGAGCCTGACCCCGCCCACCGACTCTGGCTGCGCACAGGTGCACTTCCAAGGGCCGCCGCTAGGGGGCGCTGGTGAGGTCGTTCGGGGACCCTCAGCCCCCACCGGGCTGGGGCCACCCCTGCACCCATGGGGGTACGGGATTGTCTCCGCCATGTGGGGAACGGGGCCCCCTTCCCCTTCGCGGAAGCCCCAACCTTCCTCCCGGGGCACGCCTGCACACTCCACTCGCACTCACGGCCCCAGCCGCGGGGCCTCGCGCCCGCAGACGCCCTAGATGGAGGGCCGGCGTCCCAGTCAGTGGAGGGCACCCCCTGGAAGCCAGGGACGAGCGGCGACCGCGGACTCTTCCAAAAAGGCAGGCACACAGGCCTGCGCGGCAAAAAGCCCCCGGCAAGGCAGCACCACTCAAAGGGGAAGGGTCTGCACCTGGCCCAGTAGCTCTTGATGAGCCCCAGGCCCCGCCCCTGGCCGGAGCCTGACCCCGCCCACCCGACTCTGGCTGCGCACAGGTGCACTTCCAAGGGCCGCCGCTTGGGGACGCTGGTGAGGGGGTTCGGGGACCCTCAGCCCCCACCGAGCTGCGGCCACCCCGTCACCCATGGGGGTACGGGTTGTCCTCCGCCATGGGGGAACGGGGCCCCCTTCCCCTTTGCGGAAGCCCCAACCTTCCTCCCGGGGCACGCCTGCACCCTCCCCTCGCACTCACGGCCCCAGCGGAGGGGCCTCGCGCCCGCAGACGCCCTAGACGGAGGGCCGGCGTCCCCGTCAGGGGAGGGCACCCCCTGGAAGCCAGGGACGAGCGGCGACCGCGGCCTCTTCCAAAACGGCAGGCACACAGGCCTGCGCGGCAAAAAGCCCCCGGCAAGGCAGCACCACTCAAAGGGGAAGGGTCCGTACCTGGCCCAGCAGCTCTTGATGAGCCCCAGGCCCCGCCCCTGGCCGGAGCCTGACCCCGCCCACCCGACTCTGGCTGCGCACAGGTGCACTTCTTAGGGCCGCCGCTAGGGGGCGCTGGTGTAGGGGTTCGGGGACCCTCAGCCCCCAACGGGCTGCGGCCACCCCTGTACCCATGGGGGTACGGGTTGTCCTCCGCCATGGGGGAACGGGGCCCCCTTCCCCTTCGCGGAAGCCCCAACCTTCCTCCCGGGGCACGCCTGCACCCTCCCCTCGCACTCACGGCCCCAGCGGCGAGGCCGTGCGCCCGCAGACGCCCTAGACGGAGGGCCGGGTCCCCGTCTGGGGAGGGCACCCCCTGGAAGCCAGGGACGAGCGGCGACCGCGGCCTCTTCCAAAACGGCAGGCACACAGGCCTGCGCGGCAAAAAGCCCCCAGTAAGGCAGCACCACTCAAAGGGGAAGGGTCCGTACCTGGCCCAGCAGCTCTTGATGAGCCCCAGGCCCCGCCCCTGGCCGGAGCCTGACCCCGCCCACCCGACTCTGGCTGCGCACAGGTGCACTTCCAAGGGCCGCCGCTAGGGGGCGCTGGTGAGGGGGTTCGGGGACCCTCAGCCCCCACCGGGCTGGGGCCACCCCTGCACCCATGGGGGTACGGGATTGTCTCCGCCATGTGGGGAACGGGGACCCTTTCCCTTCGCGGAAGCCTCAACCTTCCTCCCGGGGCACGCCTGCACCCTCCACTCGCACTCACGGCCCCAGCGGCGGGGCCTCGCGCCCGCAGACGCCCTACACGGAGGGCCGGCGTCCCCGTCAGGGGAGGGTACCCCCTGGAAGCCAGGGACGAGCGGCGACCGCGGCCTCTTCCAAAACGGCAGGCACACAGGCCTGCGCGGCAAAAAGCCCCCGGCAAGGCAGCACCACTCAAAGGGGAAGGGTCCGCACCTGGCCCAGCAGCTCTTGATGAGCCCCAGGCCCCGCCCCTGCCCGGAGCCTGACCCCGCCCACCCGACTCTGGCTGCGCACAGGTGCACTTCCAAGGGCCGCCGCTAGGGGGCGCTGTTGAGGGGGTTCGGGGACCCTCAGCCCCCACCGGGCTGGGGCCACCCCTGCACCCATGGGGGTACGGGATTGTCTCCGCCATGTGGGGAACGGTGCCCCCTTCCCCTTCGCGGAAGCCCCAACCTTCCTCCCGGGGCACGCCTGCACCCTCCCCTCGCACTCACGGCCCCAGCGGCGAGGCCGTGCGCCCGCAGACGCCCTAGACGGAGGGCCGGGGTCCCCGTCTGGGGAGGGCACCCCCTGGAAGCCAGGGACGAGCGGCGACCGCGGCCTCTTCCAAAACGGCAGGCACACAGGCCTGCGCGGCAAAAAGCCCCCGGCAAGGCAGCACCACTCAAAGGGGAAGGGTCCGTACCTGGCCCAGCAGCTCTTGATGAGCCCCAGGCCCCGCCCATGGCCGGAGCCTGACCCCGCCCACCCGACTCTGGCTGCGCACAGGTGCACTTCCAAGGGCCGCCGCTAGGGGGCGCTGGTGAGGGGGTTCGGGGACCCTCAGCCCCCACCGGGCTGGGGCCACCCCAGCACCCATGGGGGTACGGGATTGTCTCCGCCATGTGGGGAACGGGGCCCCCTTCCCCTTCGAGGAAGCCCCAACCTTCCTCCCGGGGGAAGCCTGCACCTCCTCTCGCACTCACAGCCCCAGCGGCGGGGCCGTGCGCCCGCAGACGCCCTAGACGGAGGGCCAGTGTCCCCGTCAGGGGAGGGCACCCCCTGGAAGCCAGGGACGAGCGGCGACCGCGGCCTCTTCCAAAACGGCAGGCACACAGGCCTGCGGGGCAAAAAGCCCCGGGCAAGGCAGCACCACTCAAAGGGGAAGGGTCCGCACCTGGCCCAGCAGCGCTTGATGAGCCCCAGGACCCGCCCCTGGCCGGAGCCTGACCCCGCCCACCCGATTCTGACTGCGCACAGGTGCACTTCCTAGGGACGCCGCTAGGAGGCGCTGGTGAGGGGGTTCGGGGACCCTCAGCCCCCAACGGGCTAGGGCCACCCTTGCACCCATGGGAGTACCGGATTGTCCTCCCCCATGGGGGAACGGGGCCCCCTTGCCCTTCGCGGAAGCCCCAACCTTCCTCCCTGGGGAAGCCTGCACCTCCTCTCGCACTCACAGCCCCAGCGGCGGGGCCGTGCGCCCGCAGACGCCCTAGACGGAGGGCCAGTGTCCCCGTCAGGGGAGGGCACCCCCTGGAAGCCAGGGACGAGCGGCGACCGCGGCCTCTTCCAAAACGGCAGGCACACAGGCCTGCGCGGCAAAAAGCCCCGGGCAAGGCAGCACCACTCAAAGGGGAAGGGTCCGCACCTGGCCCAGCAGCTCTTGATGAGCCCCAGGCCCCGCCCCTGGCCGGAGCCTGACCCCGCCCACCCGACTCTGGATGCGCACAGGTGCACTTCCAAGGGCCGCCGCTAGGGGGCGCTGGTGAGCGGGTTCGGGGACCCTCAGCCCCAACCGGGCTGGCGCCACCCCTGCACCCATGGGGGTACGGGATTGTCTCCGCCATGTGGGGAACGGGGCCCCCTTCCCCTTCGCGGAAGACACAACCTTCCTCCCGGGGGAAGCCTGCACCCTCCTCTCGCACTCACAGCCCCAGCGGCGGGGCCGTGCGCCCGCAGACGCCCTAAACGGAGGGCCGGTGTCCCCGTCAGGGGAGGGCACCCCCTGGAAGCCAGGGACGAGCGGCGACCGCGGCCTCTTCCAAAACGGCAGGCACTCAGGCCTGCGCGGCAAAAAGCCCCCGGCAAGGCAGCACCACTCAAAGGGGAAGGGTCCGCACCTGGCCCAGCAGCTCTTGATGAGCCCCAGTCCCCGCCCCTGGCCGGAGCCTGACCCCGCCCACCCGACTCTGGCTGCGCACAGGTGCACTTCCAAGGGCCGCCGCTAGGGGGCGCTGGTGAGGGGGTTCGGGGATCCTTGCCCTCACCGAGCTGCGGCCACCCCTGCACCCATGGGGGTACGGGTTGTCCTCCGCCATGGGGGAACGGGGCCCCCTTCCCCTTCGCGGAAGCCCCAACCTTCCTCCCGGGGCACGCCTGCACCCTCCCCTCGCACTCACGGCCCCAGCGGCGGGGCCGTGCGCCCGCAGACGCCCTAGACGGAGGGCCGGGGTCCCCGTCTGGGGAGGGCACCCCCTGGAAGCCAGGGACGAGCGGCGACCGCGGCCTCTTCCAAAACGGCAGGCACACAGACCTGCGCGGCAAAAAGCCCCCGGCAAGGCAGCACCACTCAAAGGAAAAGGGTCCGCACCTGGCCCAGCAGCTCTTGATGAGCCCCAGGCCCCGACACTGGCCGGAGCCTGACCCCGCCCACCCGACTCTGGCTGCGCACAGGTGCAGTTCCAAGGGCCGCCGCTAGGGGGCTCTGGTGAGGGGGTTCGGGGACCCTCAGCCCCCACCGGGCTGGGGCCACCCCAGCACCCATGGGGGTACGGGATTGTCTCCGCCATGTGGGGAACGGGGCCCCCTTCCCCTTCGAGGAAGCCCCAACCTTCCTCCCGGGGGAAGCCTGCACCTCCTCTCGCACTCACAGCCCCAGCGGCGGGGCCGTGCGCCCGCAGACGCCCTAGACGGAGGGCCAGTGTCCCCGTCAGGGGAGGGCACCCCCTGGAAGCCAGGGACGAGCGGCGACCGCGGCCTCTTCCAAAACGGCAGGCACACAGGCCTGCGGGGCAAAAAGCCCCGGGCAAGGCAGCACCACTCAAAGGGGAAGGGTCCGCACCTGGCCCAGCAGCGCTTGATGAGCCCCAGGACCCGCCCCTGGCCTGAGCCTGACCCCGCCCACCCGATTCTGACTGCGCACAGGTGCACTTCCTAGGGACGCCGCTAGGAGGCGCTGGTGAGGGGGTTCGGGGACCCTCAGCCCCCAACGGGCTAGGGCCACCCTTGCACCCATGGGAGTACCGGATTGTCCTCCCCCATGGGGGAACGGGGCCCCCTTGCCCTTCGCGGAAGCCCCAACCTTCCTCCCGGGGGAAGCCTGCACCTCCTCTCGCACTCACAGCCCCAGCGGCGGGGCCGTGCGCCCGCAGACGCCCTAGACGGAGGGCCAGTGTCCCCGTCAGGGGAGGGCACCCCCTGGAAGCCAGGGACGAGCGGCGACCGCGGCCTCTTCCAAAACGGCAGGCACACAGGCCTGCGCGGCAAAAAGCCCCGGGCAAGGCAGCACCACTCAAAGGGGAAGGGTCCGCACCTGGCCCAGCAGCTCTTGATGAGCCCCAGGCCCCGCCCCTGGCCGGAGCCTGACCCCGCCCACCCGACTCTGGATGCGCACAGGTGCACTTCCAAGGGCCGCCGCTAGGGGGCGCTGGTGAGCGGGTTCGGGGACCCTCAGCCCCAACCGGGCTGGCGCCACCCCTGCACCCATGGGGGTACGGGATTGTCTCCGCCATGTGGGGAACGGGGCCCCCTTCCCCTTCGCGGAAGACCCAACCTTCCTCCCGGGGGAAGCCTGCACCCTCCTCTCGCACTCACAGCCCCAGCGGCGGGGCCGTGCGCCCGCAGACGCCCTAAACGGAGGGCCGGTGTCCCCGTCAGGGGAGGGCACCCCCTGGAAGCCAGGGACGAGCGGCGACCGCGGCCTCTTCCAAAACGGCAGGCACTCAGGCCTGCGCGGCAAAAAGCCCCCGGCAAGGCAGCACCACTCAAAGGGGAAGGGTCCGCACCTGGCCCAGCAGCTCTTGATGAGCCCCAGTCCCCGCCCCTGGCCGGAGCCTGACCCCGCCCACCCGACTCTGGCTGCGCACAGGTGCACTTCCAAGGGCCGCCGCTAGGGGGCGCTGGTGAGGGGGTTCGGGGATCCTTGCCCTCACCGAGCTGCGGCCACCCCTGCACCCATGGGGGTACGGGTTGTCCTCCGCCATGGGGGAACGGGGCCCCCTTCCCCTTCGCGGAAGCCCCAACCTTCCTCCCGGGGCACGCCTGCACCCTCCCCTCGCACTCACGGCCCCAGCGGCGGGGCCGTGCGCCCGCAGACGCCCTAGACGGAGGGCCGGGGTCCCCGTCTGGGGAGGGCACCCCCTGGAAGCCAGGGACGAGCGGCGACCGCGGCCTCTTCCAAAACGGCAGGCACACAGACCTGCGCGGCAAAAAGCCCCCGGCAAGGCAGCACCACTCAAAGGAAAAGGGTCCGCACCTGGCCCAGCAGCTCTTGATGAGCCCCAGGCCCCGACACTGGCCGGAGCCTGACCCCGCCCACCCGACTCTGGCTGCGCACAGGTGCAGTTCCAAGGGCCGCCGCTAGGGGGCTCTGGTGAGGGGGTTCGGGGACCCTCAGCCCCCACCGGCTGGGGCCACCCCTGCACCCATGGGGGTACGGGATTGTCTCCGCCATGGGGGAACGGGGCCCTCTTGCCCTTCGCGGAAGCCCCAACCTTCCTCCCTGGGGAAGCCTGCACCCTCGTCTCGCACTCACAGCCCCAGCGGCGGGGCCGTGCGCCCGCAGACGCCCTAGACGGAGGGCCGGGGTCCCCGTCTGGGGAGGGCACCCCCTGGAAGCCAGGGTCGAGCGGCGACCGCGGCCTCTTCCAAAACGGCAGGCACACAGGCCTGCGCGGCAAAAAGCCCCGGGCAAGGCAGCACCACTCAAAGGGGAAGGGTCCGCACCTGGCACAGCAGCTGTTGATGAGCCCCAGGCCCCGCCCCTGGCCGGAGCCTGACCTCGCCCACCCGACTCTGGCTGCGCACAGGTGCACTTCCAACGGCCGCCGCTAGGGGGCGCTGGTGAGGGGTTTAGGGGACCCTCAGCCCCCACCGGGCTGCGGCCACCCCTGCACCCATGGGGGTACGGGATTGTCTCCGCCATGTGGGGAACGGGGCCCCCTTCCCCTTCGCGGAAGCCCCAACCTTCCTCCCGGGGCACGCCTGCACCCTCCCATCGCACTCACGGCCCCAGCGGCGGGGTCGTGCGCCCGCAGACGCCCTAGACGGAGGGCCGGGGTCCCCGTCAGGGGAGGGCACCCCCTGGAAGCCAGGGACGAGCGGCGACCGCGGCCTCTTCCAAAACGGCAGGCACACAGGCCTGCGCGGCAAAAAGCCCCCGGCAAGGCAGCACCACTCAAAGGGGAAGGGTCCGCACCTGGCCCAGCAGCTCTTGATGAGCCCCAGGCCCCGCCCCTGGCCGGAGCCTGACCCCGCCCACCCGACTCTGGCTGCGCAGAGGTGCACTTCCAAGGGACGCCGCTAGGGGGCGCTGGTGAGGGGGTTCGGGGACCCTCAGCCCCAACGGGCTGGGGCCACCCCTGCACCCATGGGGGTACGGGATTGTCTCCGCCATGTGGGGAACGGGGCCCCCTTCCCCTTCGCGGAAGCCCCAACCTTCCTCCCGGGGCACGCCTGGACCCTCCTCTCGCACTCACGGCCCCAGCGGCGGGGCCGTGCGCCCGCAGACGCCCTAGACGGAGGGCCGGGGTCCCCGTCAGGGGAGGGCACCCCCTGGAAGCCAGGGACGAGCGGCGACCGCGGCCTCTTCCAAAACGGCAGGCACACAGGCCTGCGCGGCAAAAAGCCCCCGGCAAGGCAGCACCACTCAAAGGGGAAGGGTCCGCACCTGGCCCAGCAGCTCTTGATGAGCCCCAGGCCCCGCCCCTGGCCGGAGCCTGACCCCGCCCACCCGACTCTGGCTGCGCAGAGGTGCACTTCCAAGGGACGCCGCTAGGGGGCGCTGGTGAGGGGGTTCGGGGACCCTCAGCCCCAACGGGCTGGGGCCACCCCTGCACCCATGGGGGTACGGGATTGTCTCCGCCATGTGGGGAACGGGGCCCCCTTCCCCTTCGCGGAAGCCCCAACCTTCCTCCCGGGGCACGCCTGGACCCTCCTCTCGCACTCACGGCCCCAGCGGCGGGGCCGTGCGCCCGCAGACGCCCTAGACGGCGGGCCGGGGTCCCCGTCAGGGGAGGGCACCCCCTGGAAGCCAGGGACGAGCGGTGACCGCGGCCTCTTCCAAAACGGCAGGCACACAGGCCTGCGCGGCAAAAAGCCCCCGGCAAGGCAGCACCACTCAAAGGGGAAGGGTCCGCACCTGGCCCATCAGATCTTGATGAGCCCCAGGCCCCGCCCCTGGCCGGAGCCTGACCCCGCCCACCCGACTCTGGCTGCGCACAGGTGCACTTCCAAGGGCCGCCGCTAGGGGGCGCTGGTTAGGGGGTTCGGGGACCCTCAGCCCCCACCGGGCTGGGGCCACCCCTGCACCCATGGGGGTACGGGATTGTCTCCGACTAGTGGGGAACGGGCCCCCCTCCCCCTTCGCGGAAGCCCCAACCTTCCTCCCGGGGCACGCCTGCACACTCCACTCGCACTCACGGCCCCAGCGTCGGAGCCGTGCGCCCGCAGACGCCCTAGACAGAGGGCCGGCGTCCCCGTCATGGGAGGGCACCTCCTGCTAGCCAGGGACGAGCGGCGCCCGCGGAGTCTTCCAAAACGGCAGGCACACAGGCCTGCGCGGCAAAAAGCCCCCGGCAAGGCAGCACCACTCAAAGGGGAAGGGTCCGCACCTGGCCCAGCATCTCTTGATGAGCCCCAGGCCCCGCCCCTGGCCGGAGCCTGACCCCGCCCACCCGACTATGGCTGCGCAAAGGTGCACTTCCTAGGGCCGCCGCTAAGGGGCGCTGGTGTGGGGGTTCGGGGACCCTCAGCCCCCAACGGGCTGCGGCCACCCCTGCACCCATGGGGGTACTGGATTGTCTCCGCCATGTGGGGAACGGGGCCCCCTTCCCCTTCGCGGAAGCCCCAACCTTCCTCCCGGGGCACGCCTGCACCCTCCTCTCGCACTCAGGGCCCCAGCGGCGCGGCCGTGCGCCCGCAGACGCCCTAGACGGGGGGCCGGGGTCCCCGTCAGGGGAGGGCACCCCCTGGAAGCCAGGGACGAGCGGCGACCGCGGCCTCTTCCAAAACGGCAGGCACACAGGCCTGCGCGGCAAAAAGCCCCCGGCAAGGCAGCACCACTCAAAGGGGAAGGGTCCGCACCTGGCCCAGCAGCTCTTGATGAGCCCCAGGCCCCGCCCCTGGCCGGAGCGTGACCCCGCCCACCCGACTCTGGCTGCGCAGAGGTGCACTTCCAAGGGACGCCGCTATGGGGCGCTGGTGAGGGGGTTCGCGGACCCTCAGCCCACAACGGACTGGGGCCACACCTGCACCCATGGGGGTACGGGATTGTCTCCGCCATGTGGGGAACGGGGCCCCCTTGCCCTTCGCGGAAGCCCCAACCTTCCTCCCGGGGCACGCCTGCACCCTCATCTCGCACTCACGGCCCCAGCGGCGCAGCCGTGCGCCCGCAGACGCCCTAGACGGAGGGCCGGGGTCCCCGTCAGGGGAGGGCACTCCCTGGAAGCCAGGGACGAGCGGCGACTGCGGCCTCTTCCAAAACGGCAGGCACACAGGCCTGCGCGGCAAAAAGCCCCCAGCAAGGCAGCACCACTCAAAGGGGAAGGGTCCGCATCTGGCCCAGCAGCTCTTGATGAGCCCCAGGCCCCGCACCTGGCCGGAGCCTGACCCCGCCCACCCGACTCTGGCTGCGCACTGGTGCACTTCCAAGGGCCGCCGCTAGGGGGCGCTGGTTTGGGGGTTCGGGGACCCTCAGCCCCCACCGAGCTGCGGCCACCCCTGCACCCATGGGGGTACGGGATTGTCTCCGCCATGGGGGAACGTGGCCCCCTTGCCCTTCGCGGAAGCCCCAACCTTCCTCCCGGGGGAAGCCTGCACCCTCCTCTCGCACTCACAACCCCAGCGGCGGGGCCGTGCACCTGCAGACGCCCTAGACGGAGGGCCGGGGTCCCCGTCAGGGGAGGGCACACCCTGGAAGCCAGGGACGAACGGCGACCGCGGCCTCTTCCAAAACGGCAGGCACACAGGCCTGCGCGGCAAAAAGCCCCGGGTGAGGCAGCACCACTCAAAGGGGAAGGGTCCGCACCTGGCCCAGCAGCTCTTGATGAGCCCCAGGCCCCGCCCCTGGCCGGAGCCTGACCCCGCCCACCCGACTCTGGCTGCGCACAGGTGCACTTCCAAGGGCCGCCGCAAGGGGGCGCTGGTGAGGGTGTTCGGGGACCCTCAGCCCCCACCGAGCTGCGGCCACGCCTGCACCCATGGGGGTACGGGTTGTCCTCCGCCATGGGGGAACGGGGCCCCCTTCCCATTCGCGGAAGCCCCAACATTCCTCCCGGGCACGCCTGCACACTCCCCTTGCACTCACGGCCCCAGCGGCGGGGTTGTGCGCCCGCAGACGCCCTAGACGGAGGGCCGAGGTCCCCGTCTGGGGAGGGCAACCCCTGGAAGCCAGGGACGAGCGGCGACCGTGGCCTCTTCCAAAACGGCAGGCACACAGGCCTGCGCGGCAAAAAGCCCCCGGCAAGGCAGCACCACTCAAAGGGGAAGGGTCCGCACCTGGCCCAGCAGCTCTTGATGAGCCCCAGGCCCCGCCCCTGGCCTGAGCCTGACCTCGCACCCCCGACTCTGGCTGCGCACAGGTGCACTTCCAAGGGCCGCCGCTAGGGGGCGCTGGTGAGGGTGTTCGGGGACCATCAGCCCCCACCGGGCTGCGGCCAACCCTGCACCCATGGGGGTACGGGATTGTCTCCGCCATGTGGGGAACGGGGCCCCCTTCCCCTTCGCGGAAGCCCCAACCTTCCTCCCTGGGCACGCCTGCACCCACCCCTCGCACTCACGGCCCCAGCGGCGGGGCCGTGCGCCCGCAGACGCCCTAGACGGAGGGCCGGGGTCCCCGTCTGGGGAGGGCACCCCCTGGAAGCCAGGGACGAGCGGCGACCGCGGCCTCTTCCAAAACGGCAGGCACACAGGCCTGCGCGGCAAAAAGCCCCCGGCAAGGCAGCACCACTCAAAGGGGAAGGGTCCGTACCTGGCCCAGCAGCTCTTGATGAGCCCCAGTCCCCGCCCCTGGCCGGAGCCTGACCCCGCCCACCCGACTCTGGCTGCGCACAGGTGCACTTCCAAGGGCCGCCGCTAGGGGGCGCTGGTGAGGGGGTTCGGGGATCCTCAGCCCTCACCGAGCTGCGGCCACCCCTGCACCCATGGGGGTACGGGTTGTCCTCCGCCATGGGGGAACGGGGCCCCCTTCCCCTTCGCGGAAGCCCCAACCTTCCTCCCGGGGCACGCCTGCACCCTCCCCTCGCACTCACGGCCCCAGCGGCGGGGCCGTGCGCCCGCAGACGCCCTAGACGGAGGGCCGGGGTCCCCGTCTGGGGAGGGCACCCCCTGGAAGCCAGGGACGAGCGGCGACCGCGGCCTCTTCCAAAACGGCAGGCACACAGACCTGCGCGGCAAAAAGCCCCCGGCAAGGCAGCACCACTCAAAGGAAAAGGGTCCGCACCTGGCCCAGCAGCTCTTGATGAGCCCCAGGCCCCGACCCTGGCCGGAGCCTGACCCCGCCCACCCGACTCTGGCTGCGCACAGGTGCACTTCCAAGGGCCGCCGCTAGGGGGCTCTGGTGAGGGGGTTCGGGGACCCTCAGCCCCCACCGGCTGGGGCCACCCCTGCACCCATGGGGGTACGGGATTGTCTCCGCCATGGGGGAACGGGGCCCTCTTGCCCTTCGCGGAAGCCCCAACCTTCCTCCCTGGGGAAGCCTGCACCCTCGTCTCGCTCTCACAGCCCCAGCGGCGGGGCCGTGCGCCCGCAGACGCCCTAGACGGAGGGCCGGGGTCCCCGTCTGGGGAGGGCACCCCCTGGAATCCAGGGACGAGCGGCGACCGCGGCCTCTTCCAAAACGGCAGGCACACAGGCCTGCGCGGCAAAAAGCCCCGGGCAAGGCAGCACCACTCAAAGGGGAAGGGTCCGCACCTGGCCCAGCAGCTGTTGATGAGCCCCAGGCCCCGCCCCTGGCCGGAGCCTGACCTCGCCCACCCGACTCTGGCTGCGCACAGGTGCACTTCCAACGGCCGCCGCTAGGGGGCGCTGGTGAGGGGTTTAGGGGACCCTCAGCCCCCACCGGGCTGCGGCCACCCCTGCACCCATGGGGGTACGGCATTGTCTCTGCCATGTGGGGAACGGGGCCACCTTCCCCTTCGCGGAAGCCCCAACCTTCCTCCCGGGGCACGCCTGCACCCTCCTCTCGCACTCACGGCCCCAGCGGCGGGGCCGTGCGCCCGCAGACGCCCTAGACGGAGGGCCGGGGTCCCCGTCAGGGGAGGGCACCCCCTGGTAGCCAGGGACGAGCGGCGACCGCGGCCTCTTCCAAAACGGCAGGCACACAGACCTGCGCGGCAAAAAGCCCCCGGCAAGGCAGCACCACTCAAAGGAAAAGGGTCCGCACCTGGCCCAGCAGCTCTTGATGAGCCCCAGTCCCCGCCCCTGGCCGGAGCCTGACCCCGCCCACCCGACTCTGGCTGCGCACAGGTGCACTTCCAAGGGCCGCCGCTAGGGGGCGCTGGTGAGGGGGTTCGGGGATCCTCAGCCCTCACCGAGCTGCGGCCACCCCTGCACCCATGGGGGTACGGGTTGTCCTCCGCCATGGGGGAACGGGGCCCCCTTCCCCTTCGCGGAAGCCCCAACCTTCCTCCCGGGGCACGCCTGCACCCTCCCCTCGCACTCACGGCCCCAGCGGCGGGGCCGTGCGCCCGCAGATGCCCTAGACGGAGGGCCGGGGTCCCCGTCTGGGGAGGGCACCCCCTGGAAGCCAGGGACGAGCGGCGACCGCGGCCTCTTCCAAAACGGCAGGCACACAGACCTGCGCCGCAAAAAGCCCCCGGCAAGGCAGCACCACTCAAAGGGGAAGGGTCCGCACCTGGCCCAGCAGCTCTTGATGAGCCCCAGGCCCCGCCCCTGGCCGGAGCCTGACCCCGCCCACCCGACTCTGGCTGCGCAGAGGTGCACTTCCAAGGGACGCCGCTAGGGGGCGCTGGTGAGGGGGTTCGGGGACCCTCAGCCCCAACGGGCTGGGGCCACCCCTGCACCCATGGGGGTACGGGATTGTCTCCGCCATGTGGGGAACGGGGCCCCCTTCCCCTTCGCGGAAGCCCCAACCTTCCTCCCGGGGCACGCCTGCACCCTCCTCTCGCACTCACGGCCCCAGCGGCGGGGCCGTGCGCCCGCAGACGCCCTAGACGGAGGGCCGGGGTCCCCGTCAGGGGAGGGCACCCCCTGGAAGCCAGGGACGAGCGGCGACCGCGGCCTCTTCCAAAACGGCAGGCACACAGACCTGCGCGGCAAAAAGCCCCCGGCAAGGCAGCACCACTCAAAGGAAAAGGGTCCGCACCTGGCCCAGCAGCTCTTGATGAGCCCCAGGCCCCGACCCTGGCCGGAGCCTGACCCCGCCCACCCGACTCTGGCTGCGCACAGGTGCACTTCCAAGGGCCGCCGCTAGGGGGCTCTGGTGAGGGGGTTCGGGGACCCTCAGCCCCCACCGGCTGCGGCCACCCCTGCACCCATGGGGGTACGGGATTGTCTCCGCCATGTGGGGAACGGGGCCCCCTTCCCCTTCGCGGAAGCCCCAACCTTCCTCCCGGGGCACGCCTGCACCCTCCCCTCGCACTCACGGCCCCAGCGGCGGGGTCGTGCGCCCGCAGACGCCCTAGACGGAGGGCCGGGGTCCCCGTCAGGGGAGGGCACCCCCTGGAAGCCAGGGACGAGCGGCGACCGCGGCCTCTTCCAAAACGGCAGGCACACAGGCCTGCGCGGCAAAAAGCCCCCGGCAAGGCAGCACCACTCAAAGGGGAAGGGTCCGCACCTGGCCCAGCAGCTGTTGATGAGCCCCAGGCCCCGCCCCTGGCCGGAGCCTGACCCCGCCCACCCGACTCTGGCTGCGCAGAGGTGCACTTCCAAGGGACGCCGCTAGGGGGCGCTGGTGAGGGGGTTCGGGGACCCTCAGCCCCAACGGGCTGGGGCCACCCCTGCACCCATGGGGGTACGGGATTGTCTCCGCCATGTGGGGAACGGGGCCCCCTTCCCCTTCGCGGAAGCCCCAACCTTCCTCCCGGGGCACGCCTGCACCCTCCTCTCGCACTCACGGCCCCAGCGGCGGGGCCGTGCGCCCGCAGACGCCCTAGACGGAGGGCCGGGGTCCCCGTCAGGGGAGGGCACCCCCTGGAAGCCAGGGACGAGCGGCGACCGCGGCCTCTTCCAAAACGGCAGGCACACAGGCCTGCTCGGCAAAAAGCCCCCGGCAAGGCAGCACCACTCAAAGGGGAAGGGTCCGTACCTGGCCCAGCAGCTCTTGATGAGCCCCAGGCCCCGCCCCTGGCCGGAGCCTGACCCCGCCCACCCGACTCTGGCTGCGCACAGGTGCACTTCCTAGGGCCGCCGCTAGGGGGCGCTGGTGAGGGGGTTCGGGGACCCTCAGTCCCCAACGGGCTGCGGCCACCCCTGTACCCATGGGGGTACGGGTTGTCCTCCGCCATGGGGGAACGGGGCCCCCTTCCCCTTCGCGGAAGCCCCAACCTTCCTCCCGGGGCACGCCTGCACCCTCCCCTCGCACTCACGGCCCCAGCGGCGAGGCCGTGCGCCCGCAGACGCCCTAGACGGAGGGCCGGGTCCCCGTCTGGGGAGGGCACCCCCTGGAAGCCAGGGACGAGCGGCGACCGCGGCCTCTTCCAAAACGGCAGGCACACAGGCCTGCGCGGCAAAAAGCCCCCAGTAAGGCAGCACCACTCAAAGGGGAAGGGTCCGTACCTGGCCCAGCAGCTCTTGATGAGCCCCAGGCCCCGCCCCTGGCCAGAGCCTGACCCCGCCCACCCGACTCTGGCTGCGCACAGGTGCACTTCCAAGGGCCGCCGCTAGGGGGCGCTGGTGAGGGGGTTCGGGGACCCTCAGCCCCCACCGGGCTGGGGCCACCCCTGTACCCATGGGGGTACGGGATTGTCTCCGCCATGTGGGGAACGGGGACCCTTTCCCTTCGCGGAAGCCTCAACCTTCCTACCGGGGCACGCCTGCACCCTCCACTCGCACTCACGGCCCCAGCGGCGGGGCCTAGCGCCCGCAGACGCCCTACACGGAGGGCCGGCGTCCCCGTCAGGGGAGGGCACCCCCTGGAAGCCAGGGACGAGCGGCGACCGCGGCCTCTTCCAAAACGGCAGGCACACAGGCCTGCGCGGCAAAAAGCCCCCGGCAAGGCAGCACCACTCAAAGGGGAAGGGTCCGCACCTGGCCCAGCAGCTCTTGATGAGCCCCAGGCCCCGCCCCTGCCCGGAGCCTGACCCCGCCCACCCGACTCTGGCAGCGCACAGGTGCACTTCCAAGGGCCGCCGCTAGGGGGCGCTGGTGAGGGGGTTCGGGGACCCTCAGCCCCCACCGGGCTGGGGCCACCCCTGCACCCATGGGGGTACGGGATTGTCTCCGCCATGTGGGGAACGATGCCCCCTTCCCCTTCGCGGAAGCCCCAACCTTCCTCCCGGGGCACGCCTGCACACTCCCCTCGCACTCACGGCCCCAGCGGAGAGGCCGTGCGCCCGCAGACGCCCTAGACGGAGGGCCGGGGTCCCCGTCTGGGGAGGGCACCCCCTGGAAGCCAGGGACGAGCGGCGACCGCGGCCTCTTCCAAAACGGCAGGCACACAGGCCTGCGCGGCAAAAAGCCCCCTGCAAGGCAGCACCACTCAAAGGGGAAGGGTCCGTACCTGGCCCAGCAGCTCTTGATGAGCCCCAGGCCCCGCCCATGGCCGGAGCCTGACCCCGCCCACCCGACTCTGGCTGCGCACAGGTGCACTTCCAAGGGCCGCCGCTAGGGGGCGCTGGTGAGGGGGGTTCGGGGACCCTCAGCCCCCACCGGGCTGGGGCCACCCCAGCACCCATGGGGGTACGGGATTGTCTCCGCCATGTGGGGAACGGGGCCCCCTTCCCCTTCGAGGAAGCCCCAACCTTCCTCCCGGGGGAAGCCTGCACCTCCTCTCGCACTCACAGCCCCACGGCGGGGCCGTGCGCCCGCAGACGCCCTAGACGGAGGGCCGGGGTCCCCGTCAGGGGAGGGCACCCCATGGAAGCCAGGGAAGAGCGGCGACCGCGGCCTCTTCCAAAACGGCAGGCACACAGGCCTGCGGGGCAAAAAGCCCCGGGCAAGGCAGCACCACTCAAAGGGGAAGGGTCCGCACCTGGCCCAGCAGCGCTTGATGAGCCCCAGGCCCCGCCCCTGGCCGGAGCCTGACCCCGCCCACCCGATTCTGACTGCGCACAGGTGCACTTCCTAGGGACGCCGCTAGGAGGCGCTGGTGAGGGGGTTCGGGGACCCTCAGCCCCCAACGGGCTAGGGCCACCCTTGCACCCATGGGAGTACCGGATTGTCCTCCCCCATGGGGGAACGGGGCCCCCTTGCCCTTCGCGGAAGCCCCAACCTTCCTTCCCGGGGGATGCCTGCACCTCCTCTCGCACTCACAGCCCCAGCGGCGGGGCCGTGCGCCCGCAGACGCCCTAGACGGAGGGCCAGTGTCCCCGTCAGGGGAGGGCACCCCCTGGAAGCCAGGGACGAGCGGCGACCGCGGCCTCTTCCAAAACGGCAGGCACACAGGCCTGCGCGGCAAAAAGCCCAGGCAAGGCAGCACCACTCAAAGGGGAAGGGTCCGCACCTGGCCCAGCAGCTCTTGATGAGCCCCAGGCCCCGCCCCTGGCCGGAGCCTGACCCCGCCCACCCGACTCTGGATGCGCACAGGTGCACTTCCATGGGCCGCCGCTAGGGGGCGCTGGTGAGGGGGTTCGGGGATCCTCAGCCCTCACCGAGCTGCGGCCACCCCTGCACCCATGGGGGTACGGGTTGTCCTCCGCCATGGGGGAACGGGGCCCCCTTCCCCTTCGCGGAAGCCCCAACCTTCCTCCCGGGGCACGCCTGCACACTCCCCTCGCACTCACGGCCCCAGCGGCGGGGCCGTGCGCCCGCAGACGCCCTAGACGGAGGGCCGGGGTCCCTGTCTGGGGAGGGCACCCCCTGGAAGCCAGGGACGAGCGGCGACCGCGGCCTCTTCCAAAACGGCAGGCACACAGACCTGCGCGGCAAAAAGCCCCCGGCAAGGCAGCACCACTCAAAGGAAAAGGGTCCGCACCTGGCCCAGCAGCTCTTGATGAGCCCCAGGCCCCGACCCTGGCCGGAGCCTGACCCCGCCCACCCGACTCTGGCTGCGCACAGGTGCACTTCCAACGGCCGCCGCTAGGGGGCTCTGGTGAGGGGGTTCGGGGACCCTCAGCCCCCACCGGCTGGGGCCACCCCTGCACCCATGGGGGTACGGCATTGTCTCCGCCATGGGGGAACGGGGCCCTCTTGCCATTCGCGGAAGCCCCAACCTTCCTCCCTGGGGAAGCCTGCACCCTCGTCTCGCACTCACAGCCCCAGCGGCGGGGCCGTGCGCCCGCAGACGCCCTAGACGGAGGGCCGGGGTCCCCGTCTGGGGAGGGCACCCCCTGGAAGCCAGGGACGAGCGGCGACCGCGGCCTCTTCCAAAACGGCAGGCACACAGGCCTGCGCGGCAAAAAGCCCCGGGCAAGGCAGCACCACTCAAAGGGGAAGGGTCCGCACCTGGCCCAGCAGCTGTTGATGAGCCCCAGGCCCCGCCCCTGGCCGGAGCCTGACCTCGCCCACCCGACTCTGGCTGCGCACAGGTGCACTTCCAACGGCCGCCGCTAGGGGGCGCTGGTGAGGGGTTTAGGGGACCCTCAGCCCCCACCGGGCTGCGGCCACCCCTGCACCCATAGGGGTACGGGATTGTCTCCGCCATGTGGGGAACGGGGCCCCCTTCCCCTTCGCGGAAGCCCCAACCTTCCTCCCGGGGCACGCCTGCACCCTCCCCTCGCACTCACGGCCCCAGCGGCGGGGTCGTGCGCCCGCAGACGCCCTAGACGGAGGGCCGGGGTCCCCGTCAGGGGAGGGCACCCCCTGGAAGCCAGGGACGAGCGGCGACCGCGGCCTCTTCCAAAACGGCAGGCACACAGGCCTGCGCGGCAAAAAGCCCCCGGCAAGGCAGCACCACTCAAAGGGGAAGGGTCCGCACCTGGCCCAGCAGCTCTTGATGAGCTCCAGGCCCCGCCCCTGGCCGGAGTCTGACCCCGCCCACCCGACTCTGGCTGCGCAGAGGTGCACTTCCAAGGGACGCCGCTAGGGGGCGCTGGTGAGGGGGTTCGGGGACCCTCAGCCCCAACGGGCTGGGGCCACCCCTGCACCCATGGGGGTACGGGATTGTCTCCGCCATGTGGGGAACGGGGCCCCCTTCCCATTCGCGGAAGACCCAACCTTCCTCCCGGGGCACGCCTGCACCCTCCTCTCGCACTCACGGCCCCAGCGGCGGGGCCGTGCGCCCGCAGACGCCCTAGACGGAGGGCCGGGGTCCCCGTCAGGGGAGGGCACCCCCTGGAAGCCAGGGACGAGCGGCGACCGCGGCCTCTTCCAAAAGGGCAGGCACACAGGCCTGCGTGGCAAAAAGCCCCCGGCAAGGCAGCACCACTCAAAGGGGAAGGGTCCGCACCTGGCCCATCAGATCTTGATGAGCCCCAGGCCCCGCCCCTGGCCGGAGCCTGACCCCGCCCACCCGACTCTGGCTGCGCACAGGTGCACTTCCAAGTGCCGCCGCTAGGGGGCGCTGGTGAGGGGGTTCGGGGACCCTCAGCCCCCACCGGGCTGGGGCCACCCCTGCACCCATGGGGGTATGGGATTGTCTCCGACTAGTGGGGAACGGGCCCCCCTTCCCCTTCGCGGAAGCCCCAACCTTCCTCCCGGGGCACGCCTGCACACTCCACTCGCACTCACGGCCCCAGCGTCGGAGCCGTGCGCCCGCAGACACCCTAGACAGAGGGCCGGCGTCCCCGTCATGGGAGGGCACCTCCTGCTAGCCAGGGACGAGTGGCGCCCGCGGAGTCTTCCAAAACGGCAGGCACACAGGCCTGCGCGGCAAAAAGCCCCCGGCAAGGCAGCACCACTCAAAGGGGAAGGGTCCGCACCTGGCCCAGCAGCTCTTGATGAGCCCCAGGCCCCGCCCCTGGCCGGAGCCTGACCCCGCCCACCCGACTATGGCTGCGCAAAGGTGCACTTCCTAGGGCCGCCGCTAAGGGGCGCTGGTGTGGGGGTTCGGGGACCCTCAGCCCCCAACGGGCTGCGGCCACCCCTGCACCCATGGTGGTACTGGATTGTCTCCGCCATGTGGGGAACGGGGCCCCCTTCCCCTTCGCGGAAGCCCCAACCTTCCTCCCGGGGCACGCCTGCACCCTCCTCTCGCACTCAGGGCCCCAGCGGCGCGGCCGTGCGCCCGCAGACGCCCTAGACGGAGGGCTGGGGTCCCCGTCAGGGGAGGGCACCCCCTGGAAGCCAGGGACGAGCGGCGACCGCGGCCTCTTCCAAAACGGCAGGCACACAGGCCTGCGCGGCAAAAAGCCCCCGGCAAGGCAGCACCACTCAAAGGGGAAGGGTCCGCACCTGGCCCAGCAGCTCTTGATGAGCCCCAGGACCCGCCCCTGGCCGGAGCGTGACCCCGCCCACCCGACTCTGGCTGCGCAGAGGTGCACTTCCATGGGACGCCGGTATGGGGCGCTGGTGAGGGGGTTCGCGGACCCTCAGCCCACAACGGACTGGGGCCACACCTGCACCCATGGGGGTACGGGATTGTCTCCGCCATGTGGGGAACGGGGCCCCCTTGCCCTTCGCGGAAGCCCCAACCTTCCTCCCGGGGCACGCCTGCACCCTCATCTCGCACTCACGGCCCCAGCGGCGCAGCCGTGCGCCCGCAGACGCCCTAGACGGAGGGCCGGGGTCCCCGTCAGGGGAGGGCACTCCCTGGAAGCCAGGGACGAGCGGCGACCGCGGCCTCTTCCAAAACGGCAGGCACACAGGCCTGCGCGGCAAAAAGCCCCCAGCAAGGCAGCACCACTCAAAGGGGAAGGGTCCGCATCTGGCCCAGCAGCTCTTGATGAGCCCCAGGCCCCGCACCTGGCCGGAGCCTGACCCCGCCCACCCGACTCTGGCTGCGCACTGGTGCACTTCCAAGGGCCGCCGCTAGGGAGCGCTGGTTTGGGGGTTCGGGGACCCTCAGCCCCCACCGAGCTGCGGCCACCCCTGCACCCATGGGGGTACGGGATTGTCTCCGCCATGGGGGAACGTGGCCCCCTTGCCCTTCGCGGAAGCCCCAACCTTCCTCCCGGGGGAAGCCTGCACCCTCCTCTCGCACTCACAACCCCAGCGGCGGGGCCGTGCACCTGCAGACGCCCTAGACGGAGGGCCGGGGTCCCCGTCAGGGGAGGGCACACCCTGGAAGCCAGGGACGAGCGGCGACCGTGGCCTCTTCCAAAACGGCAGGCACACAGGCCTGCGCGGCAAAAAGCCCCCGGCAAGGCAGCACCACTCAAAGGGGAAGGGTCCGCACCTGGCCCAGCAGCTCTTGATGAGCCCCAGGCCCCGCCCCTGGCCGGAGCCTGACCTCGCACCCCCGACTCTGGCTGCGCACAGGTGCACTTCCAAGGGCCGCCGCTAGGGGGCGCTGGTGAGGGTGTTCGGGGACCCTCAGCCCCCACCGGGCTGCGGCCACCCCTGCACCCATGGGGGTACGGGATTGTCTCCGCCATGTGGGGAACGGGGCCCCCTTCCCCTTCGCGGAAGCCCCAACCTTCCTCCCGGGGCACGCCTGCACCCACCCCTCGCACTCACGGCCCCAGCGGCGGGGCCGTGCGCCCGCAGACGCCCTAGACGGAGGGCCGGGGTCCCCGTCTGGGGAGGGCACCCCCTGGAAGCCAGGGACGAGCGGCGACCGCGGCCTCTTCCAAAACGGCAGGCACACAGGCCTGCGCGGCAAAAAGCCCCCGGCAAGGCAGCACCACTCAAAGGGGAAGGGTCCGTACCTGGCCCAGCAGCTCTTGATGAGCCCCAGTCCCCGCCCCTGGCCGGAGCCTGACCCCGCCCACCCGACTCTGGCTGCGCACAGGTGCACTTCCAAGGGCCGCCGCTAGGGGGCGCTGGTGAGGGGGTTCGGGGATCCTCAGCCCTCACCGAGCTGCGGCCACCCCTGCACCCATGGGGGTACGGGTTGTCCTCCGCCATGGGGGAACGGGGCCCCCTTCCCCTTCGCGGAAGCCCCAACCTTCCTCCCGGGGCACGCCTGCACCCTCCCCTCGCACTCACGGCCCTAGCGGCGGGGCCGTGCGCCCGCAGATGCCCTAGACGGAGGGCCGGGGTCCCCGTCTGGGGAGGGCACCCCCTGGAAGCCAGGGACGAGCGGCGACCGCGGCCTCTTCCAAAACGGCAGGCACACAGACCTGCGCGGCAAAAAGCCCCCGGCAAGGCAGCACCACTCAAAGGAAAAGGGTCCGCACCTGGCCCAGCAGCTCTTGAAGAGCCCCAGGCCCCGACCCTGGCCGGAGCCTGACCCCGCCCACCCGACTCTGGCTGCGCACAGGTGCACTTCCAAGGGCCGCCGCTAGGGGGCTCTGGTGAGGGGGTTCGGGGACCCTCAGCCCCCACCGGCTGGGGCCACCCCTGCACCCATGGGGGTACGGGATTGTCTCCGCCATGGGGGAACGGGGCCCTCTTGCCCTTCGCGGAAGCCCCAACCTTCCTCCCTGGGGAAGCCTGCACCCTCGTCTCGCACTCACAGCCCCAGCGGCGGGGCCGTGCGCCCGCAGACGCCCTAGACGGAGGGCCGGGGTCCCCGTCTGGGGAGGGCACCCCCTGGAAGCCAGGGACGAGCGGCGACCGCGGCCTCTTCCAAAACGGCAGGCACACAGGCCTGCGCGGCAAAAAGCCCCGGGCAAGGCAGCACCACTCAAAGGGGAAGGGTCCGCACCTGGCCCAGCAGCTGTTGATGAGCCCCAGGCCCCGCCCCTGGCCGGAGCCTGACCTCGCCCACCCGACTCTGGCTGCGCACAGGTGCACTTCCAAGGGCCGCCGCTAGGGGGCGCTGGTGAGGGGTTTAGGGGACCCTCAGCCCCCACCGGGCTGCGGCCACCCCTGCACCCATGGGGGTACGGGATTGTCTCCGCCATGTGGGGAACGGGGCCCCCTTCCCCTTCGTGGAAGCCCCAACCTTCCTCCCGGGGCACGCCTGCACCCTCCCCTCGCACTCACGGCCCCTGCGGCGGGGTCGTGCGCCCGCAGACGCCCTAGACGGAGGGCCGGGGTCCCCGTCAGGGGAGGGCACACCCTGGAAGCCAGGGACGAGCGGCGACTGCGGCCTCTTCCAAAACGGCAGGCACACAGGCCTGCGCGGCAAAAAGCCCCCGGCAAGGCAGCACCACTCAAAGGGGAAGGGTCCGCACCTGTCCCAGCAGCTGTTGATGAGCCCCAGGCCCCGCCCCTGGCCGGAGCCTGACCCCGCCCACCCGACTCTGGCTGCGCAGAGGTGCACTTCCAAGGGACGCCGCTAGGGGGCGCTGGTGAGGGGGTTCGGGGACCCTCAGCCCCAACGGGCTGGGGCCACCCCTGCACCCATGGGGGTACGGGATTGTCTCCGCCATGTGGGGAACGGGGCCCCCTTCCCCTTCGCGGAAGCCCCAACCTTCCTCCCGGGGCACGCCTGCACCCTCCTCTCGCACTCACGGCCCCAGCGGCGGGGCCGTGCGCCCGCAGACGCCCTAGACGGAGGGCCGGGGTCCCCGTCAGGGGAGGGCACCCCCTGGAAGCCAGGGACGAGCGGCGACCGCGGCCTCTTCCAAAACGGCAGGCACACAGACCTGCGCGGCAAAAAGCCCTCGGCAAGGCAGCACCACTCAAAGGAAAAGGGTCCGCACCTGGCCCAGCAGCTCTTGATGAGCCCCAGGCCCCGACCCTGGCCGGAGCCTGACCCCGCCCACCCGACTCTGGCTGCGCACAGGTGCACTTCCAAGGGCCGCCGCTAGGGGGCGCTGGTGAGGGGTTTAGGGGACCCTCAGCCCCCACCGGGCTGGGGCCACCCCAGCACCCATGGGGGTACGGGATTGTCTCCGCCATGTGGGGAACGGGGCCCCCTTCCCCTTCGAGGAAGCCCCAACCTTCCTCCCGGGGGAAGCCTGCACCTCCTCTCGCACTCACAGCCCCACGGCGGGGCCGTGCGCCCGCAGACGCCCTAGACGGAGGGCCGGGGTCCCCGTCAGGGGAGGGCACCCCATGGAAGCCAGGGAAGAGCGGCGACCGCGGCCTCTTCCAAAACGGCAGGCACACAGGCCTGCGGGGCAAAAAGCCCCGGGCAAGGCAGCACCACTCAAAGGGGAAGGGTCCGCACCTGGCCCAGCAGCGCTTGATGAGCCCCAGGCCCCGCCCCTGGCCGGAGCCTGACCCCGCCCACCCGATTCTGACTGCGCACAGGTGCACTTCCTAGGGACGCCGCTAGGAGGCGCTGGTGAGGGGGTTCGGGGACCCTCAGCCCCCAACGGGCTAGGGCCACCCTTGCACCCATGGGAGTACCGGATTGTCCTCCCCCATGGGGGAACGGGGCCCCCTTGCCCTTCGCGGAAGCCCCAACCTTCCTCCCGGGGGATGCCTGCACCTCCTCTCGCACTCACAGCCCCAGCGGCGGGGCCGTGCGCCCGCAGACGCCCTAGACGGAGGGCCAGTGTCCCCGTCAGGGGAGGGCACCCCCTGGAAGCCAGGGACGAGCGGCGACCGCGGCCTCTTCCAAAACGGCAGGCACACAGGCCTGCGCGGCAAAAAGCCCAGGCAAGGCAGCACCACTCAAAGGGGAAGGGTCCGCACCTGGCCCAGCAGCTCTTGATGAGCCCCAGGCCCCGCCCCTGGCCGGAGCCTGACCCCGCCCACCCGACTCTGGATGCGCACAGGTGCACTTCCATGGGCCGCCGCTAGGGGGCGCTGGTGAGGGGGTTCGGGGATCCTCAGCCCTCACCGAGCTGCGGCCACCCCTGCACCCATGGGGGTACGGGTTGTCCTCCGCCATGGGGGAACGGGGCCCCCTTCCCCTTCGCGGAAGCCCCAACCTTCCTCCCGGGGCACGCCTGCACACTCCCCTCGCACTCACGGCCCCAGCGGCGGGGCCGTGCGCCCGCAGACGCCCTAGACGGAGGGCCGGGGTCCCCGTCTGGTGAGGGCACCCCCTGGAAGCCAGGGACGAGCGGCGACCGCGGCCTCTTCCAAAACGGCAGGCACACAGACCTGCGCGGCAAAAAGCCCCCGGCAAGGCAGCACCACTCAAAGGAAAAGGGTCCGCACCTGGCCCAGCAGCTCTTGATGAGCCCCAGGCCCCGACACTGGCCGGAGCCTGACCCCGCCCACCCGACTCTGGCTGCGCACAGGTGCACTTCCAAGGGCCGCCGCTAGGGGGCTCTGGTGAGGGGGTTCGGGGACCCTCAGCCCCCACCGGCTGGGGCCACCCCTGCACCCATGGGGGTACGGCATTGTCTCCGCCATGGGGGAACGGGGCCCTCTTGCCCTTCGCGGAAGCCCCAACCTTCCTCCCTGGGGAAGCCTGCACCCTCGTCTCGCACTCACAGCCCCAGCGGCGGGGCCGTGCGCCCGCAGACGCCCTAGACGGAGGGCCGGGGTCCCCGTCTGGGGAGGGCACCCCCTGGAAGCCAGGGACGAGCGGCGACCGCGGCCTCTTCCAAAACGGCAGGCACACAGGCCTGCGCGGCAAAAAGCCCCGGGCAAGGCAGCACCACTCAAAGGGGAAGGGTCCGCACCTGGCCCAGCAGCTGTTGATGAGCCCCAGGCCCCGCCCCTGGCCGGAGCCTGACCTCGCCCACCCGACTCTGGCTGCGCACAGGTGCACTTCCAACGGCCGCCGCTAGGGGGCGCTGGTGAGGGGTTTAGGGGACCCTCAGCCCCCACCGGGCTGCGGCCACCCCTGCACCCATGGGGGTACGGGATTGTCTCCGCCATGTGGGGAACGGGGCCCCCTTCCCCTTCGCGGAAGCCCCAACCTTCCTCCCGGGGCACGCCTGCACCCTCCCCTCGCACTCACGGCCCCAGCGGCGGGGTCGTGCGCCCGCAGACGCCCTAGACGGAGGGCCGGGGTCCCCGTCAGGGGAGGGCACCCCCTGGAAGCCAGGGACGAGCGGCGACCGCGGCCTCTTCCAAAACGGCAGGCACACAGGCCTGCGCGGCAAAAAGCCCCCGGCAAGGCAGCACCACTCAAAGGGGAAGGGTCCGCACCTGGCCCAGCAGCTCTTGATGAGCTCCAGGCCCCGCCCCTGGCCGGAGTCTGACCCCGCCCACCCGACTCTGGCTGCGCAGAGGTGCACTTCCAAGGGACGCCGCTAGGGGGCGCTGGTGAGGGGGTTCGGGGACCCTCAGCCCCAACGGGCTGGGGCCACCCCTGCACCCATGGGGGTACGGGATTGTCTCCGCCATGTGGGGAACGGGGCCCCCTTCCCATTCGCGGAAGCCCCAACCTTCCTCCCGGGGCACGCCTGCACCCTCCTCTCGCACTCACGGCCCCAGCGGCGGGGCCGTGCGCCCGCAGACGCCCTAGACGGAGGGCCGGGGTCCCCGTCAGGGGAGGGCACCCCCTGGAAGCCAGGGACGAGCGGCGACCGCGGCCTCTTCCAAAAGGGCAGGCACACAGGCCTGCGTGGCAAAAAGCCCCCGGCAAGGCAGCACCACTCAAAGGGGAAGGGTCCGCACCTGGCCCATCAGATCTTGATGAGCCCCAGGCCCCGCCCCTGGCCGGAGCCTGACCCCGCCCACCCGACTCTGGCTGCGCACAGGTGCACTTCCAAGGGCCGCCGCTAGGGGGCGCTGGTGAGGGGGTTCGGGGACCCTCAGCCCCCACCGGGCTGGGGCCACCCCTGCACCCATGGGGGTATGGGATTGTCTCCGACTAGTGGGGAACGGGCCCCCCTTCCCCTTCGCGGAAGCCCCAACCTTCCTCCCGGGGCACGCCTGCACACTCCACTCGCACTCACGGCCCCAGCGTCGGAGCCGTGCGCCCGCAGACGCCCTAGACAGAGGGCCGGCGTCCCCGTCATGGGAGGGCACCTCCTGCTAGCCAGGGACGAGCGGCGCCCGCGGAGTCTTCCAAAACGGCAGGCACACAGGCCTGCGCGGCAAAAAGCCCCCGGCAAGGCAGCACCACTCAAAGGGGAAGGGTCCGCACCTGGCCCAGCAGCTCTTGATGAGCCCCAGGCCCCGCCCCTGGCCGGAGCCTGACCCCGCCCACCCGACTATGGCTGCGCAAAGGTGCACTTCCTAGGGCCGCCGCTAAGGGGCGCTGGTGTGGGGGTTCGGGGACCCTCACCCCCAACGGGCTGCGGCCACCCCTGCACCCATGGTGGTACTGGATTGTCTCCGCCATGTGGGGAACGGGGCCCCCTTCCCCTTCGCGGAAGCCCCAACCTTCCTCCCGGGGCACGCCTGCACCCTCCCCTCGCACTCACGGCCCCAGCGTCGGAGCCGTGCGCCCGCAGACGCCCTAGACGGAGGGCCGGGTCCCCGTCTGGGGAGGGCACCCCCTGGAAGCCAGGGACGAGCGGCGACCGCGGCCTCTTCCAAAACGGCAGGCACACAGGCCTGCGCGGCAAAAAGCCCCCAGTAAGGCAGCACCACTCAAAGGGGAAGGGTCCGTACCTGGCCCAGCAGCTCTTGATGAGCCCCAGGCCCCGCCCCTGGCCAGAGCCTGACCCCGCCCACCCGACTCTGGCTGCGCACAGGTGCACTTCCAAGGGCCGCCGCTAGGGGGCGCTGGTGAGGGGGTTCGGGGACCCTCAGCCCCCACCGGGCTGGGGCCACCCCTGTACCCATGGGGGTACGGGATTGTCTCCGCCATGTGGGGAACGGGGACCCTTTCCCTTCGCGGAAGCCTCAACCTTCCTCCCGGGGCACGCCTGCACCCTCCACTCGCACTCACGGCCCCAGCGGCGGGGCCTCGCGCCCGCAGACGCCCTACACGGAGGGCCGGCGTCCCCGTCAGGGGAGGGCACCCCCTGGAAGCCAGGGACGAGCGGCGACCGCGGCCTCTTCCAAAACGGCAGGCACACAGGCCTGCGCGGCAAAAAGCCCCCGGCAAGGCAGCACCACTCAAAGGGGAAGGGTCCGCACCTGGCCCAGCAGCTCTTGATGAGCCCCAGGCCCCGCCCCTGCCCGGAGCCTGACCCCGCCCACCCGACTCTGGCAGCGCACAGGTGCACTTCCAAGGGCCGCCGCTAGGGGGCGCTGGTGAGGGGGTTCGGGGACCCTCAGCCCCCACCGGGCTGGGGCCACCCCTGCACCCATGGGGGTACGGGATTGTCTCCGCCATGTGGGGAACGATGCCCCCTTCCCCTTCGCGGAAGCCCCAACCTTCCTCCCGGGGCACGCCTGCACACTCCCCTCGCACTCACGGCCCCAGCGGAGAGGCCGTGCGCCCGCAGACGCCCTAGACGGAGGGCCGGGGTCCCCGTCTGGGGAGGGCACCCCCTGGAAGCCAGGGACGAGCGGCGACCGCGGCCTCTTCCAAAACGGCAGGCACACAGGCCTGCGCGGCAAAAAGCCCCCTGCAAGGCAGCACCACTCAAAGGGGAAGGGTCCGTACCTGGCCCAGCAGCTCTTGATGAGCCCCAGGCCCCGCCCATGGCCGGAGCCTGACCCCGCCCACCCGACTCTGGCTGCGCACAGGTGCACTTCCAAGGGCCGCCGCTAGGGGGCGCTGGTGAGGGGGGTTCGGGGACCCTCAGCCCCCACCGGGCTGGGGCCACCCCAGCACCCATGGGGGTACGGGATTGTCTCCGCCATGTGGGGAACGGGGCCCCCTTCCCCTTCGAGGAAGCCCCAACCTTCCTCCCGGGGGAAGCCTGCACCTCCTCTCGCACTCACAGCCCCACGGCGGGGCCGTGCGCCCGCAGACGCCCTAGACGGAGGGCCGGGGTCCCCGTCAGGGGAGGGCACCCCATGGAAGCCAGGGAAGAGCGGCGACCGCGGCCTCTTCCAAAACGGCAGGCACACAGGCCTGCGGGGCAAAAAGCCCCGGGCAAGGCAGCACCACTCAAAGGGGAAGGGTCCGCACCTGGCCCAGCAGCGCTTGATGAGCCCCAGGCCCCGCCCCTGGCCGGAGCCTGACCCCGCCCACCCGATTCTGACTGCGCACAGGTGCACTTCCTAGGGACGCCGCTAGGAGGCGCTGGTGAGGGGGTTCGGGGACCCTCAGCCCCCAACGGGCTAGGGCCACCCTTGCACCCATGGGAGTACCGGATTGTCCTCCCCCATGGGGGAACGGGGCCCCCTTGCCCTTCGCGGAAGCCCCAACCTTCCTTCCCGGGGGATGCCTGCACCTCCTCTCGCACTCACAGCCCCAGCGGCGGGGCCGTGCGCCCGCAGACGCCCTAGACGGAGGGCCAGTGTCCCCGTCAGGGGAGGGCACCCCCTGGAAGCCAGGGACGAGCGGCGACCGCGGCCTCTTCCAAAACGGCAGGCACACAGGCCTGCGCGGCAAAAAGCCCAGGCAAGGCAGCACCACTCAAAGGGGAAGGGTCCGCACCTGGCCCAGCAGCTCTTGATGAGCCCCAGGCCCCGCCCCTGGCCGGAGCCTGACCCCGCCCACCCGACTCTGGATGCGCACAGGTGCACTTCCATGGGCCGCCGCTAGGGGGCGCTGGTGAGGGGGTTCGGGGATCCTCAGCCCTCACCGAGCTGCGGCCACCCCTGCACCCATGGGGGTACGGGTTGTCCTCCGCCATGGGGGAACGGGGCCCCCTTCCCCTTCGCGGAAGCCCCAACCTTCCTCCCGGGGCACGCCTGCACACTCCCCTCGCACTCACGGCCCCAGCGGCGGGGCCGTGCGCCCGCAGACGCCCTAGACGGAGGGCCGGGGTCCCTGTCTGGGGAGGGCACCCCCTGGAAGCCAGGGACGAGCGGCGACCGCGGCCTCTTCCAAAACGGCAGGCACACAGACCTGCGCGGCAAAAAGCCCCCGGCAAGGCAGCACCACTCAAAGGAAAAGGGTCCGCACCTGGCCCAGCAGCTCTTGATGAGCCCCAGGCCCCGACCCTGGCCGGAGCCTGACCCCGCCCACCCGACTCTGGCTGCGCACAGGTGCACTTCCAAGGGCCGCCGCTAGGGGGCTCTGGTGAGGGGGTTCGGGGACCCTCAGCCCCCACCGGCTGGGGCCACCCCTGCACCCATGGGGGTACGGCATTGTCTCCGCCATGGGGGAACGGGGCCCTCTTGCCATTCGCGGAAGCCCCAACCTTCCTCCCTGGGGAAGCCTGCACCCTCGTCTCGCACTCACAGCCCCAGCGGCGGGGCCGTGCGCCCGCAGACGCCCTAGACGGAGGGCCGGGGTCCCCGTCTGGGGAGGGCACCCCCTGGAAGCCAGGGACGAGCGGCGACCGCGGCCTCTTCCAAAACGGCAGGCACACAGGCCTGCGCGGCAAAAAGCCCCGGGCAAGGCAGCACCACTCAAAGGGGAAGGGTCCGCACCTGGCCCAGCAGCTGTTGATGAGCCCCAGGCCCCGCCCCTGGCCGGAGCCTGACCTCGCCCACCCGACTCTGGCTGCGCACAGGTGCACTTCCAACGGCCGCCGCTAGGGGGCGCTGGTGAGGGGTTTAGGGGACCCTCAGCCCCCACCGGGCTGCGGCCACCCCTGCACCCATAGGGGTACGGGATTGTCTCCGCCATGTGGGGAACGGGGCCCCCTTCCCCTTCGCGGAAGCCCCAACCTTCCTCCCGGGGCACGCCTGCACCCTCCCCTCGCACTCACGGCCCCAGCGGCGGGGTCGTGCGCCCGCAGACGCCCTAGACGGAGGGCCGGGGTCCCCGTCAGGGGAGGGCACCCCCTGGAAGCCAGGGACGAGCGGCGACCGCGGCCTCTTCCAAAACGGCAGGCACACAGGCCTGCGCGGCAAAAAGCCCCCGGCAAGGCAGCACCACTCAAAGGGGAAGGGTCCGCACCTGGCCCAGCAGCTCTTGATGAGCTCCAGGCCCCGCCCCTGGCCGGAGTCTGACCCCGCCCACCCGACTCTGGCTGCGCAGAGGTGCACTTCCAAGGGACGCCGCTAGGGGGCGCTGGTGAGGGGGTTCGGGGACCCTCAGCCCCAACGGGCTGGGGCCACCCCTGCACCCATGGGGGTACGGGATTGTCTCCGCCATGTGGGGAACGGGGCCCCCTTCCCATTCGCGGAAGCCCCAACCTTCCTCCCGGGGCACGCCTGCACCCTCCTCTCGCACTCACGGCCCCAGCGGCGGGGCCGTGCGCCCGCAGACGCCCTAGACGGAGGGCCGGGGTCCCCGTCAGGGGAGGGCACCCCCTGGAAGCCAGGGACGAGCGGCGACCGCGGCCTCTTCCAAAAGGGCAGGCACACAGGCCTGCGTGGCAAAAAGCCCCCGGCAAGGCAGCACCACTCAAAGGGGAAGGGTCCGCACCTGGCCCATCAGATCTTGATGAGCCCCAGGCCCCGCCCCTGGCCGGAGCCTGACCCCGCCCACCCGACTCTGGCTGCGCACAGGTGCACTTCCAAGGGCCGCCGCTAGGGGGCGCTGGTGAGGGGGTTCGGGGACCCTCAGCCCCCACCGGGCTGGGGCCACCCCTGCACCCATGGGGGTATGGGATTGTCTCCGACTAGTGGGGAACGGGCCCCCCTTCCCCTTCGCGGAAGCCCCAACCTTCCTCCCGGGGCACGCCTGCACACTCCACTCGCACTCACGGCCCCAGCGTCGGAGCCGTGCGCCCGCAGACACCCTAGACAGAGGGCCGGCGTCCCCGTCATGGGAGGGCACCTCCTGCTAGCCAGGGACGAGTGGCGCCCGCGGAGTCTTCCAAAACGGCAGGCACACAGGCCTGCGCGGCAAAAAGCCCCCGGCAAGGCAGCACCACTCAAAGGGGAAGGGTCCGCACCTGGCCCAGCAGCTCTTGATGAGCCCCAGGCCCCGCCCCTGGCCGGAGCCTGACCCCGCCCACCCGACTATGGCTGCGCAAAGGTGCACTTCCTAGGGCCGCCGCTAAGGGGCGCTGGTGTGGGGGTTCGGGGACCCTCAGCCCCCAACGGGCTGCGGCCACCCCTGCACCCATGGTGGTACTGGATTGTCTCCGCCATGTGGGGAACGGGGCCCCCTTCCCCTTCGCGGAAGCCCCAACCTTCCTCCCGGGGCACGCCTGCACCCTCCTCTCGCACTCAGGGCCCCAGCGGCGCGGCCGTGCGCCCGCAGACGCCCTAGACGGAGGGCTGGGGTCCCCGTCAGGGGAGGGCACCCCCTGGAAGCCAGGGACGAGCGGCGACCGCGGCCTCTTCCAAAACGGCAGGCACACAGGCCTGCGCGGCAAAAAGCCCCCGGCAAGGCAGCACCACTCAAAGGGGAAGGGTCCGCACCTGGCCCAGCAGCTCTTGATGAGCCCCAGGACCCGCCCCTGGCCGGAGCGTGACCCCGCCCACCCGACTCTGGCTGCGCAGAGGTGCACTTCCATGGGACGCCGGTATGGGGCGCTGGTGAGGGGGTTCGCGGACCCTCAGCCCACAACGGACTGGGGCCACACCTGCACCCATGGGGGTACGGGATTGTCTCCGCCATGTGGGGAACGGGGCCCCCTTGCCCTTCGCGGAAGCCCCAACCTTCCTCCCGGGGCACGCCTGCACCCACCCCTCGCACTCACGGCCCCAGCGGCGGGGCCGTGCGCCCGCAGACGCCCTAGACGGAGGGCCGGGGTCCCCGTCTGGGGAGGGCACCCCCTGGAAGCCAGGGACGAGCGGCGACCGCGGCCTCTTCCAAAACGGCAGGCACACAGGCCTGCGCGGCAAAAAGCCCCCGGCAAGGCAGCACCACTCAAAGGGGAAGGGTCCGTACCTGGCCCAGCAGCTCTTGATGAGCCCCAGTCCCCGCCCCTGGCCGGAGCCTGACCCCGCCCACCCGACTCTGGCTGCGCACAGGTACACTTCCAAGGGCCGCCGCTAGGGGGCGCTGGTGAGGGGGTTCGGGGATCCTCAGCCCTCACCGAGCTGCGGCCACCCCTGCACCCATGGGGGTACGGGTTGTCCTCCGCCATGGGGGAACGGGGCCCCCTTCCCCTTCGCGGAAGCCCCAACCTTCCTCCCGGGGCACGCCTGCACCCTCCCCTCGCACTCACGGCCCTAGCGGCGGGGCCGTGCGCCCGCAGATGCCCTAGACGGAGGGCCGGGGTCCCCGTCTGGGGAGGGCACCCCCTGGAAGCCAGGGACGAGCGGCGACCGCGGCCTCTTCCAAAACGGCAGGCACACAGACCTGCGCGGCAAAAAGCCCCCGGCAAGGCAGCACCACTCAAAGGAAAAGGGTCCGCACCTGGCCCAGCAGCTCTTGAAGAGCCCCAGGCCCCGACCCTGGCCGGAGCCTGACCCCGCCCACCCGACTCTGGCTGCGCACAGGTGCACTTCCAAGGGCCGCCGCTAGGGGGCTCTGGTGAGGGGGTTCGGGGACCCTCAGCCCCCACCGGCTGGGGCCACCCCTGCACCCATGGGGGTACGGGATTGTCTCCGCCATGGGGGAACGGGGCCCTCTTGCCCTTCGCGGAAGCCCCAACCTTCCTCCCTGGGGAAGCCTGCACCCTCGTCTCGCACTCACAGCCCCAGCGGCGGGGCCGTGCGCCCGCAGACGCCCTAGACGGAGGGCCGGGGTCCCCGTCTGGGGAGGGCACCCCCTGGAAGCCAGGGACGAGCGGCGACCGCGGCCTCTTCCAAAACGGCAGGCACACAGGCCTGCGCGGCAAAAAGCCCCGGGCAAGGCAGCACCACTCAAAGGGGAAGGGTCCGCACCTGGCCCAGCAGCTGTTGATGAGCCCCAGGCCCCGCCCCTGGCCGGAGCCTGACCTCGCCCACCCGACTCTGGCTGCGCACAGGTGCACTTCCAAGGGCCGCCGCTAGGGGGCGCTGGTGAGGGGTTTAGGGGACCCTCAGCCCCCACCGGGCTGCGGCCACCCCTGCACCCATGGGGGTACGGGATTGTCTCCGCCATGTGGGGAACGGGGCCCCCTTCCCCTTCGTGGAAGCCCCAACCTTCCTCCCGGGGCACGCCTGCACCCTCCCCTCGCACTCACGGCCCCAGCGGCGGGGTCGTGCGCCCGCAGACGCCCTAGACGGAGGGCCGGGGTCCCCGTCAGGGGAGGGCACACCCTGGAAGCCAGGGACGAGCGGCGACTGCGGCCTCTTCCAAAACGGCAGGCACACAGGCCTGCGCGGCAAAAAGCCCCCGGCAAGGCAGCACCACTCAAAGGGGAAGGGTCCGCACCTGTCCCAGCAGCTGTTGATGAGCCCCAGGCCCCGCCCCTGGCCGGAGCCTGACCCCGCCCACCCGACTCTGGCTGCGCAGAGGTGCACTTCCAAGGGACGCCGCTAGGGGGCGCTGGTGAGGGGGTTCGGGGACCCTCAGCCCCAACGGGCTGGGGCCACCCCTGCACCCATGGGGGTACGGGATTGTCTCCGCCATGTGGGGAACGGGGCCCCCTTCCCCTTCGCGGAAGCCCCAACCTTCCTCCCGGGGCACGCCTGCACCCTCCTCTCGCACTCACGGCCCCAGCGGCGGGGCCGTGCGCCCGCAGACGCCCTAGACGGAGGGCCGGGGTCCCCGTCAGGGGAGGGCACCCCCTGGAAGCCAGGGACGAGCGGCGACCGCGGCCTCTTCCAAAACGGCAGGCACACAGACCTGCGCGGCAAAAAGCCCTCGGCAAGGCAGCACCACTCAAAGGAAAAGGGTCCGCACCTGGCCCAGCAGCTCTTGATGAGCCCCAGGCCCCGACCCTGGCCGGAGCCTGACCCCGCCCACCCGACTCTGGCTGCGCACAGGTGCACTTCCAAGGGCCGCCGCTAGGGGGCGCTGGTGAGGGGTTTAGGGGACCCTCAGCCCCCACCGGGCTGGGGCCACCCCAGCACCCATGGGGGTACGGGATTGTCTCCGCCATGTGGGGAACGGGGCCCCCTTCCCCTTCGAGGAAGCCCCAACCTTCCTCCCGGGGGAAGCCTGCACCTCCTCTCGCACTCACAGCCCCACGGCGGGGCCGTGCGCCCGCAGACGCCCTAGACGGAGGGCCGGGGTCCCCGTCAGGGGAGGGCACCCCATGGAAGCCAGGGAAGAGCGGCGACCGCGGCCTCTTCCAAAACGGCAGGCACACAGGCCTGCGGGGCAAAAAGCCCCGGGCAAGGCAGCACCACTCAAAGGGGAAGGGTCCGCACCTGGCCCAGCAGCGCTTGATGAGCCCCAGGCCCCGCCCCTGGCCGGAGCCTGACCCCGCCCACCCGATTCTGACTGCGCACAGGTGCACTTCCTAGGGACGCCGCTAGGAGGCGCTGGTGAGGGGGTTCGGGGACCCTCAGCCCCCAACGGGCTAGGGCCACCCTTGCACCCATGGGAGTACCGGATTGTCCTCCCCCATGGGGGAACGGGGCCCCCTTGCCCTTCGCGGAAGCCCCAACCTTCCTCCCGGGGGATGCCTGCACCTCCTCTCGCACTCACAGCCCCAGCGGCGGGGCCGTGCGCCCGCAGACGCCCTAGACGGAGGGCCAGTGTCCCCGTCAGGGGAGGGCACCCCCTGGAAGCCAGGGACGAGCGGCGACCGCGGCCTCTTCCAAAACGGCAGGCACACAGGCCTGCGCGGCAAAAAGCCCAGGCAAGGCAGCACCACTCAAAGGGGAAGGGTCCGCACCTGGCCCAGCAGCTCTTGATGAGCCCCAGGCCCCGCCCCTGGCCGGAGCCTGACCCCGCCCACCCGACTCTGGATGCGCACAGGTGCACTTCCATGGGCCGCCGCTAGGGGGCGCTGGTGAGGGGGTTCGGGGATCCTCAGCCCTCACCGAGCTGCGGCCACCCCTGCACCCATGGGGGTACGGGTTGTCCTCCGCCATGGGGGAACGGGGACCCCTTCCCCTTCGCGGAAGCCCCAACCTTCCTCCCGGGGCACGCCTGCACACTCCCCTCGCACTCACGGCCCCAGCGGCGGGGCCGTGCGCCCGCAGACGCCCTAGACGGAGGGCCGGGGTCCCCGTCTGGTGAGGGCACCCCCTGGAAGCCAGGGACGAGCGGCGACCGCGGCCTCTTCCAAAACGGCAGGCACACAGACCTGCGCGGCAAAAAGCCCCCGGCAAGGCAGCACCACTCAAAGGAAAAGGGTCCGCACCTGGCCCAGCAGCTCTTGATGAGCCCCAGGCCCCGACACTGGCCGGAGCCTGACCCCGCCCACCCGACTCTGGCTGCGCACAGGTGCACTTCCAAGGGCCGCCGCTAGGGGGCTCTGGTGAGGGGGTTCGGGGACCCTCAGCCCCCACCGGCTGGGGCCACCCCTGCACCCATGGGGGTACGGCATTGTCTCCGCCATGGGGGAACGGGGCCCTCTTGCCCTTCGCGGAAGCCCCAACCTTCCTCCCTGGGGAAGCCTGCACCCTCGTCTCGCACTCACAGCCCCAGCGGCGGGGCCGTGCGCCCGCAGACGCCCTAGACGGAGGGCCGGGGTCCCCGTCTGGGGAGGGCACCCCCTGGAAGCCAGGGACGAGCGGCGACCGCGGCCTCTTCCAAAACGGCAGGCACACAGGCCTGCGCGGCAAAAAGCCCCGGGCAAGGCAGCACCACTCAAAGGGGAAGGGTCCGCACCTGGCCCAGCAGCTGTTGATGAGCCCCAGGCCCCGCCCCTGGCCGGAGCCTGACCTCGCCCACCCGACTCTGGCTGCGCACAGGTGCACTTCCAACGGCCGCCGCTAGGGGGCGCTGGTGAGGGGTTTAGGGGACCCTCAGCCCCCACCGGGCTGCGGCCACCCCTGCACCCATGGGGGTACGGGATTGTCTCCGCCATGTGGGGAACGGGGCCCCCTTCCCCTTCGCGGAAGCCCCAACCTTCCTCCCGGGGCACGCCTGCACCCTCCCCTCGCACTCACGGCCCCAGCGGCGGGGTCGTGCGCCCGCAGACGCCCTAGACGGAGGGCCGGGGTCCCCGTCAGGGGAGGGCACCCCCTGGAAGCCAGGGACGAGCGGCGACCGCGGCCTCTTCCAAAACGGCAGGCACACAGGCCTGCGCGGCAAAAAGCCCCCGGCAAGGCAGCACCACTCAAAGGGGAAGGGTCCGCACCTGGCCCAGCAGCTCTTGATGAGCTCCAGGCCCCGCCCCTGGCCGGAGTCTGACCCCGCCCACCCGACTCTGGCTGCGCAGAGGTGCACTTCCAAGGGACGCCGCTAGGGGGCGCTGGTGAGGGGGTTCGGGGACCCTCAGCCCCAACGGGCTGGGGCCACCCCTGCACCCATGGGGGTACGGGATTGTCTCCGCCATGTGGGGAACGGGGCCCCCTTCCCATTCGCGGAAGCCCCAACCTTCCTCCCGGGGCACGCCTGCACCCTCCTCTCGCACTCACAGCCCCAGCGGCGGGGCCGTGCGCCCGCAGACGCCCTAGACGGAGGGCCGGGGTCCCCGTCAGGGGAGGGCACCCCCTGGAAGCCAGGGACGAGCGGCGACCGCGGCCTCTTCCAAAAGGGCAGGCACACAGGCCTGCGTGGCAAAAAGCCCCCGGCAAGGCAGCACCACTCAAAGGGGAAGGGTCCGCACCTGGCCCATCAGATCTTGATGAGCCCCAGGCCCCGCCCCTGGCCGGAGCCTGACCCCGCCCACCCGACTCTGGCTGCGCACAGGTGCACTTCCAAGGGCCGCCGCTAGGGGGCGCTGGTGAGGGGGTTCGGGGACCCTCAGCCCCCACCGGGCTGGGGCCACCCCTGCACCCATGGGGGTATGGGATTGTCTCCGACTAGTGGGGAACGGGCCCCCCTTCCCCTTCGCGGAAGCCCCAACCTTCCTCCCGGGGCACGCCTGCACACTCCACTCGCACTCACGGCCCCAGCGTCGGAGCCGTGCGCCCGCAGACGCCCTAGACAGAGGGCCGGCGTCCCCGTCATGGGAGGGCACCTCCTGCTAGCCAGGGACGAGCGGCGCCCGCGGAGTCTTCCAAAACGGCAGGCACACAGGCCTGCGCGGCAAAAAGCCCCCGGCAAGGCAGCACCACTCAAAGGGGAAGGGTCCGCACCTGGCCCAGCAGCTCTTGATGAGCCCCAGGCCCCGCCCCTGGCCGGAGCCTGACCCCGCCCACCCGACTATGGCTGCGCAAAGGTGCACTTCCTAGGGCCGCCGCTAAGGGGCGCTGGTGTGGGGGTTCGGGGACCCTCACCCCCAACGGGCTGCGGCCACCCCTGCACCCATGGTGGTACTGGATTGTCTCCGCCATGTGGGGAACGGGGCCCCCTTCCCCTTCGCGGAAGCCCCAACCTTCCTCCCGGGGCACGCCTGCACCCTCCTCTCGCACTCAGGGCCCCAGCGGCGCGGCCGTGCGCCCGCAGACGCCCTAGACGGAGGGCTGGGGTCCCCGTCAGGGGAGGGCACCCCCTGGAAGCCAGGGACGAGCGGCGACCGCGGCCTCTTCCAAAACGGCAGGCACACAGGCCTGCGCGGCAAAAAGCCCCCGGCAAGGCAGCACCACTCAAAGGGGAAGGGTCCGCACCTGGCCCAGCAGCTCTTGATGAGCCCCAGGACCCGCCCCTGGCCGGAGCGTGACCCCGCCCACCCGACTCTGGCTGCGCAGAGGTGCACTTCCATGGGACGCCGGTATGGGGCGCTGGTGAGGGGGTTCGCGGACCCTCAGCCCACAACGGACTGGGGCCACACCTGCACCCATGGGGGTACGGGATTGTCTCCGCCATGTGGGGAACGGGGCCCCCTTGCCCTTCGCGGAAGCCCCAACCTTCCTCCCGGGGCACGCCTGCACCCTCCTCTCGCACTCAGGGCCCCAGCGGCGCGGCCGTGCGCCCGCAGACGCCCTAGACGGAGGGCCGGGGTCCCCGTCAGGGGAGGGCACTCCCTGGAAGCCAGGGACGAGCGGCGACCGCGGCCTCTTCCAAAACGGCAGGCACACAGGCCTGCGCGGCAAAAAGCCCCCAGCAAGGCAGCACCACTCAAAGGGGAAGGGTCCGCATCTGGCCCAGCAGCTCTTGATGAGCCCCAGGCCCCGCACCTGGCCGGAGCCTGACCCCGCCCACCCGACTCTGGCTGCGCACTGGTGCACTTCCAAGGGCCGCCGCTAGGGAGCGCTGGTTTGGGGGTTCGGGGACCCTCAGCCCCCACCGAGCTGCGGCCACCCCTGCACCCATGGGGGTACGGGATTGTCTCCGCCATGGGGGAACGTGGCCCCCTTGCCCTTCGCGGAAGCCCCAACCTTCCTCCCGGGGGAAGCCTGCACCCTCCTCTCGCACTCACAACCCCAGCGGCGGGGCCGTGCACCTGCAGACGCCCTAGACGGAGGGCCGGGGTCCCCGTCAGGGGAGGGCACACCCTGGAAGCCAGGGACGAGCGGCGACCGTGGCCTCTTCCAAAACGGCAGGCACACAGGCCTGCGCGGCAAAAAGCCCCCGGCAAGGCAGCACCACTCAAAGGGGAAGGGTCCGCACCTGGCCCAGCAGCTCTTGATGAGCCCCAGGCCCCGCCCCTGGCCGGAGCCTGACCTCGCACCCCCGACTCTGGCTGCGCACAGGTGCACTTCCAAGGGCCGCCGCTAGGGGGCGCTGGTGAGGGTGTTCGGGGACCCTCAGCCCCCACCGGGCTGCGGCCACCCCTGCACCCATGGGGGTACGGGATTGTCTCCGCCATGTGGGGAACGGGGCCCCCTTCCCCTTCGCGGAAGCCCCAACCTTCCTCCCGGGGCACGCCTGCACCCACCCCTCGCACTCACGGCCCCAGCGGCGGGGCCGTGCGCCCGCAGACGCCCTAGACGGAGGGCCGGGGTCCCCGTCTGGGGAGGGCACCCCCTGGAAGCCAGGGACGAGCGGCGACCGCGGCCTCTTCCAAAACGGCAGGCACACAGGCCTGCGCGGCAAAAAGCCCCCGGCAAGGCAGCACCACTCAAAGGGGAAGGGTCCGTACCTGGCCCAGCAGCTCTTGATGAGCCCCAGTCCCCGCCCCTGGCCGGAGCCTGACCCCGCCCACCCGACTCTGGCTGCGCACAGGTGCACTTCCAAGGGCCGCCGCTAGGGGGCGCTGGTGAGGGGGTTCGGGGATCCTCAGCCCTCACCGAGCTGCGGCCACCCCTGCACCCATGGGGGTACGGGTTGTCCTCCGCCATGGGGGAACGGGGCCCCCTTCCCCTTCGCGGAAGCCCCAACCTTCCTCCCGGGGCACGCCTGCACCCTCCCCTCGCACTCACGGCCCTAGCGGCGGGGCCGTGCGCCCGCAGATGCCCTAGACGGAGGGCCGGGGTCCCCGTCTGGGGAGGGCACCCCCTGGAAGCCAGGGACGAGCGGCGAACGCGGCCTCTTCCAAAACGGCAGGCACACAGACCTGCGCGGCAAAAAGCCCCCGGCAAGGCAGCACCACTCAAAGGAAAAGGGTCCGCACCTGGCCCAGCAGCTCTTGAAGAGCCCCAGGCCCCGACCCTGGCCGGAGCCTGACCCCGCCCACCCGACTCTGGCTGCGCACAGGTGCACTTCCAAGGGCCGCCGCTAGGGGGCTCTGGTGAGGGGGTTCGGGGACCCTCAGCCCCCACCGGCTGGGGCCACCGCTGCACCCATGGGGGTACGGGATTGTCTCCGCCATGGGGGAACGGGGCCCTCTTGCCCTTCGCGGAAGCCCCAACCTTCCTCCCTGGGGAAGCCTGCACCCTCGTCTCGCACTCACAGCCCCAGCGGCGGGGCCGTGCGCCCGCAGACGCCCTAGACGGAGGGCCGGGGTCCCCGTCTGGGGAGGGCACCCCCTGGAAGCCAGGGACGAGCGGCGACCGCGGCCTCTTCCAAAACGGCAGGCACACAGGCCTGCGCGGCAAAAAGCCCCGGGCAAGGCAGCACCACTCAAAGGGGAAGGGTCCGCACCTGGCCCAGCAGCTGTTGATGAGCCCCAGGCCCCGCCCCTGGCCGGAGCCTGACCTCGCCCACCCGACTCTGGCTGCGCACAGGTGCACTTCCAAGGGCCGCCGCTAGGGGGCGCTGGTGAGGGGTTTAGGGGACCCTCAGCCCCCACCGGGCTGCGGCCACCCCTGCACCCATGGGGGTACGGGATTGTCTCCGCCATGTGGGGAACGGGGCCCCCTTCCCCTTCGTGGAAGCCCCAACCTTCATCCCGGGGCACGCCTGCACCCTCCCCTCGCACTCACGGCCCCAGCGGCGGGGTCGTGCGCCCGCAGACGCCCTAGACGGAGGGCCGGGGTCCCCGTCAGGGGAGGGCACCCCCTGGAAGCCAGGGACGAGCGGCGACTGCGGCCTCTTCCAAAACGGCAGGCACACAGGCCTGCGCGGCAAAAAGCCCCCGGCAAGGCAGCACCACTCAAAGGGGAAGGGTCCGCACCTGTCCCAGCAGCTGTTGAAGAGCCCCAGGCCCCGCCCCTGGCCGGAGCCTGACCCCGCCCACCCGACTCTGGCTGCGCAGAGGTGCACTTCCAAGGGACGCCGCTAGGGGGCGCTGGTGAGGGGGTTCGGGGACCCTCAGCCCCAACGGGCTGGGGCCACCCCTGCACCCATGGGGGTACGGGATTGTCTCCGCCATGTGGGGAACGGGGCCCCCTTCCCCTTCGCGGAAGCCCCAACCTTCCTCCCGGGGCACGCCTGCACCCTCCTCTCGCACTCACGGCCCCAGCGGCGGGGCCGTGCGCCCGCAGACACCCTAGACGGAGGGCCGGGGTCCCCGTCAGGGGAGGGCACCCCCTGGAAGCCAGGGACGAGCGGCGACCGCGGCCTCTTCCAAAACGGCAGGCACACAGACCTGCGCGGCAAAAAGCCCTCGGCAAGGCAGCACCACTCAAAGGAAAAGGGTCCGCACCTGGCCCAGCAGCTCTTGATGAGCCCCAGGCCCCGACCCTGGCCGGAGCCTGACCCCGCCCACCCGACTCTGGCTGCGCACAGGTGCACTTCCAAGGGCCGCCGCTAGGGGGCTCTGGTGAGGGGGTTCGGGGACCCTCAGCCCCCACCGGCTGGGGCCACCCCTGCACCCATGGGGGTACGGGATTTTCTCCGCCATGGGGGAACGGGGCCCTCTTGCCCTTCGCGGAAGCCCCAACCTTCCTCCCTGGGGAAGCCTGCACCCTCGTCTCGAACTCACGGCCCCAGCGGCGGGGCCGTGCGCCCGCAGACGCCCTAGACGGAGGGCCGGGGTCCCCTTCTGGGGAGGGCACCCCCTGGAAGCCAGGGACGAGCGGCGACCGCGGCCTCTTCCAAAACGGCAGGCACACAGGCCTGCGCGGCAAAAAGCCCCGGGCAAGGCAGCACCACTCAAAGGGGAAGGGTCCGCACCTGGCCCAGCAGCTGTTGATGAGCCCCAGGCCCCGCCCCTGGCCGGAGCCTGACCTCGCCCACCCGACTCTGGCTGCGCACAGGTGCACTTCCAACGGCCGCCGCTAGGGGGCGCTGGTGAGGGGTTTAGGGGACCCTCAGCCCCCACCGGGCTGCGGCCACCCCTGCACCCATGGGGGTACGGGATTGTCTCCGCCATGTGGGGAACGGGGCCCCCTTCCCCTTCGCGGAAGCCCCAACCTTCCTCCCGGGGCACGCCTGCACCCTCCCCTCGCACTCACGGCCCCAGCGGCGGGGTCGTGCGCCCGCAGACGCCCTAGACGGAGGGCCGGGGTCCCCGTCAGGGGAGGGCACCCCCTGGAAGCCAGGGACGAGCGGCGACCGCGGCCTCTTCCAAAACGGCAGGCACACAGGCCTGCGCGGCAAAAAGCCCCCGGCAAGGCAGCACCACTCAAAGGGGAAGGGTCCGCACCTGTCCCAGCAGCTGTTGATGAGCCCCAGGCCCCGCCCCTGGCCGGAGCCTGACCCCGCCCACCCGACTCTGGCTGCGCAGAGGTGCACTTCCAAGGGACGCCGCTAGGGGGCGCTGGTGAGGGGGTTCGGGGACCCTCAGCCCCAACGGGCTGGGGCCACCCCTGCACCCATGGGGGTACGGGATTGTCTCCGCCATGTGGGGAACGGGGCCCCCTTCCCCTTCGCGGAAGCCCCAACCTTCCTCCCGGGGCACGCCTGCACCCTCCTCTCGCACTCACGGCCCCAGCGGCGGGGCCGTGCGCCCGCAGACGCCCTAGACGGAGGGCCGGGGTCCCCGTCAGGGGAGGGCACCCCCTGGAAGCCAGGGACGAGCGGCGACCGCGGCCTCTTCCAAAACGGCAGGCACACAGGCCTGCGCGGCAAAAAACCCCCGGCAAGGCAGCACCACTCAAAGGGGAAGGGTCCGCACCTGGCCCAGCAGCTCTTGATGAGCCCCAGGACCCGCCCCTGGCCGGAGCGTGACCCCGCCCACCCGACTCTGGCTGCGCAGAGGTGCACTTCCATGGGACGCCGGTATGGGGCGCTGGTGAGGGGGTTCGCGGACCCTCAGCCCACAACGGACTGGGGCCACACCTGCACCCATGGGGGTACGGGATTGTCTCCGCCATGTGGGGAACGGGGCCCCCTTGCCCTTCGCGGAAGCCCCAACCTTCCTCCCGGGGCACGCCTGCACCCTCCTCTCGCACTCAGGGCCCCAGCGGCGCGGCCGTGCGCCCGCAGACGCCCTAGACGGAGGGCCGGGGTCCCCGTCAGGGGAGGGCACTCCCTGGAAGCCAGGGACGAGCGGCGACCGCGGCCTCTTCCAAAACGGCAGGCACACAGGCCTGCGCGGCAAAAAGCCCCCAGCAAGGCAGCACCACTCAAAGGGGAAGGGTCCGCATCTGGCCCAGCAGCTCTTGATGAGCCCCAGGCCCCGCACCTGGCCGGAGCCTGACCCCGCCCACCCGACTCTGGCTGCGCACTGGTGCACTTCCAAGGGCCGCCGCTAGGGAGCGCTGGTTTGGGGGTTCGGGGACCCTCAGCCCCCACCGAGCTGCGGCCACCCCTGCACCCATGGGGGTACGGGATTGTCTCCGCCATGGGGGAACGTGGCCCCCTTGCCCTTCGCGGAAGCCCCAACCTTCCTCCCGGGGGAAGCCTGCACCCTCCTCTCGCACTCACAACCCCAGCGGCGGGGCCGTGCACCTGCAGACGCCCTAGACGGAGGGCCGGGGTCCCCGTCAGGGGAGGGCACACCCTGGAAGCCAGGGACGAGCGGCGACCGTGGCCTCTTCCAAAACGGCAGGCACACAGGCCTGCGCGGCAAAAAGCCCCCGGCAAGGCAGCACCACTCAAAGGGGAAGGGTCCGCACCTGGCCCAGCAGCTCTTGATGAGCCCCAGGCCCCGCCCCTGGCCGGAGCCTGACCTCGCACCCCCGACTCTGGCTGCGCACAGGTGCACTTCCAAGGGCCGCCGCTAGGGGGCGCTGGTGAGGGTGTTCGGGGACCCTCAGCCCCCACCGGGCTGCGGCCACCCCTGCACCCATGGGGGTACGGGATTGTCTCCGCCATGTGGGGAACGGGGCCCCCTTCCCCTTCGCGGAAGCCCCAACCTTCCTCCCGGGGCACGCCTGCACCCACCCCTCGCACTCACGGCCCCAGCGGTGGGGCCGTGCGCCCGCAGACGCCCTAGACGGAGGGCCGGGGTCCCCGTCTGGGGAGGGCACCCCCTGGAAGCCAGGGACGAGCGGCGACCGCGGCCTCTTCCAAAACGGCAGGCACACAGGCCTGCGCGGCAAAAAGCCCCCGGCAAGGCAGCACCACTCAAAGGGGAAGGGTCCGTACCTGGCCCAGCAGCTCTTGATGAGCCCCAGTCCCCGCCCCTGGCCGGAGCCTGACCCCGCCCACCCGACTCTGGCTGCGCACAGGTGCACTTCCAAGGGCCGCCGCTAGGGGGCGCTGGTGAGGGGGTTCGGGGATCCTCAGCCCTCACCGAGCTGCGGCCACCCCTGCACCCATGGGGGTACGGGTTGTCCTCCGCCATGGGGGAACGGGGCCCCCTTCCCCTTCGCGGAAGCCCCAACCTTCCTCCCGGGGCACGCCTGCACCCTCCCCTCGCACTCACGGCCCTAGCGGCGGGGCCGTGCGCCCGCAGATGCCCTAGACGGAGGGCCGGGGTCCCCGTCTGGGGAGGGCACCCCCTGGAAGCCAGGGACGAGCGGCGAACGCGGCCTCTTCCAAAACGGCAGGCACACAGACCTGCGCGGCAAAAAGCCCCCGGCAAGGCAGCACCACTCAAAGGAAAAGGGTCCGCACCTGGCCCAGCAGCTCTTGAAGAGCCCCAGGCCCCGACCCTGGCCGGAGCCTGACCCCGCCCACCCGACTCTGGCTGCGCACAGGTGCACTTCCAAGGGCCGCCGCTAGGGGGCTCTGGTGAGGGGGTTCGGGGACCCTCAGCCCCCACCGGCTGGGGCCACCGCTGCACCCATGGGGGTACGGGATTGTCTCCGCCATGGGGGAACGGGGCCCTCTTGCCCTTCGCGGAAGCCCCAACCTTCCTCCCTGGGGAAGCCTGCACCCTCGTCTCGCACTCACAGCCCCAGCGGCGGGGCCGTGCGCCCGCAGACGCCCTAGACGGAGGGCCGGGGTCCCCGTCTGGGGAGGGCACCCCCTGGAAGCCAGGGACGAGCGGCGACCGCGGCCTCTTCCAAAACGGCAGGCACACAGGCCTGCGCGGCAAAAAGCCCCGGGCAAGGCAGCACCACTCAAAGGGGAAGGGTCCGCACCTGGCCCAGCAGCTGTTGATGAGCCCCAGGCCCCGCCCCTGGCCGGAGCCTGACCTCGCCCACCCGACTCTGGCTGCGCACAGGTGCACTTCCAAGGGCCGCCGCTAGGGGGCGCTGGTGAGGGGTTTAGGGGACCCTCAGCCCCCACCGGGCTGCGGCCACCCCTGCACCCATGGGGGTACGGGATTGTCTCCGCCATGTGGGGAACGGGGCCCCCTTCCCCTTCGTGGAAGCCCCAACCTTCATCCCGGGGCACGCCTGCACCCTCCCCTCGCACTCACGGCCCCAGCGGCGGGGTCGTGCGCCCGCAGACGCCCTAGACGGAGGGCCGGGGTCCCCGTCAGGGGAGGGCACCCCCTGGAAGCCAGGGACGAGCGGCGACTGCGGCCTCTTCCAAAACGGCAGGCACACAGGCCTGCGCGGCAAAAAGCCCCCGGCAAGGCAGCACCACTCAAAGGGGAAGGGTCCGCACCTGTCCCAGCAGCTGTTGAAGAGCCCCAGGCCCCGCCCCTGGCCGGAGCCTGACCCCGCCCACCCGACTCTGGCTGCGCAGAGGTGCACTTCCAAGGGACGCCGCTAGGGGGCGCTGGTGAGGGGGTTCGGGGACCCTCAGCCCCAACGGGCTGGGGCCACCCCTGCACCCATGGGGGTACGGGATTGTCTCCGCCATGTGGGGAACGGGGCCCCCTTCCCCTTCGCGGAAGCCCCAACCTTCCTCCCGGGGCACGCCTGCACCCTCCTCTCGCACTCACGGCCCCAGCGGCGGGGCCGTGCGCCCGCAGACACCCTAGACGGAGGGCCGGGGTCCCCGTCAGGGGAGGGCACCCCCTGGAAGCCAGGGACGAGCGGCGACCGCGGCCTCTTCCAAAACGGCAGGCACACAGACCTGCGCGGCAAAAAGCCCTCGGCAAGGCAGCACCACTCAAAGGAAAAGGGTCCGCACCTGGCCCAGCAGCTCTTGATGAGCCCCAGGCCCCGACCCTGGCCGGAGCCTGACCCCGCCCACCCGACTCTGGCTGCGCACAGGTGCACTTCCAAGGGCCGCCGCTAGGGGGCTCTGGTGAGGGGGTTCGGGGACCCTCAGCCCCCACCGGCTGGGGCCACCCCTGCACCCATGGGGGTACGGGATTTTCTCCGCCATGGGGGAACGGGGCCCTCTTGCCCTTCGCGGAAGCCCCAACCTTCCTCCCTGGGGAAGCCTGCACCCTCGTCTCGAACTCACGGCCCCAGCGGCGGGGCCGTGCGCCCGCAGACGCCCTAGACGGAGGGCCGGGGTCCCCTTCTGGGGAGGGCACCCCCTGGAAGCCAGGGACGAGCGGCGACCGCGGCCTCTTCCAAAACGGCAGGCACACAGGCCTGCGCGGCAAAAAGCCCCGGGCAAGGCAGCACCACTCAAAGGGGAAGGGTCCGCACCTGTCCCAGCAGCTGTTGATGAGCCCCAGGCCCCGCCCCTGGCCGGAGCCTGACCTCGCCCACCCGACTCTGGCTGCGCACAGGTGCACTTCCAACGGCCGCCGCTAGGGGGCGCTGGTGAGGGGTTTAGGGGACCCTCAGCCCCCACCGGGCTGCGGCCACCCCTGCACCCATGGGGGTACGGGATTGTCTCCGCCATGTGGGGAACGGGTCCCCCTTCCCCTTCGCGGAAGCCCCAACCTTCCTCCCGGGGCACGCCTGCACCCTCCCCTCGCACTCACGGCCCCAGCGGCGGGGTCGTGCGCCCGCAGACGCCCTAGACGGAGGGCCGGGGTCCCCGTCAGGGGAGGGCACCCCCTGGAAGCCAGGGACGAGCGGCGACCGCGGCCTCTTCCAAAACGGCAGGCACACAGGCCTGCGCGGCAAAAAGCCCCCGGCAAGGCAGCACCACTCAAAGGGGAAGGGTCCGCACCTGGCCCAGCAGCTGTTGATGAGCCCCAGGCCCCGCCCCTGGCCGGAGCCTGACCCCGCCCACCCGACTCTGGCTGCGCAGAGGTGCACTTCCAAGGGACGCCGCTAGGGGGCGCTGGTGAGGGGGTTCGGGGACCCTCAGCCCCAACGGGCTGGGGCCACCCCTGCACCCATGGGGGTACGGGATTGTCTCCGCCATGTGGGGAACGGGGCCCCCTTCCCCTTCGCGGAAGCCCCAACCTTCCTCCCGGGGCACGCCTGCACCCTCCTCTCGCACTCACGGCCCCAGCGGCGGGGCCGTGCGCCCGCAGACGCCCTAGACGGAGGGCCGGGGTCCCCGTCAGGGGAGGGCACCCCCTGGAAGCCAGGGACGAGCGGCGACCGCGGCCTCTTCCAAAACGGCAGGCACACAGACCTGCGCGGCAAAAAGCCCTCGGCAAGGCAGCACCACTCAAAGGAAAAGGGTCCGCACCTGGCCCAGCAGCTCTTGATGAGCCCCAGGCCCCGACCCTGGCCGGAGCCTGACCCCGCCCACCCGACTCTGGCTGCGCACAGGTGCACTTCCAAGGGCCGCCGCTAGGGGGCTCTGGTGAGGGGGTTCGGGGACCCTCAGCCCCCACCGGCTGGGGCCACCCCTGCACCCATGGGGGTACGGGATTTTCTCCGCCATGGGGGAACGGGGCCCTCTTGCCCTTCGCGGAAGCCCCAACCTTCCTCCCTGGGGAAGCCTGCACCCTCGTCTCGAACTCACGGCCCCAGCGGCGGGGCCGTGCGCCCGCAGACGCCCTAGACGGAGGGCCGGGGTCCCCGTCTGGGGAGGGCACCCCCTGGAAGCCAGGGACGAGCGGCGACCGCGGCCTCTTCCAAAACGGCAGGCACACAGGCCTGCGCGGCAAAAAGCCCCGGGCAAGGCAGCACCACTCAAAGGGGAAGGGTCCGCACCTGGCCCAGCAGCTGTTGATGAGCCCCAGGCCCCGCCCCTGGCCGGAGCCTGACCTCGCCCACCCGACTCTGGCTGCGCACAGGTGCACTTCCAACGGCCGCCGCTAGGGGGCGCTGGTGAGGGGTTTAGGGGACCCTCAGCCCCCACCGGGCTGCGGCCACCCCTGCACCCATGGGGGTACGGGATTGTCTCCGCCATGTGGGGAACGGGGCCCCCTTCCCCTTCGCGGAAGCCCCAACCTTCCTCCCGGGGCACGCCTGCACCCTCCCCTCGCACTCACGGCCCCAGCGGCGGGGTCGTGCGCCCGCAGACGCCCTAGACGGAGGGCCGGGGTCCCCGTCAGGGGAGGGCACCCCCTGGAAGCCAGGGACGAGCGGCGACCGCGGCCTCTTCCAAAACGGCAGGCACACAGGCCTGCGCGGCAAAAAGCCCCCGGCAAGGCAGCACCACTCAAAGGGGAAGGGTCCGCACCTGGCCCAGCAGCTGTTGATGAGCCCCAGGCCCCGCCCCTGGCCGGAGCCTGACCTCGCCCACCCGACTCTGGCTGCGCACAGGTGCACTTCCAACGGCCGCCGCTAGGGGGCGCTGGTGAGGGGTTTAGGGGACCCTCAGCCCCCACCGGGCTGCGGCCACCCCTGCACCCATGGGGGTACGGGATTGTCTCCGCCATGTGGGGAACGGGGCCCCCTTCCCCTTCGCGGAAGCCCCAACCTTCCTCCCGGGGCACGCCTGCACCCTCCCCTCGCACTCACGGCCCCAGCGGCGGGGTCGTGCGCCCGCAGACGCCCTAGACGGAGGGCCGGGGTCCCCGTCAGGGGAGGGCACCCCCTGGAAGCCAGGGACGAGCGGCGACCGCGGCCTCTTCCAAAACGGCAGGCACACAGGCCTGCGCGGCAAAAAGCCCCCGGCAAGGCAGCACCACTCAAAGGGGAAGGGTCCGCACCTGGCCCAGCAGCTGTTGATGAGCCCCAGGCCCCGCCCCTGGCCGGAGCCTGACCCCGCCCACCCGACTCTGGCTGCGCAGAGGTGCACTTCCAAGGGACGCCGCTAGGGGGCGCTGGTGAGGGGGTTCGGGACCCTCAGCCACAACGGGCTGGGGCCACCCCTGCACCCATGGGGGTACGGGATTGTCTCCGCCATGTGGGGAACGGGGCCCCCTTCCCCTTTGCGGAAGCCCCAACCTTCCTCCCGGGGCACGCCTGCACCCTCCTCTCGCACTCACGGCCCCAGCGTCGGGGCCGTGCGCCCGCAGACGCCCTAGACGGAGGGCCGGGGTCCCCGTCAGGGGAGGGCACCGCCTGGAAGCCAGGGACGAGCGGCGACCGCGGCTTCTTCCAAAACGGCAGGCACACAGGCCTGCGCGGCAAAAAGCCCCCGGCAAGGCAGCACCACTCAAAGTTTAAGGGTCCGTACCTGGCCCAGCAGCTCTTGATGAGCCCCAGGCCCCGCCCCTGGCCGGAGCCTGACCCCGCCCACCCGACTCTGGCTGCGCACAGGTGCACTTCCTAGGGCCGCCGCTAGGGGGCGCTGGTGAGGGGGTTCGGGGACCCTCAGCCCCCAACGGGCTGCGGCCACCCCTGTACCCATGGGGGTACGGGTTGTCCTCCGCCATGGGGGAACGGGGCCCCCTTCCCCTTCGCGGAAGCCCCAACCTTCCTCCCGGGGCACGCCTGCACCCTCCCCTCGCACTCACGGCCCCAGCGGCGAGGCCGTGCGCCCGCAGACGCCCTAGAAGGAGGGCCGGGTCCCCGTCTGGGGAGGGCACCCCCTGGAAGCCAGGGACGAGCGGCGACCGCGGCCTCTTCCAAAACGGCAGGCACACAGGCCTGCGCGGCAAAAAGCCCCCAGTAAGGCAGCACCACTCAAAGGGGAAGGGTCTGTACTTGGCCCAGCAGCTCTTGATGAGCCCCAGGCCCCGCCCCTGGCCGGAGCCTGACCCCGCCCACCCGACACTGGCTGCGCACAGGTGCACTTCCAAGGGCCGCCGCTAGGGGGCGCTGGTGAGGGGGTTCGGGGACCCTCAGCCCCCACCGGGCTGGGGCCACCCCTGCACCCATGGGGGTACGGGATTGTCTCCGCCATGTGGGGAACGGGGACCCTTTCCCTTCGCGGAAGCCTCAACCTTCCTCCCGGGGCACGCCTGCACCCTCCACTCGCACTCACGGCCCCAGCGGCGGGGCCTCGCGCCCGCAGACGCCCTACACGGAGGGCCGGCGTCCCCGTCAGGGGAGGGCACCCCCTGGAAGCCAGGGACGAGCGGCGACCGCGGCCTCTTCCAAAACGGCAGGCACACAGGCCTGCGCGGCAAAAAGCCCCCGGCAAGGCAGCACCACTCAAAGGGGAAGGGTCCGCACCTGGCCCAGCAGCTCTTGATGAGCCCCAGGCCCCGCCCCTGCCCGGAGCCTGACCCCGCCCACCCGACTCTGGCTGCGCACAGGTGCACTTCTAAGGGCCGCCGCTAGGGGGCGCTGGTGAGGGGGGTTCGGGGACCCTCAGCCCCCACCGGGCTGGGGCCACCCCTGCACCCATGGGGGTACGGGATTGTCTCCGCCATGTGGGGAACGGTGCCCCCTTCCCCTTCGCGGAAGTCCCAACCTTCCTCCCGGGGCACGCCTGCACCCTCCCCTCGCACTCACGGCCCCAGCGGCGAGGCCGTGCGCCCGCAGACGCCCTAGACGGAGGGCCAGGGTCCCCGTCTGGGGAGGGCACCCCCTGGAAGCCAGGGACGAGCGGCGACCGCGGCCTCTTCCAAAACGGCAGGCACACAGGCCTGCGCGGCAAAAAGCCCCCTGCAAGGCAGCACCACTCAAAGGGGAAGGGTCCGTACCTGGCCCAGCAGCTCTTGATGAGCCCCAGGCCCCGCCCATGGCCGGAGCCTGACCCCGCCCACCCGACTCTGGCTGCGCACAGGTGCACTTCCAAGGGCCGCCGCTAGGGGGCGCTGGTGAGGGGGGTTCGGGGACCCTCAGCCCCCACCGGGCTGGGGCCACCCCAGCACCCATGGGGGTACGGGATTGTCTCCGCCAAGTGGGGAACGGGGCCACCTTCCCCTTCGAGGAAGCCCCAACCTTCCTCCCGGGGGAAGCCTGCACCTCCTCTCACACTCACAGCCCCAGCGGCGGGGCCGTGCGCCCGCAGACGCCCTAGACGGAGGGCCGGGGTCCCCGTCAGGGGAGGGCACCCCCTGGAAGCCAGGGACGAGCGGCGACCGCGGCCTCTTCCAAAACGGCAGGCACACAGGCCTGCGGGGCAAAAAGCCCCGGGCAAGGCAGCACCACTCAAAGGGGAAGGGTCCGCACCTGGCCCAGCAGCTCTTGATGAGCCCCAGGCCCCGCCCCTGGCCGGAGAATGACCCCGCCCACCCGATTCTGACTGCGCACAGGTGCACTTCCTAGGGACGCCGCTAGGAGGCGCTGGTGAGGGGGTTCGGGGACCCTCAGCCCCCAACGGGCTAGGGCCACCCTTGCACCCATGGGAGTACCGGATTGTCCTCCCCCATGGGGGAACGGGGCCCCCTTGCCCTTCGCGGAAGCCCCAACCTTCCTCCCGGGGGAAGCCTGCACCTCCTCTCGCACTCACAGCCCCAGCGGCGGGGCCGTGCGCCCGCAGACGCCCTAGACGGAGGGCCAGTGTCCCCGTCAGGGGAGGGCACCCCCTGGAAGCCAGGGACGAGCGGCGACCGCGGCCTCTTCCAAAACGGCAGGCACACAGGCCTGCGCGGCAAAAAGCCCAGGCAAGGCAGCACCACTCAAAGGGGAAGTGTCCGCACCTGGCCCAGCAGCTCTTGATGAGCCCCAGGCCCCGCCCCTGGCCGGAGCCTGACCCCGCCCACCCGACTCTGGATGCGCACAGGTGCACTTCCAAGGGCCGCCGCTAGGGGGCGCTGGGGAGGGGGTTCGGGGACCCTCAGCCCCAACCGGGCTGGGGCCACCCCTGCACCCATGGGGGTACGGGATTGTCTCCGCCATGTGGGGAACGGGGCCCCTTCCCCTTCGCGGAAGACCCAACCTTCCTCCCGGGGGAAGCCTGCACCCTCCTCTCGCACTCACAGCCCCAGCGGCGGGGCCGTGCGCCCGCAGACGCCCTAGACGGAGGGCCGGGGTCCCCGTCAGGGGAGGGCACCCCCTGGAAGCCAGGGACGAGCGGCGACCGCGGCCTCTTCCAAAACGGCAGGCACACAGGCCTGCGCGGCAAAAAACCCGGGCAAGGCAGCACCACTCAAAAGGGAAGGGTCCGCACCTGGCCCAGCAGCTCTTGATGAGCCCCAGGCCCCGCCCCAGGCCGGAGCCTGACCCCGCCCACCCGAATCTGGCTGCGCACAGGTGCACTTCCTAGGGCCGCCGCTAGGGGGCGCTGGTGAGGGGGTTCGGGGACCCTCAGCCCCCAACGGGCTGCGGCCACCCCTGCACCCATGGGAGTACGGGTTGTCCTCCGCCATGGGGGAACGGGGCCCCCTTCCCCTTCGCGGAAGCCCCAACCTTCCTCCCGGGGCACGCCGGCACGCTCCCCTCGCACTCACGGCCCCAGCGGCGAGGCCGTGCGCCCGCAGACGCCCTAGACGGAGGGCCGGTGTCCCCGTCTGGGGAGGGCACCCCCTGGAAGCCAGGGACGAGCGGCGACCGCGGCCTCTTCCAAAACGGCAGGCACACAGGCCTTCGCGGCAAAAAGCCCCCGGCAAGGCAGCACCACTCAAGGGGAAGGGTCCGTACCTGGCCCAGCAGCTCTTGATAAGCCCCAGGTCCCGCCCCTGGCCGGCGCCTGACCCCGCCCACCCGACTCTGGCTGCGCACAGGTTCACTTACAAGGGCCGCCGCTAGGGGGCGCTGATGAGGGGGGGTCGGGGACCCTCAGCCCCCACCGGGCTGGGGCCACCCCTGCACCCATGGGGGTACGGGTTGTCCTCCGCCATGGGGGAACGGGGCCCCCTTCCCCTTCGCGGAAGCCCCAACCTTCCGGGGCACGCCTGCACCCTCCACTCGCACTCACGGCCCCAGCGGCGGGGCCGTGCGCCCGCAGACGCCCAAGACAGAGGGCCGGCGTCCCCGTCAGCGGAGGGCACCTCCTGCTAGCCAGGGACGAGCGGCGACCGCGGCCTCTTCCAAAACGGTAGGCACACAGGCCTGCGGCGGCAAAAAGCCCCGGGCAAGGCAGCACCACTCAAAGGGGAAGGGTCCGCACCTGGCCCAGCAGCTCTTGATGAGCCCCAGGCCCCGCCCCTGGCCGGAGCCTGTCCCCGCCCACCCGACTCTGGCTGCGCACAGGTGCACTTCCTAGGGCCGCCGCTAGGGGGCGCTGGTGAGGGGGTTCGGGGACCCTCAGCCCCCACCGGGCTGCGGCCACCCCTGCACCCATGGGGGTACGGGTTGTCCTCCGCCATGGGGGAACGGGGCCCCCTTCCCCTTCGCGGAAGCCCCAACCTTCCTCCCGGGGCACGCCTGCACCCTCCCCTCCCACTCACGGCCCCAGCGGCGAGGCCGTGCGCCCGCAGACGCCCTAGACGGAGGGCCGGGGTCCCCGTCTGGGGAGGACACCCCCTGGAAGCCACGGACGAGCGGCGACAGCAGCCTCTTCCAAAACGGCAGGCACACAGGCCTGCGCGGCAAAAAGCCCCCGGCAAGGCAGCACGACTCAAAGGGGAAGGGTCCGCACCTGGCCCAGCAGCTCTTGATGAGCCCCAGGCCCCGCCCCTGGCCGGAGCCTGACCCCACCCACCCGACTCTGGCTGCGCACAGGTGCACTTCCAAGGAACGCCGCTAGGGGGCGCTGGTGAGGGGGTTCGGGGACCCTCAGCCCCCAACGGGCTGGGGCCACCCCTGCACCCATGGGGGTACGGGATTGTCTCCGCCATGTGGGGAACGGGGCCCCCTTGCCCTTCGTGGAAGCCCCAACCTTCCTCCCGGGCCACGCCTGCACCCTCTGCTCACACTCACAGCCCCAGCGGCGGGGCCGTGCGCCCGCAGTCGCCCTAGACGGAGGGCCAGGGTCCTCGTCAGGGGAGGCCACCCCCTGGAAGCCAGGGACGAGCGGCGACCGCGGCCTCTTCCAAAACGGCAGGCACACAGGCCTGCGCGGCAAAAAGCCCCCGGCAAGGCAGCACCACTCAAAGGGGAAGGGTCCGCACCTGGCCCAGCAGCTCTTGATGAGCCCCAGGCCCCGCCCCTGGCCGGAGCCTGACCCCGCCCACCCGACTCTGGCTGCGCACAGGTGCACTTCCAAGGGCCGCCGCTAGGGGGCGCTGGTGAGGGGGTTCGGCGACCCTCAGCCCCCACCGAGCTGCGGCCACCCCTACACCCATGGGGGTACGGGTTGTCCTCCGCCATGGGGGAACGGGGCCCCCTTCCCCTTCGCGGAAGCCCCAACCTTCCTCCCGGGGCACGCCTGCACCCTCCCCTCGCACTCACGGCCCCAGCGGCGGGGCCGTGCGCCCGCAGACGCCCTAGACGGAGGGCCGGGGTCCCCGTCTGGGGAGGGCACCCCCTGGAAGCCAGGGACGAGCGGCGACCGCGGCCTCTTCCAAAACGGCAGGCACACAGAGCTGCGCGGCAAAAAGCCCCCGGCAAGGCAGCACCACTCAAAGGGGAAGGGTCCGCACCTGGCCCAGCAGCTCTTGATGAGCCCCAGGCCCCGCCCCTGGCCGGAGCCTGACCCCGCCCACCCGACTCTGGCTGCGCAGAGGTGCACTTCCAAGGGACGCCGCTAGGGGGCGCTGGTGAGGGGGTTCGGGGACCCTCAGCCCCAACGGGCTGGGGCCACCCCTGCACCCATGGGGGTACGGGATTGTCTCCGCCATGTGGGGAACGGGGCCCCCTTCCCCTTCGCGGAAACCCCAACCTTCCTCCCGGGGCACGCCTGCACCCTCCTCTCGCACTCACGGCCCCAGCGGCGGGGTCGTGCGCCCGCAGACGCCCTAGACGGAGGGCCGGGGTCCCCGTCAGGGGAGGGCACCCCCTGGAAGCCAGGGACGAGCGGCGACCGCGGCCTCTTCCAAAACGGCAGGCACACAGACCTGCGCGGCAAAAAGCCCCCGGCAAGGCAGCACCACTCAAAGGAAAAGGGTCCGCACCTGGCCCAGCAGCTCTTGATGAGCCCCAGGCCCCGACCCTGGCCGGAGCCTGACCCCGCCCACCCGACTCTGGCTGCGCACAGGTGCACTTCCAAGGGCCGCCGCTAGGGGGCTCTGGTGAGGGGGTTCGGGGACCCTCAGCCCCCACCGGCTGGGGCCACCCCTGCACCCATGGGGGTACGGGATTGTCTCCGCCATGGGGGAACGGGGCCCTCTTGCCCTTCGCGGAAGCCCCAACCTTCCTCCCTGGGGAAGCCTGCACCCTCGTCTCGCACTCACAGCCCCAGCGGCGGGGCCGTGCGCCCGCAGACGCCCTAGACGGAGGGCCGGGGTCCCCGTCTGGGGAGGGCACCCCCTGGAAGCCAGGGACGAGCGGCGACCGCGGCCTCTTCCAAAACGGCAGGCACACAGGCCTGCGCGGCAAAAAGCCCCCTGCAAGGCAGCACCACTCAAAGGGGAAGGGTCCGTACCTGGCCCAGCAGCTCTTGATGAGCCCCAGGCCCCGCCCATGGCCGGAGCCTGACCCCGCCCACCCGACTCTGGCTGCGCACAGGTGCACTTCCAAGGGCCGCCGCTAGGGGGCGCTGGTGAGGGGGGTTCGGGGACCCTCAGCCCCCACCGGGCTGGGGCCACCCCAGCACCCATGGGGGTTCGGGATTGTCTCCGCCATGTGGGGAACGGGGCCACCTTCCCCTTCGAGGAAGCCCCAACCTTCCTCCCGGGGGAAGCCTGCACCTCCTCTCACACTCACAGCCCCAGCGGTGGGGCCGTGCGCCCGCAGACGCCCTAGACGGAGGGCCGGGGTCCCCGTCAGGGGAGGGCACCCCCTGGAAGCCAGGGACGAGCGGCGACCGCGGCCTCTTCCAAAACGGCAGGCACACAGGCCTGCGGGGCAAAAAGCCCCGGGCAAGGCAGCACCACTCAAAGGGGAAGGGTCCGCACCTGGCCCAGCAGCTCTTGATGAGCCCCAGGCCCCGCCCCTGGCCGGAGAATGACCCCGCCCACCCGATTCTGACTGCGCACAGGTGCACTTCCTAGGGACGCCGCTAGGAGGCGCTGGTGAGGGGGTTCGGGGACCCTCAGCCCCCAACGGGCTAGGGCCACCCTTGCACCCATGGGAGTACCGGATTGTCCTCCCCCATGGGGGAACGGGGCCCCCTTGCCCTTCGCGGAAGCCCCAGCCTTCCTCCCGGGGGAAGCCTGCACCTCCTCTCGCACTCACAGCCCCAGCGGCGGGGCCGTGCGCCCGCAGACGCCCTAGACGGAGGGCCAGTGTCCCCGTCAGGGGAGGGCACCCCCTGGAAGCCAGGGACGAGCGGCGACCGCGGCCTCTTCCAAAACGGCAGGCACACAGGCCTGCGCGGCAAAAAGCCCAGGCAAGGCAGCACCACTCAAAGGGGAAGTGTCCGCACCTGGCCCAGCAGCTCTTGATGAGCCCCAGGCCCCGCCCCTGGCCGGAGCCTGACCCCGCCCACCCGACTCTGGATGCGCACAGGTGCACTTCCAAGGGCCGCCGCTAGGGGGCGCTGGTGAGGGGGTTCGGGGACCCTCAGCCCCAACCGGGCTGGGGCCACCCCTGCACCCATGGGGGTACGGGATTTCTCCGCCATGTGGGGAACGGGGCCCCTTCCCCTTCGCGGAAGACCCAACCTTCCTCCCGGGGGAAGCCTGCACCCTCCTCTCGCACTCACAGCCCCAGCGGCGGGGCCGTGCGCCCGCAGACGCCCTAGACGGAGGGCCGGGGTCCCCGTCAGGGGAGGGCACCCCCTGGAAGCCAGGGACGAGCGGCGACCGCGGCCTCTTCCAAAACGGCAGGCACACAGGCCTGCGCGGCAAAAAACCCGGGCAAGGCAGCACCACTCAAAAGGGAAGGGTCCGCACCTGGCCCAGCAGCTCTTGATGAGCCCCAGGCCCCGCCCCAGGCCGGAGCCTGACCCCGCCCACCCGAATCTGGCTGCGCACAGGTGCACTTCCTAGGGCCGCCGCTAGGGGGCGCTGGTGAGGGGGTTCGGGGACCCTCAGCCCCCAACGGGCTGCGGCCACCCCTGCACCCATGGGAGTACGGGTTGTCCTCCGCCATGGGGGAACGGGGCCCCCTTCCCCTTCGCGGAAGCCCCAACCTTCCTCCCGGGGCACGCCGGCACGCTCCCCTCGCACTCACGGCCCCAGCGGCGAGGCCGTGCGCCCGCAGACGCCCTAGACGGAGGGCCGGTGTCCCCGTCTGGGGAGGGCACCCCCTGGAAGCCAGGGACGAGCGGCGACCGCGGCCTCTTCCAAAACGGCAGGCACACAGGCCTTCGCGGCAAAAAGCCCCCGGCAAGGCAGCACCACTCAAGGGGAAGGGTCCGTACCTGGCCCAGCAGCTCTTGATAAGCCCCAGGTCCCGCCCCTGGCCGGCGCCTGACCCCGCCCACCCGACTCTGGCTGCGCACAGGTTCACTTACAAGGGCCGCCGCTAGGGGGCGCTGATGAGGGGGGGTCGGGGACCCTCAGCCCCCACCGGGCTGGGGCCACCCCTGCACCCATGGGGGTACGGGTTGTCCTCCGCCATGGGGGAACGGGGCCCCCTTCCCCTTCGCGGAAGCCCCAACCTTCCGGGGCACGCCTGCACCCTCCACTCGCACTCACGGCCCCAGCGGCGGGGCCGTGCGCCCGCAGACGCCCAAGACAGAGGGCCGGCGTCCCCGTCAGCGGAGGGCACCTCCTGCTAGCCAGGGACGAGCGGCGACCGCGGCCTCTTCCAAAACGGTAGGCACACAGGCCTGCGGCGGCAAAAAGCCCCGGGCAAGGCAGCACCACTCAAAGGGGAAGGGTCCGCACCTGGCCCAGCAGCTCTTGATGAGCCCCAGGCCCCGCCCCTGGCCGGAGCCTGTCCCCGCCCACCCGACTCTGGCTGCGCACAGGTGCACTTCCTAGGGCCGCCGCTAGGGGGCGCTGGTGAGGGGGTTCGGGGACCCTCAGCCCCCAACGGGCTGCGGCCACCCCTGCACCCATGGGGGTACGGGTTGTCCTCCGCCATGGGGGAACGGGGCCCCCTTCCCCTTCGCGGAAGCCCCAACCTTCCTCCCGGGGCACGCCTGCACCCTCCCCTCCCACTCACGGCCCCAGCGGCGAGGCCGTGCGCCCGCAGACGCCCTAGACGGAGGGCCGGGGTCCCCGTCTGGGGAGGACACCCCCTGGAAGCCACGGACGAGCGGCGACAGCGGCCTCTTCCAAAACGGCAGGCACACAGGCCTGCGCGGCAAAAAGCCCCCGGCAAGGCAGCACGACTCAAAGGGGAAGGGTCCGCACCTGGCCCAGCAGCTCTTGATGAGCCCCAGGCCCCGCCCCTGGCCGGAGCCTGACCCCACCCACCCGACTCTGGCTGCGCACAGGTGCACTTCCAAGGAACGCCGCTAGGGGGCGCTGGTGAGGGGGTTCGGGGACCCTCAGCCCCCAACGGGCTGGGGCCACCCCTGCACCCATGGGGGTACGGGATTGTCTCCGCCATGTGGGGAACGGGGCCCCCTTGCCCTTCGTGGAAGCCCCAACCTTCCTCCCGGGCCACGCCTGCACCCTCTGCTCACACTCACAGCCCCAGCGGCGGGGCCGTGCGCCCGCAGTCGCCCTAGACGGAGGGCCAGGGTCCTCGTCAGGGGAGGCCACCCCCTGGAAGCCAGGGACGAGCGGCGACCGCGGCCTCTTCCAAAACGGCAGGCACACAGGCCTGCGCGGCAAAAAGCCCCCGGCAAGGCAGCACCACTCAAAGGGGAAGGGTCCGCACCTGGCCCAGCAGCTCTTGATGAGCCCCAGGCCCCGCCCCTGGCCGGAGCCTGACCCCGCCCACCCGACTCTGGCTGCGCACAGGTGCACTTCCAAGGGCCGCCGCTAGGGGGCGCTGGTGAGGGGGTTCGGCGACCCTCAGCCCCCACCGAGCTGCGGCCACCCCTACACCCATGGGGGTACGGGTTGTCCTCCGCCATGGGGGAACGGGGCCCCCTTCCCCTTCGCGGAAGCCCCAACCTTCCTCCCGGGGCACGCCTGCACCCTCCCCTCGCACTCACGGCCCCAGCGGCGGGGCCGTGCGCCCGCAGACGCCCTAGACGGAGGGCCGGGGTCCCCGTCTGGGGAGGGCACCCCCTGGAAGCCAGGGACGAGCGGCGACCGCGGCCTCTTCCAAAACGGCAGGCACACAGACCTGCGCGGCAAAAAGCCCCCGGCAAGGCAGCACCACTCAAAGGGGAAGGGTCCGCACCTGGCCCAGCAGCTCTTGATGAGCCCCAGGCCCCGCCCCTGGCCGGAGCCTGACCCCGCCCACCCGACTCTGGCTGCGCAGAGGTGCACTTCCAAGGGACGCCGCTAGGGGGCGCTGGTGAGGGGGTTCGGGGACCCTCAGCCCCAACGGGCTGGGGCCACCCCTGCACCCATGGGGGTACGGGATTGTCTCCGCCATGTGGGGAACGGGGCCCCCTTCCCCTTCGCGGAAACCCCAACCTTCCTCCCGGGGCACGCCTGCACCCTCCTCTCGCACTCACGGCCCCAGCGGCGGGGCCGTGCGCCCGCAGACGCCCTAGACGGAGGGCCGGGGTCCCCGTCAGGGGAGGGCACCCCCTGGAAGCCAGGGACGAGCGGCGACCGCGGCCTCTTCCAAAACGGCAGGCACACAGACCTGCGCGGCAAAAAGCCCCCGGCAAGGCAGCACCACTCAAAGGAAAAGGGTCCGCACCTGGCCCAGCAGCTCTTGATGAGCCCCAGGCCCCGACCCTGGCCGGAGCCTGACCCCGCCCACCCGACTCTGGCTGCGCACAGGTGCACTTCCAAGGGCCGCCGCTAGGGGGCTCTGGTGAGGGGGTTCGGGGACCCTCAGCCCCCACCGGCTGGGGCCACCCCTGCACCCATGGGGGTACGGGATTGTCTCCGCCATGGGGGAACGGGGCCCTCTTGCCCTTCGCGGAAGCCCCAACCTTCCTCCCTGGGGAAGCCTGCACCCTCGTCTCGCACTCACAGCCCCAGCGGCGGGGCCGTGCGCCCGCAGACGCCCTAGACGGAGGGCCGGGGTCCCCGTCTGGGGAGGGCACCCCCTGGAAGCCAGGGACGAGCGGCGACCGCGGCCTCTTCCAAAACGGCAGGCACACAGGCCTGCGCGGCAAAAAGCCCCGGGCAAGGCAGCACCACTCAAAGGGGAAGGGTCCGCACCTGGCCCAGCAGCTGTTGATGAGACCCAGGCCCCGCCCCTGGCCGGAGCCTGACCTCGCCCACCCGACTCTGGCTGCGCACAGGTGCACTTCCAACGGCCGCCGCTAGGGGGCGCTTGTGAGGGGTTTAGGGGACCCTCAGCCCCCACCGGGCTGCGGCCACCCCTGCACCCATGGGGGTACGGGATTGTCTCCGCCATGTGGGGAACGGGGCCCCCTTCCCCTTCGCGGAAGCCCCAACCTTCCTCCCGGGGCACGCCTGCACCCTCCCCTCGCACTCACGGCCCCAGCGGCGGGGTCGTGCGCCCGCAGACGCCCTAGACGGAGGGCCGGGGTCCCCGTCAGGGGAGGGCACCCCCTGGAAGCCAGGGACGAGCGGCGACCGCGGCCTCTTCCAAAACGGCAGGCACACAGGCCTGCGCGGCAAAAAGCCCCCGGCAAGGCAGCACCACTCAAAGGGGAAGGGTCCGCACCTGGCCCAGCAGCTCTTGATGAGCCCCAGGCCCCGCCCCTGGCCGGAGCCTGACCCCGCCCACCCGACTCTGGCTGCGCATAGGTGCACTTCCAAGGGACGCCGCTAGGGGGCGCTGGTGAGGGGGTTCGGGGACCCTCAGCCCCAACGGGCTGGGGCCACCCCTGCACCCATGGGGGTACGGGATTGTCTCCGCCATGTGGGGAACGGGGCCCCCTTCCCCTTCGCGGAAGCCCCAACCTTCCTCCCGGGGCACGCCTGCACCCTCCTCTCGCACTCACGGCCCCAGCGGCGGGGCCGTGCGCCCGCAGACGCCCTAGACGGAGGGCCGGGGTCCCCGTCAGGGGAGGGCACCCCCTGGAAGCCAGGGACGAGCGCCGACCGCGGCCTCTTCCAAAACGGCAGGCACACAGGCCTGCCCGGCAAAAAGCCCCCGGCAAGGCAGCACCACTCAAAGGGGAAGGGTCCGTACCTGGCCAGGCAGCTCTTGATGAGCCCCAGGCCCCGCCCCTGGCCGGAGCCTGACCCCGCCCACCCGACTCTGGCTGCGCACAGGTGCACTTCCTAGGGCCGCCGCTAGGGGGCGCTGGTGAGGGGGTTCGGGGACCCTCAGCCCCCAACGGGCTGCGGCCACCCCTGTACACATGGGGGTACGGGTTGTCCTCCGCCATGGGGGAACGGGGCCCCCTTCCCCTTCGCGGAAGCCCCAACCTTCCTCCCGGGGCACGCCTGCACCCTCCCCTCGCACTCACGGCCCCAGCGGCGAGGCCGTGCGCCCGCAGACGCCCTAGACGGAGGGCCGGGTCCCCGTCTGGGGAGGGCACCCCCTGGAAGCCAGGGACGAGCGGCGACCGCGGCCTCTTCCAAAACGGCAGGCACACAGGCCTGCGCGGCAAAAAGCCCCCAGTAAGGCAGCACCACTCAAAGGGGAAGGGTCCGTACCTGGCCCAGCAGCTCTTGATGAGCCCCAGGCCCCGCCCCTGGCCAGAGCCTGACCCCGCCCACCCGACTCTGGCTGCGCACAGGTGCACTTCCAAGGGCCGCCGCTAGGGGGCGCTGGTGAGGGGGTTCGGGGACCCTCAGCCCCCACCGGGCTGGGGCCACCCCTGTACCCATGGGGGTACGGGATTGTCTCCGCCATGTGGGGAACGGGGACCCTTTCCCTTCGCGGAAGCCTCAACCTTCCTCCCGGGGCACGCCTGCACCCTCCACTCGCACTCACGGCCCCAGCGGCGGGGCCTCGCGCCCGCAGACGCCCTACACGGAGGGCCGGCGTCCCCGTCAGGGGAGGGCACCCCCTGGAAGCCAGGGACGAGCGGCGACCGCGGCCTCTTCCAAAACGGCAGGCACACAGACCTGCGCGGCAAAAAGCCCCCGGCAAGGCAGCACCACTCAAAGGAAAAGGGTCCGCACCTGGCCCAGCAGCTCTTGATGAGCACCAGGCCCCGCCCCTGGCCCGAGCCTGACCCCGCCCACCCGATTCTGGCTGCGCACAGGTGCACTTCCTAGGGACGACGCTAGGGGGCTCTGGTGAGGGGGTTCGGGGACCCTCAGCCCCCAACGGGCTAGGGCCACCCTTGCACCCATGGGGGTACCGGATTGTCCTCCCCCATGGGGGAACGGGGCCCCCTTGCCCTTCGCGGAATCCCCAACCTTCCTCCCGGGGGAAGCCTGCACCTCCTCTCGCACTCACAGCCCCAGCGGCGGGGCCGTGCGCCCGCAGACGCCCTAGACGGAGGGCCTGGGTCCCCGTCAGGGGAGGGCACCCCCTGGAAGCCAGGGACGAGCGGCGACCGCGGCCTCTTCCAAAACGGCAGGCACACAGGCCTGCGCGGCAAAAAGCCCCCGGCAAGGCAGCACCACTCAAAGGGGAAGGGTCCGCACCTGGCCCAGCAGCTCTTGATGAGCCCCAGGCCCCGCCCCTGGCCGGAGCCTACACCGCCCACCCGACTATGGCTGCGCACAGATGCACTTCCAAGGTCCGCCGCTAGGGGGCGCGGTGAGGGGGTTCGGGGACCCTCAGCCCCCACCGGGCTGCGGCCACCCCTGCACCCATGGGGGTATGGGATTGTCTCCGCCATGTGGGGAACGGGGCCCCCTTCCCCTTCGTGGAAGCCCAAACCTTCCTCCCGGGGCAAGCCTGCACCCTCCCCGCGCACTCACGGCCCCAGCGGCGGGACCGTGCGCCCGCAGACGCCCTAGACGGAGGGCCGGGGTCCCCGTCTGGGGAGGGCACCCCCTGGAAGCCAGGGACGAGCGGCGACCGCGGCCTCTTCCAAAACGGCAGGCACACAGGCCTGCGCGGCAAAAAGCCCCCGGCAAGGCAGCACCACTCAAAGGGGAAGGGTCCAAACATGGCCCAGCAGCTCTTGATGAGCCCCAGGCCCCGCCCCTGGCCGGAGCCTGACCCCGCCCACCCGACTGTGGCTGCGCACAGGTGCACTTACAAGGGCCGCCGCTAGGGGGCGCTGGTGAGGGGGTTCGGGGACCCTCAGCCCCGACCGGGCTGGGGCCACCCCTGCACCCATGGGGGTACGGGATTGTCTCCGCCATGTGGGGAACGGGGCCCCCTTCCCCTTCGCGGAAGCCCCAACCTTCCTCCCGGGGCACGCCTGCACCCTCCCCTCGCACTCACGGCCCCAGCGGCGGGGCCTCGCGCCCGCAGATGCCCTAGACGGACGGCCGGCGTCCCCGTCAGGGGAGGGCACCCCCTGGAAGCCAGGGACCAGCGGCGACCGCGGCATCTTCCAAAACGGCAGGCACACAGGCCTGCGCGGCAAAAAGCCCCGGGCAAGGCAGCACCACTCAAAGGGGAAGGGTCCGCACCTGGCCCAGCAGCTCTTGATGAGCCCCAGGCCCCGCCCCTGGCCGGAGCCTGACCCCGCCCACCCGACTCTGGCTGCGCACAGGTGCACTTCCAAGGGCCGCCGCTAGGTGGCGCTGGTGAGGGGGTTCGGGGACCCTCAGCCCCCAACGGGCTGGGGCCACCCCTGCATCCATGGGGGTACGGGATTGTCTCCGCCATGTGGGGAACGGGGCCCCCTTCCCCTTCGCGGAAGCCCCAACCTTCCTCCCGGGGCACGCCTGCACCCTCCTCTCGCACTCACGGCCCCAGCGGCGCGGCCGTGCGCCCGCAGACGCCCTAGACGGAGGGCCGGGGTCCCCGTCAGGGGAGGGCAACCCCTGGAAGCCAGGGACGAGCGGCGACCGCGGCCTCTTCCAAAACGGCAGGCACACAGGCCTGCGCGGCAAAAAGCCCCGGGCAAGGCAGCACCACTCAAAGGGGAAGGGTCCGCACCTGGCCCAGCAGCTCTTGATGAGCCCCAGGCCCCGCCCCTGGCCGGAGCCTGACCCCGCCCACCCGACTCTGGCTGCGCACAGGTGCACTTCCAAGGGCCGCCGCTAGGGGGCGCTGGTGAGGGGGTTCGGGGACCCTCAGCCCCCACCGAGCTGCGGCCATCCCTGCACCCATGGGGGTATTGGTTGACCTCCGCCATGGAGGAACGGGGCCCCCTTCTCCTTCGCGGAAGCCCCAACCTTCCTCCCGGGGCACGCCTGCACCCTCCCCTCGCACTCACGGCCCCAGCGGCGGGGCCGTGCGCCCGCAGACGCCCTAGACGGAGGGCCGGGGTCCCCGTCTGGGGAGGGCAACCCCTGGAAGCCAGGGACGAGCGGCGACCGCGGCCTCTTCCAAAACGGCAGGCACACAGGCCTGCGCGGCAAAAAGCCCCCGGCAAGGCAGCACCACTCAAAGGGGAAGGGTCCGCACATGGCCCAGCAGCTCTTGATGAGCCCCAGGCCCCGCCCCTGGCCGGAGCCTGACCCCGCCCACCCGACTGTGGCTGCGCACAGGTGCACTTCCAAGGGCCGCCGCTAGGGGGCGCTGGTGAGGGGGTTCGGGGACCCTCAGCCCCGACCGGGCTGGGGCCACCCCTGCACCCATGGGGGTACGGGATTGTCTCCGCCATGTGGGGAACGGGGCCCCCTTCCCCTTCGCGGAAGCCCCAACCTTCCTCCCGGGGCACGCCTGCACCCTCCCCTCGCACTCACGGCCCCAGCGGCGGGGCCTCGCGCCCGCAGATGCCCTAGACGGACGGCCGGCGTCCCCGTCAGGGGAGGGCACCCCCTGGAAGCCAGGGACCAGCGGCGACCGCGGCATCTTCCAAAACGGCAGGTACACAGGCCTGCGCGGCAAAAAGCCCCGGGCAAGGCAGCACCACTCAAAGGGGAAGGGTCCGCACCTGGCCCAGCAGCTCTTGATGAGCCCCAGGCCCCGCCCCTGGCCGGAGCCTGACCCCGCCCACCCGACTCTGGCTGCGCACAGGTGCACTTCCAAGGGCCGCCGCTAGGGGGCGCTGGTGAGGGGGTTAGGGGACCCTCAGCCCCCACTGGCCTGGGGCCACCCCTGCACCCATGGGGGTACGGGATTGTCTCCGCCATGTGGGGAACGGGGCCCCCTTGCCCTTCGCGGAAGCCCCAACCTTCCTCCCGGGGGAAGCCTGCACCTCCTCTCGCACTCACAGCCCCAGCGGCGGGGCCGTGCGCCCGCAGACGCCCTAGACGGAGGGCCGGGGTCCCCGTCAGGGAAGGGCACCCCTGGAAGCCAGGGACGAGCGGCGACCGCGGCCTCTTCCAAAACGGCAGGCACACAGGCCTGCGCGGCCAAAATCCCCGGGCAAGGCAGCACCACTCAAAGGGGAAGGGTCCGCACCTGGCCCAGCAGCTCTTGATGAGCCCCAGGCCCCGCCCCTGGCCGGAGCCTGACCCGGCCACCCGATTCTGGCTGCGCACAGGTGCACTTCCTAGGGACGAAGCTAGGGGTCGCTGGTGAGGGGGTTCGGGGTCCCTCAGCCCCCAACGGGCTAGGGCCACCCTTGCACCCATGGGGGTACCGGATTGTCCTCCCCCATGGGGGAACGGGGCCCCCTTCCCCTTCGCGGAAGCCCCAACCTTCCTCCCGGGGCACGCCTGCACCCTCCTCTCGCACTCACAACCCCAGCGGCGGGACCGTGCGCCCGCAGACGCCCTAGACGGAGGGCCGGGGTCCCGTCAGGGGAGGGCACCCCCTGGAAGCCAGGGACGAGCGGCGACCGCGGCCTCTTCCAAAACGGCAGGCACACAGGCCTGCGAGGCAAAAAGCCCCCGGCAAGGCAGCACCACTCAAAGGGGAAGGGTCCGCACCTGGCCCAGCAGCTCTTGATGAGCCCCAGGCCCCGCCCCTGGCCGGAGCCTGACCCCGCCCACCCGACTCTGGCTGCGCACAGGTGCACTTCCAAGGGACGCCGCTAGGGGGCGCTGCTGAGGGGTTTCGGGGACCCTCAGCCTCCAACGGGCTGGGGCCACCCCTGCACCCATGGGGGTACGGGATTGTCTCCGCCATGTGGGGAACGGGGCCCCCTTCCCCTTCGCGGAAGCCCCAACCTTCTTCCCGGGGCACGCCTGCACCCTCCCCTCGCACTCACAGCCCCAGCGGTGGGGACGTGTGCCCGCAGACGCCCTAGACGGAGGGCCGGGGTCCCCGTGAGGGGAGGGCACCCCTGGAAGCCAGGGACGAGCGGCGACCGCGGCCTCATCCAAAACGGCAGGCACACAGGCCTGCGCGGCAAAAAGCCCCCGGCAAGGCAGCACCACTCAAAGGGGAAGGGTCCGCACCTGGCCCAGCAGCTCTTGATGAGCCCCAGGCCCCGCCCCTGGCCGGAGCCTGACCCCGCCCACCCGACTCTGGCTGCGCACAGGTGCACTTCCAAGGGCCGCCGCTAGGGGGCGCTGGTGAGGGGGTTCGGGGACCCTCAGCCCCCACCGAGCTGCGGCTACCCCTGCACCCATGGGGGTACGGGTTGTCCTCCGCCATGGGGGAACGGGGCCCCCTTCTCCTTCCCGGAAGCCCCAAACTTCCTCCCGGGGCACGCCTGCACCCTCCCCTCGCACTCACGGCCCCAGCGGCGGGGCCGTGCGCCCGCAGACGCCCTAGACGGAGGCCGGGGTCCCCGTCTGGGGAGGGCACCCCCTGGAAGCCAGGGACGAGCGGCGACCGCGACCTCTTCCAATACGGCAGGCACACAGGTCTGCGCGGCAAAAAGCCCCCGGCAAGGCAGCACCACTCAAAGGGGAAGGGTCCGTCCGCACCTGGCCCAGCAGCTCTTGATGAGCCCCAGGCCCCGCCCATGGCCGGAGCCTGACCCCGCCCACCCGACTCTGGCTGCGCACAGGTGCACTTCCAAGGGCCGCCGCTAGGGTCACTGGTGAGGGGGTTCGGGGACCCTCAGCCCCCACCGGGCTGGGGCCACTCCTGCACCCATGGGGGTACGGGATTGTCTCCGCCATGTGGGGAACGGGGCCCCCTTCCCCTTCGCGGAAGCCCCAACCTTCCTCCCGGGGCAAGCCTGCACCCTCCACTCGCACTCACGGCCCCAGCGGCGGGGCCTCGCGCCCACAGACGCCCTAGATGGAGGGCCGGCGTCCCCGTCAGGGGAGGGCACCCCCTGGAAGCCAGGGACGAGCGGCGACCGCGGCCTCTTCCAAAACGGCAGGCACACAGGCCTGCGCGGCAAAAAGCCCCCGGCAAGGCAGCACCACTCAAAGGGGAAGGGTCCGCACCTGGCCCAGCAGCTCTTGATGAGCCCCAGGCCCCGCCCCTGGCCGGAGCCTGACCCCGCCCACCCGACTCTGGCTGCGCACAGGTGCACTTCCAAGGGCCGCCGCTAGGGGGCGCTGGTGAGGGGGTTCGGGGACCCTCAGCCCCACCGGGCTGGGGCCACCCCTGCACCCATGGGGGTACGGGATTGTCTCCGCCATGGGGGAACGGGGCCCCCTTCCCCTTCGCGGAAGCCCCAACCTTCCTCCCGGGGGAAGCCTGCACCCTCCTCTCGCACTCACAACCCCAGCGGCGGGGCCGTGCGCCCGCAGACGCCCTAGACGGAGGGCCGGGGTCCCCGTCAGGGGAGGGCACCCCCTGGAAGCCAGGGACGAGCGGCGACCGCGGCCTCTTCCAAAACGGCAAGCACACAGGCCTGCGCGGCAAAAAGCCCCGGGCAAGGCAGCACCACTCAAAGGGGCAGGGTCCGCACCTGGCCCAGCAGCTCTTGATGAGCCCCAGGCCCCGCCCCTGGCCGGAGCCTGACCCCGCCCACCCGACTCTGGCTGCGCACAGGTGCACTACCAAGGGCCGCGGCTATGGGGCGCTGGTGAGGGGGTTCGGGGACCCTCAGCCCCACCGGGCTGTGGCCACCCCTGCACCCATGGGGGTACGGGATTGTCTCCGCCATTGGGGAACGGGGCCCCCTTGCCCTTCGCGGAAGCCCCAACCTTCCTCCCGGGGGAAGCCTGCACCCTCCTCTCGCACTCACAACCCCAGCGGCGGGGCCGTGCGCCCGCAGACGCCCTAGACGGAGGGCCGGGGTCCCCGTCAGGGGAGGGCACCCCCTGGAAGCCAGGGACGAGCGGCGACCGCGGCCTCTTCCAAAACGGCAAGCACACAGGCCTTCGCGGCAAAAAGCCCCCGGCAAGGCAGCACCACTCAAAGGGGAAGGGTCCGCACCTGGCCCAGCAGCTCTTGATGAGCCCCAGGCCCCGCCCCTGGCCGGAGCCTGACCCCGCCCACCCGACTCTAGCTGCGCACAGGTGCACTTCCAAGGGACGCCGCTACGGGGCGCTGGTGAGTGTGTTCGTGCACCCTCAGCCCCCACCGAGCTGCGGCCACCCCTGCACCCATGGGGGTACGGGTTGTCCTCCGCCATGGGGGAACGGGGCCCCCTTGCCCTTCGCGGAAGCCCCAACCTTCCTCCCGGGGCACGCCTGCACCCTCCCCTTGCACTCACGGCCCCAGCGGCGGGGTTGTGCGCCCGCATACGCCCTAGACGGAGGGCCGTGGTCCCCTTCTGGGGAGGGCACCCCCTGGAAGCCAGGGACGAGGGGCGACCGTGGCCTCTTCTAAAACGGCAGGCACACAGGCCTGCGCGGCAAAAAGCCCCGGCAAGGCAGCACCACTCAAAGGGGAAGGGTGCGCACCTGGCCCAGCAGCTCTTGATGAGCCCCAGGCCCCGCCCCTGGACGGAGCCTGACCCCGCCCACCCAATTCTGGCTGCGCACAGGTGCACTTCCAAGGGCCGCCGCTAGGGGGCGCTGGTGAGGGGGTACGGGGACCCTCAGCCCCCACCGGGCTGCGGCCACCCCTGCACCCATGGGGCTACGGGATTGTCTCCGCCATGTGGGGAACGGGGCCCCCTTCCCCTTCTCGGAATCCCCAACCTTCCTCCCGGGCCACGCCTGCACCCTCCCCTCCCACTCACGGCCCCAGCGGAGGGGCTGTGCGCCCCCAGAAGCCCTAGACGGAGGGCCGGGGTAGCCGTCAGGGCAGGGCACCCCCTGGAAGCCAGGGACGAGCGGCGACCGCGGCCTCTTCCAAAACGGCAGGCACACAGGCCTGCGAGGCAAAAAGCCCCCGGCAAGGCAGCACCACTCAAAGGGGAAGGGTCCGCACCTGGCCCAGCAGCTCTTGATGAGCCCCAGGCCCCGCCCAGGGCCGGAGCCTGACCCCGCCCACCCGACTCTGGCTGCGCACAGGTGCACTTCCAAGGGCCGCCGCTAGGGGGCGCTGGTGAGGGGGTTCGGGGACCCTCAGCCCCCACCGGGCTGGGGCCACCCCTGCACCCATGGGGGTACGGGATTGTCTCCGCCATGGGGGAACGGGGCCCCCTTGCCCTTCGCGGAAGCCCCAACCTTCCTCCCGGGGGAAGCCTGCACCCTCCTCTCGCACTCACAGCCCCAGCGGCGGGGCCGTGCGCCCGCAGACGCCCTAGACGGAGGGCCGGGGTCCCCGTCAGGGGAGGGCACCCCCTGGAAGCCAGGGACGAGCGGCGACCGCGGCCTCTTCCAAAACGGCAGGCACACAGGCCTGCGCGGCAAAAAGCCCCGGGCAAGGCAGCACCACTCAAAGGGGAAGGGTCCGCACCTGGCCCAGCAGCACTTGATGAGCCCCAGGCCCCGCCCCTGGCCGGAGCCTGATCCCGCCCACCCGACTCTGGCTGCGCACAGGTGCACTTCCAAGGGCCGCCGCTAGGGGGCGCTGGTGAGATAGTTCGGGGACCCTCAGCCCCCACCGAGCTGCGGCCTCTCCTGCACCCATGGGGGTACGGGATTGTCTCCGCCATGTGGGGAACGGGGCCCCCTTCCCCTTCGCGGAAGCCCCAACCTTCCTCCCGGGGCACGCCTGCACGCTCCCCTCGCACTCACGGCCCCAGCGGCGGGGCCGTGCGCCCGCAGACGCCCTAGACGGAGGGCCGGGGTCCCCGTCTGGGAAGGGCACCCCCTGGAAGCCAGGGACGAGCGGCGACCGCGGCCTCTTCCAAAACGGCAGGCCCACAGGCCATGCGTGGCAATAAGCCCCCGGCAAGGCAGCACCACTCAAAGGAGAAGGGTCCGCACCTGGCCCAGCAGCTCTTGATGAGCCCCAGGCCCCGCCCCTGGCCAGAGACTGACCCCGCCCACCCGACTCTGGCTGCGCACAGGTGCACTTCCAAGGGGCGCCGCTATGGGGCGCGGGTGAGGGGGTTCGGGGACCCTCAGCCCCCACCGGGCTGCGGCCACCCCTGCACCCATGGGGGTACGGGATTGTCTCCGCCATGTGGGGAACGGTGCCCCCTTCCCCTTCGCGGAAGCCCCAACCTTCCTCCCGGGGCACGCCTGCACCCTCCCCTCGCACTCACGGCCCCAGCGGCGGGGCCGTGCGCCCGCAGACGCCCTAGACGGAGGGCCGGGGTCCCCGTCTGGGGAGGGCACCCCCTGGAAGCCAGGGACGAGCGGCGACCGTGGCCTCTTCCAAAACGGCAGGCACACAGGCCATGCGCGGCAAAAAGCCCCCGGCAAGGCAGCACCACTCAAAGGGGAAGGGTCCGCACCTGGCCCAGCAGCTCTTGATGAGCCCCAGGCCCCGCCCCTGGCCGGAGCCTGACCCCGCGCACCCGACTCTGGCTGCGCACAGGTGCACTTCCAAGGGCCGCCGCTAGGGGGCGCTGGTGAGGGGGTTCGGGGACCCTCAGCCCCCACCGGGCTGCGGCCTCCCCTTCACACATGGGGGTAAGGGATTGTCTCCGCCATGTGGGGAACGGGGCCCACTTCCCCTTCGCGGAAGCCCCAACCTTCCTCCCGGGGCACGCCTGCACCCTCCCCTCGCACTCACGGCACCAGCGGCGGGGCCATGCGCCCGCAGACGCCCTAGACGGAGGGCCGGGGTCCCCGTCTGGGGAGGGCACCCCCTGGAAGCCACGGACGAGCGGCGACCGCGGCCTCTTCCAAAACGGCAGGCACACAGGCCTGCGCGGGAAAAAGCCCACGGCAAGGCAGCACCACTCAAAGGGGAAGGGTCCGCACCTGGCCCAGCAGCTCTTGATGAGCCCCAGGCCCCGCCCCTGGCCGGAGCCTGACCCCGCCCACCCGACTCTGGCTGCGCACAGGTGCACTTCCAAGGGACGCCGTAGGGGGCGCTGGTGAGGGGGTTCGGGGATCCTCAGCCCCCAACGGGCTGGGGCCACCCCTGCACCCATGGGGGTACGGGATTGTCTCCGCCATGTTGGCAACGGGGCCCCCTTGCCCTTCGCGGAAGCCCCAACCTTCCTCCCGGGGCACGCCTGCACCCTCCGATCGCACTCACAGCCCCAGCGGCGGGGCCGTTTGTCCGCAGACGCCCTAGACGGAGGGCCGGGGTCCCCGTCAGGGGAGGGCACCCCCTGGAAGCCAGGGACGAGCGGCGACCGCGGCCTCTTCCAAAACGGCAGGCACACTGTCCTGAGCGGCAAAAAGCCCCCGGCAAGGCAGCACCACTCAAAGGGGAAGGGTCCGCACCTGGCCCAGCAGCATTTGATGAGCCCCAGGCCCCGCTCCTGGCCGCGCCTGACCCCGCCCTCCCGACTCTGGCTGCGCACATGTGCACTTCCAAGGGCCGCCGCTAGGGGGCGCTGGTGAGGGGGTTCGGGGACCCTCAGCCCCCACCGAGCTGCGGCCACCCCTGCACCCATGGGGGTACGGGTTGTCCTCCGCCATGGGGGAACGGGGCCCCCTTCTCCTTCGCGGAAGCCCCAACCTTCCTCCCGGGGCACGCCTGCACCCTCCCCTCGCACTCACGGCCCCAGCGGCGGGGCCGTGCGCCCGCAGACGCCCTAGACGGAGGGCCGGGGTCCCCGTCTGGGGAGGGCACCCCCTGGAAGCCAGGGACGAGCGGCGACCGCGGCCTCTTCCAAAACGGCAGGCACACAGGCCTGCGCGGCAAAAAGCCCCGGGCAAGGCAGCACCACTCAAAGGGGAAGGGTCCGCACCTGGCCCAGCAGCTCTTGATGAGCCCCAGGCCCCGCCCCTGGCCGGAGCCTGACCCCGCCCACCCGACTCTGGCTGCGCACAGGTGCACTTCCAAGGGCCGCCGCTAGGGGGCGCTGGTGAGGGGGTTCGGGGACCCTCAGCCCCCACCGGGCTGGCGCCACCGCTGCACCCATGGGGGTACGGGATTGTCTCCGCCATGTGGGGAACGGGGCCCCCTTGCCCATCGAGGAAGCCCCAACCTTCTTCCCAGGGGAAGCCTGCACCTCCTCTCGCACTCACAGCCCCAGCGGCGGGGCCGTGAGCCCGCAGACGCCCTAGACGGAGGGCCGGGGTCCCCGTCAGGGAAGGGCACCCCCTGGAAGCCAGGGACGAGCGGCGACCGCGGCCTCTTCCAAAACGGCAGGCACACAGGCCTGCGCGGCAAAAAGCCCCGGGCAAGGCAGCACCACTCAAAGGGGAAGGGTCCGCACCTGGCCCAGCAGCTCTTGATGAGCCCCAGGCCCCGCCCCTGGCCGGAGCCTGACCCCGCCCACCCGACTCTGGCTGCGCACAGGTGCACTTCCAATGGCCGCCGCTAGGGGGCGCTGGTGAGGGGGTTCGGGGACCCTCAGCCCCCACCGAGCTGCGGCCAACCCTGCACACATGGGGGTACGGGTTGTCCTCCGCCTTGGGGGAACGGGGCCCCCTTCCCCTTCGCGGAAGCCACAACCTTACTCCTGTGGCACGCCTGCACCCTCCCCTTGCACTCACGGCCCCAGCAGCGGGGTTGTGCGCCCGCAGACGCCCTAGACGGAGGTCCGGGGTCCCCGTCTGTGGAAGGCACCACCTGGAAGCCAGGGACGAGCGGCAACCGTGGCCTCTTCCAAAACGGCAGGCACACAGGCCTGCGCGGCAAAAAGCCCCCGGCAAGGCAGCACCACTCAAAGGGGAAGGGTCCGCACCTGGCCCAGCAGCTCTTGATGAGCCCCAGGCCCCGTCCCTGCTCGGAGCCTTACCCCGCCCACCCGACTCTGGCTGCGCACAGGTGCACTTCCAAGGGCCGCCGCTAGGGGGCGCTGGTGAGGGGGTTCGGGGAACCTCAGCCGCCACCGGGCTGCGGCCACTCCTGCACCCATGGGGGTACGGGATTGTCTCCGCCATGTGGGGAACGGGGCCCCCTTCCCCTTCGCGGAAGCCCCAACCTTCCTCCCGGGGCACGCCTGCACCCTCCCCTCGCACTCACGGCCCCAAGCGGCGGGGCCGTGCGCCCGCAGACGCCCTAGACGGAGGGCCGGGGTCCCCGTCAGGGGAGGGCACCCCCTGGAAGCCAGGGACGAGCGGCGACCGCGGCCTCTTCCAAAACGGCAGGCACACAGGCCTGCGCGGCAAAAAGCCCCGGGTAAGGCAGCACCACTCAAAGGGGAAGGGTCCGCACCTGGCCCAGCAGCTCTTGATGAGCCCCAGGCCCCGCCCCTGGCCGGAGCCTGACCCCGCCCACCCGATTCTGGCTGCGCACAGGTGCACTTCCTAGGGACGACGCTAGGGGGCGCTGGTGAGGGCGTTCGGGGACCCTCAGCCCCCAACGGGCTAGGGCCACCCTTGCACCCATGGGGGTACCGGATTGTCCTCCCCCATGGGGGAACGGGGGCCCCTTGCCCTTCGCGGAAGCCCCAACCTTCCTCCCGGGGGAAGCCTGCACCTCCTCTCGCACTCACAGCCCCAGCGGCGGGGCCGTGCGCCCGCAGACTCCCTAGACCGAGGGACGCGGTCCCCGTCAGGGGAGGGCACCCCCTGGAAGCCAGGGACGAGCGGCGACCGCGGCCTCTTCCAAAACGGTAGGCACACAGGCCTGCGGCGGCAAAAAGCCCCGGGCAAGGCAGCACCACTCAAAGGGGAAGGGTCCGCACCTGGCCCAGCAGCTCTTGATGAGCCCCAGGCCCCGCCCCTGGCCGGAGCCTGACCCCGCATACCCGACTCTGGCTGCGCACAGGTGCACTTCCTAGGGCCGCCGCTAGGGGGCGCTGGTGAGGGGGTTCCGGGACCCTCAGCCCCAACGGGCTGCGGCCACCCCTGCACCCATGGGGGTACGGGTTGTCCTCTGCCATGGGGGAAGGGGGCCCCCTTGCCCTTCGCGGAAGCCCCAACCATCCTCCCGGGGCACGCCTGCACCCTGCCCTCGCACTCACGGCCCAAGCGGCGAGGCCGTGCGCCCTCAGACGCCCTAGACGGAGGGCCGGGGTCCCCGTCTGGGGAGGGCACCCCCTGGAAGCCAGGGACGAGCGGCGACCGCGGCCTCTTCCAATACGGCCGGCACACAGGCCTGCGCGGCAAAAAGCCCCCGGCAAGGCAGCACCACTCAAAGGGGAAGGGTCCGCACCTGGCCCAGCAGCTCTTGATGAGCCCCAGGCCCCGCCCCTGGCCGGAGCCTGACCCCGCCCACCCGACTCTGGCTGCGCACAGGTGCACTTCCAAGGGCCGCAGCTAGGGGGCTCTGGTGAGGGGGTTCGGGGACCCTCAGCCCCCACCGGACTGGGGCCACCCCTGCACCCATGGGGGTTCGGGATTGTCTCCGCCATGGGGGAACGGGGCCCCCTTGCCCTTCGCGGAAGCCCCAACCTTCCTCCCGGGGGAAGCCTGCACCCTCCTCTCGCACTCACAACCCCAGCGGCGGGGCCGTGCGCCCGCAGACGCCCTAGACGGAGGGCCGAGATCCCCGTCAGGGGAGGGCACCCCCTGGAAGCCAGGGACGAGCGGCGACCGCGGCCTCTTCCAAAACGGCAGGCACACAGGCCTGCGCGGCAAAAAGCCCCCGGCAAGGCAGCACCACTCAAAGGGGAAGGGTCCGCACCTGGCCCAGCAGCTCTTGATGAGCCCCAGGCCCCGCCCCTGGCCGGAGCCTGACCCCGCCCACCCGACTCTGGCTGCGCACAGGTGCACTTCCAAGGGCCGCCGCTAGGGGGCGCTGGTGAGGGGGTTCGGGGACCCTCAGACCCCACCGAGCTGTGGCCACCCCTGCACCCATGGGGGTACGGGTTGTCCTCCGCCATGGGGGAACGGGGCCCCCTTCTCCTTCGCGGAATCCCCAACCTTCCTCCCGGGGCACGACTGCACCCTCCACTCGCACTCACGGCCCCAGCGGCGGGGCCTCGCGCCCGCAGACGCCCTAGATGGAGGGCCGGCGTCCCCATCAGGGGAGGGCACCCCCTGGAAGCCAGGGACGAGCGGCGACCGCGGCCTCTTCCAAAACGGCAGGCACACAGGCCTGCGCGGCAAAAAGCCCCCGGCAAGGCAGCACCACTCAAAGGGGAAGGGTCCGCACCTGGCCCAGCAGCTCTTGATGAGCCCCAGGCCCCGCCCCTGGCCGGAGCCTGACCCCGCCCACCCGACTCTGGCTGCGCACAGGTGCACTTCCAAGGGACGCCGCTACGGGGCGCGGGTGAGTGGGTTCGGGGACCCTCAGACCCCACCGAGCTGCGGCCACCCCTGCACCCATGCGGGTACGGGTTGTCCTCCGCCATGGGGGAACGGGGCCCCCTTCACCTTCGCGGAAGCCCCAACCTTCCTCCCGGGGCACGCCTGCACCCTCCCCTTGCACTCACGGCCCCAGCGGCGGGGTTGTGCCCCCGCAGACGCCCTAGACGGAGGGCCGGGGTCCCCGTCTGGGGAGGGCACCCCCTGGAAGCCAGGGACGAGGGGCGACCGTGGCCTCTTCTAAAACGGCAGGCACACAGGCCTGCGCGGCAAAAAGCCCCCGGCAAGGCAGCACTACTCAAAGGGGAAGGGTCCGCACCTGGCCCAGCAGCTCTTGATGAGCCCCAGGCACCGCCCCTGGCCGGAGCCTGACCCCGCCCACACAACTCTGGCTGCGCACAGGTGCACTTCCAAGGGCCGCCGCTAGGGGGCGCTGGTGAGGGGGTTCGGGGACCCTCAGCCCCCACCGGGCTGCGGCCTCCCCTTCACACATGGGGGTACGGGATTGTCTCCGCCATGTGGGGAACGGGGCCCCCTTCCCCTTCGGGGAAGCCCCAACCTTCCTCCCGGGGCACGCCTGCACGCTCCCCTCGCACTCACGGCCCCAGCGGCGGGGCCGTGCGCCCGCAGACGCCCTAGACGGAGGGCCGGGGTCCCCGTCTGGGGACGGCACCCCCTGGAAGCCAGGGACGAGTGGCGACTGCGGCCTCTTCCAAAACGGCAGACACACAGGCCTGCGCGGCAAAAAGCCCCCGGCAAGGCAGCACCACTCAAAGGGGAAGGGTCCGCACCTGGCCCAGCAGCTCTTGATGAGCCCCAGGACCCGCCCCTGGCCGGAGCCTGACCCCGCCCACCCGACTCTGGCTGCGCACAGGTGTACTTCCAAGGGCCGCCGCTAGGCGGCGCTGGTGAGGGGGTTCGGGGACCCTCAACCCCCACCGGGCTGGGGCCAACCCTGCACCCATGGGGGTACGGGATTGTCTCCGCCATGTGGGGAACGGGGCCCCCTTCCCCTTCGCGGAATCCCCAACCGTCCTCCCGGGGCACGCCTGCACGCTCCCCTCGCACTCCCGGCCCCAGCGTCGGGGCGGTGCGCCCACAGACGGCCTAGACGGAGGGCCGGGGTCCCCGTCTGGGGAGGGCACCCCCTGGAAGCCAGGGACGAGCGGCGACCGCGGCCTCTTCCAAAACGGCAGGCACACAGGCCTGCGCGGCAAAAAGCCCCCGGCAAGGCAGCACCACTCAAAGGGGAAGGGTCCGCACCTGGCCCAGCAGCTCTTGATGAGCCCCAGGCCCCGCCCCTGGCCGGAGCCTGACCCCGCCCACCCGACTCTGGCTGCGCACAGGTGCACTTCCAAGGGCCGCCGCTAGGGGGCGCTGGTGAGGGGGTTCGGGGACCCTCAGCCCCCACCGGGCTGCGGCCACCCCTGCACCCATGGGGGTACGGGATTGTCTCCGCCATGTGGGGAACGGGGCCCCCTTCCCCTTCGCGGAAGCCCCAACCTTCCTCCCGGGGCACGCCTGCACCCTCCCCTCGCACTCACGGCCCCAGCGGCGGGGCCGTGCGCCCGCAGATGCCCTAGACGGAGGGCCGGGGTCCCCGTCTGGGGAGGGCACCCCCTGGAAGCCAGGGACGAGCGGCGAACGCGGCCTCTTCCAAAACGGCAGGCACACAGGCCTGCGCGGCAAAAAGCCCCCGGCAAGGCAGCACCACTCAAAGGGGAAGGGTCCGCACCTGGCCCAGCAGCTCTTGATGAGCCCCAGGCCACGCACCTGGCCGGAGCCTGACCCCGCCCACCCGATTCTGGCTGCGCAGAGGTGCACTTCCAAGGGCCGCCGCTAGGGGGCGCTGGTGAGGGGGTTCGGGGACCCTCAGCCCCCACCGAGCTGCGGCCACCCCTGCATCCATGGGGGTACGGGTTGTCCTCCGCCATGGGGGAACGGGGCCCCCTTCCCCTTTGCGGAAGCCCCAACCTTCCTCCCGGGGACCCCTGCACCCTCCCCTCGCACTCACGGCCCCAGCGGAGGGGCCGTGCGCCCGCAGAAGCCCTAGACGGAGGGCCGGGGTCCCCGTCAGGGCAGGGCACCCCCTGGAAGCCAGAGACGAGCGGCGACCGCGGCCTCTTCCAAAACGGCAGGCACACAGGCCTGCGCGGCAAAAAGCTCCCGGCAAGGCAGCACCACTCAAAGGGGAAGGGTCCGCACCTGGCCCAGCAGCTCTTGATGAGCCCCAGGCCCCGCCCCTGGCCGGAGCCTGACCCGCCCACCCAACTCTGGCTGCACACAGGTGCACTTCCAAGGGCCGCCGCTAGGGGGCGCTGGTGAGGGGGTTCGGGGACCCTCAGCCCCCACCGGGCTGCGGCCACCCCTGCACACATGTGGCTACGGGATTGTCTCCGCCATGTGGGGAACGGGGCCCCCTTCCCCTTCGGGGAAGCCCCAACCTTCCTCCCGGGGCACGCCTGCACGCTCCCCTCGCACTCACGGCCCCAGCGGCGGGGCCGTGCGCCCGCAGACGCCTAGACGGAGGGCCGGGGTCCCCGTCTGGGGACGGCACCCCCTGGAAGCCAGGGACGAGTGGCGACTGCGGCCTCTTCCAAAACGGCAGACACACAGGCCTGCGCGGCAAAAAGCCCCCGGCAAGGCAGCACCACTCAAAGGGGAAGGGTCCGCACCTGGCCCAGCAGCTCTTGATGAGCCCCAGGCCCCGCCCCTGGCCGGAGCCTGACCCCGCCCACCCGACTCTGGCTGCGCACAGGTGCACTTCCAAGGGCCGCCGCTAGGCGGCGCTGGTGAGGGGGTTCGGGGACCCTCAACCCCCACCGGGCTGGGGCCACCCCTGCACCCATGGGGGTACGGGATTGTCTCCGCCATGTGGGGAACGGGGCCCCCTTCCCCTTCGCAGAATCCCCAACCGTCCTGCCGGGGCACGCCTGCACCCTCCCCTCGCACTCCCGGCCCCAGCGTCGGGGCGGTGCGCCCGCAGACGGCCTAGACGGAGGGCCGGGGTCCCCGTCTGGGGAGGGCACCCCCTGGAAGCCAGGGACGAGCGGCGACCGCGGCCTCTTCCAAAACGGCAGGCACACAGGCCTGCGCGGCAAAAAGCCCCCGGCAAGGCAGCACCACTCAAAGGGGAAGGGTCCGCACCTGGCCCAGCAGCTCTTGATGAGCCCCAGGCCCCGCCCCTGGCCGGAGCCTGACCCCGCCCACCCGACTCTGGCTGCGCACAGGTGCACTTCCAAGGGCCGCCGCTAGGGAGCGCTGGTGAGGGGGTTCGGGGACCCTCAGCCCCCACCGGGCTGCGGCCACCCCTGCACCCATGGGGGTACGGGATTGTCTCCGCCATGTGGGGAACGGGGCCCCCTTCCCCTTCGCGGAAGCCCCAACCTTCCTCCCGGGGCACGCCTGCACCCTCCCCTCGCACTCACGGCCCCAGCGGCGGGGCCGTGCGCCCGCAGACGCCCTACACGGAGGGCCGAGGTCCCCGTCTGGGGAGGGCACCCCCTGGAAGCCAGGGACGAGCGGCGACCGCGGCCTCTTCCAAAACGGCAGGCACACAGGCCTGCGCGGCAAAAAGCCCCCGGCAAGGCAGCACCACTCAAAGGGGAAGGGTCCGCACCTGGCCCAGCAGCTCTTGATGAGCCCCAGGCCCCGCCCCTGGCCGGAGCCTGACCCCGCCCACCCGACTCTGGCTGCGCACAGGTGCACTTCCAAGGGCCGCCGCTAGGGGGCGCTGGTGAGGGGGTTCGGGGACCCTCAGCCCCAACCGGGCTGGGGACACCCCTGCACCCATGGGGGTACGGGATTGTCTCCGCCATGGGGGAACGGGGCCCCCTTGCCCTTCGCGGAAGCCCCAACTTTCCTCCCGGGGGAAGCCTGCACCCTCCTCTCGCACTCACAACCCCAGCGGCGGGGCCGTGCGCCCGCAGACGCCCTAGACGGAGGGCCGGGGTCCCCGTCAGGGGAGGGCACCCCCTGGAAGCCAGGGACGAGCGGAGACCGCGGCCTCTTCCAAAACGGCAGGCACACAGGCCTGCGCGGCAAAAAGCCCCGGGCAAGGCAGCACCACTCAAAGTGGAAGGGTCCGCACCTGGCCCAGCAGCTCTTGATGAGCCCCAGGCCCCGCCCCTGGCCGGAGCCTGACCCCGCCCACCCGACTCTGGCTGCGCACAGGTGCACTTCCAAGGGCCGCCGCTAGGGGGCGCTGGTGAGATGGTTCGGGGACCCTCAGCCCCCACCGAGCTGCGGCCTCTCCTGCACCCATGGGGGTACGGGATTGTCTCCGCCATGTGGGGAACGGGGCCCCCTTCCCCTTCGCGGAAGCCCCAACCTTCCTCCCGGGGCACGCCTGCACCCTCCCCTCGCACTCACGGCCCCAGCGGCGGGGCCGTGCGCCCGCAGACGCCCTAGACGGAGGGCCGGGGTCCCCGTCTGGGGAGGGCACCCCCTGGAAGCCACGGACTAGCGGCGACCGTGGCCTCTTCCAAAACGGCAGGCACACAGGCCATGCGCGGCAAAAAGCCCCCGGCAAGGCAGCACCACTCAAAGGGGAAGGGTCCGCACCTGGCCCAGCAGCTCTTGATGAGCCCCAGGCCCCGCCCCTGGCCGGAGCCTGACCCCGCGCACCCGACTCTGGCTGCGCACAGGTGCACTTCCAAGGGCCGCCGCTAGGGGGCGCTGGTGAGGGGGTTCGGGGACCCTCAGCCCCCACCGGGCTGCGGCCTCCCCTTCACACATGGGGGTACGGGATTGTCTCCGCCATGTGGGGAACGGGGCCCACTTCCCCTTCGCGGAAGCCCCAACCTTCCTCCCGGGGCACGCCTGCACCCTCCCCTCGCACTCACGGCACCAGCGGACGGGCCATGCGCCCGCAGACGCCCTAGACGGAGGGCCGGGTTCCCCGTCTGGGGAGGGCACCCCCTGGAAGCCACGGACGAGCGGCGACCGCGGCCTCTTCCAAAACGGCAGGCACACAGGCCTGCGCGGGAAAAAGCCCACGGCAAGGCAGCACCACTCAAAGGGGAAGGGTCCGCACCTGGCCCAGCAGCTCTTGATGAGCCCCAGGCCCCGCCCCTGGCCGGAGCCTGACCCCGCCCACCCGACTCTGGCTGCGCACAGGTGCACTTCCAAGGGACGCCGCTAGGGGGCGATGGTGAGGGGGTTCGGGGACCCTCAGCCCCCAACGGGCTGGGGCCACCCCTGCACCCATGGGGGTACGGGATTGTCTCCGCCATGTGGGCAACGGGGCCCCCTTGCCCTTCGCGGAAGCCCCAACCTTCCTCCCGGGGCACGCCTGCACCCTCCGATCGCACTCACAGCCCCAGCGGCGGGGCCGTTCGTCCGCAGACGCCCTAGACGGAGGGCCGGGGTCCCCGTCAGGGGAGGGCACCCCCTGGAAGCCAGGGACGAGCGGCGACCGTGGCCTCTTCCAAAACGGCAGGCACACTGTCCTGAGCGGCAAAAAGCCCCCGGCAAGGCAGCACCACTCAAAGGGGAAGGGTCCGCACCTGGCCCAGCAGCTCTTGATGAGCCCCAGGCCCCGCCCCTGGACGGAGCCTGACCCCGCCCACCCGACTCTGGCTGCGCACAGGTGCACTTCCAAGGGCCGCCGCTAGGGGGCGCTGGTGAGGGGGTTCGGGGACCCTCAGCCCCCACCGGGCTGGCGCCACCGCTGCACCCATGGGGGTACAGGATTGTCTCCGCCATGTGGGGAACGGGGCCCCCTTGCCCTTCGAGGAAGCCCCAACCTTCTTCCCGGGGGAAGCCTGCACCTCCTCTCGCACTCACAGCCCCAGCGGCGGGGCCGTGAGCCCGCAGACGCCCTAGACGGAGGGCCGGGGTCTCCGTCAGGGAAGGGCACCCCCTGGAAGCCAGGGACGAGCGGCGACCGCGGCCTCTTCCAAAACGGCAGGCAAACAGGCCTGCGCGGCAAAAAGCCCCGGGCAAGGCAGCACCACTCAAAGGGGAAGGGTCCGCACCTGGCCCAGCAGCTCTTGATGAGCCCCAGGCCCCGCCCCTGGCCGGAGCCTGACCCCGCCCACCCGACTCTGGCTGCGCACAGGTGCACTTCCAAGGGCCGCCGCTAGGGGGCGCTGGTGAGGGGGTTCGGGGACCCTCAGCCCCCACCGAGCTGCTGCCACCCCTGCACACATGGGGGTACGGGTTGTCCTCCGCCATGGGGGAACGGGGCCCCCTTCCCCTTCGCGGAAGCCCCAACCTTACTCCTGTGGCACGCCTGCACCCTCCCCTTGCACTCACGGCCCCAGCAGCGGGGTTGTGCGCCCGCAGACGCCCTAGACGGAGGTCCGGGGTCCCCGTCTGTGGAAGGCACCACCTGGAAGCCAGGGACGAGCGGCAACCGTGGCCTCTTCCAAAACGGCAGGCACACAGGCCTGCGCGGCAAAAAGCCCCCGGCAAGGCAGCACCACTCAAAGGGGAAGGGTCCGCACCTGGCCCAGCAGCTCTTGATGAGCCCCAGGCCCCGCCCCTGCCCGGAGCCTTACCCCGCCCACCCGACTCTGGCTGCGCACAGGTGCACTTCCAAGGGCCGCCGCTAGGGGGCGCTGGTGAGGGTGTTCGGGGAACCTCAGCCGCCACCGGGCTGCGGCCACCCCTGCACCCATGGGGGTACGGGATTGTCTCCGCCATGTGGGGAACGGGGCCCCCTTCCCCTTCGCGGAAGCCCCAACCTTCCTCCCGGGGCACGCCTGCACCCTCCCCTCGCACTCACAGACCCAGTGGCGGGGCCGTGCGCACGCAGACGCCCTAGACGGAGGGCCGGTGTCCCCGTCTGGGGAGGGCACCCCCTGGAAGCCAGGGATATGCGGCGACCGCGGCCTCTTCCAAAACTGCAGGCACACAGGCCTGCGCGGCAAAAAGCCCCCGGCAAGGCAGCACCACTCAAAGGGGAAGGGTCCGCACCTGGCCCAGCAGCTCTTGATGAGCCCCAGGCCCCGCCCCTGGCCGGAGCCTGACCCCGCCCACCCGACTCTGGCTGCGCACAGGTGCACTTCCAAGGGCCGCCGCTAGGGGGCGCTGGTGAGGGGGTTCGGGGACCCTCAGCCCCCACCGGGCTGGGGCCACCCCTGCACCCATGGGGGTACGGGATTGTCTCCGCCATGTGGGGAACTGGGCCCCCTTGCCCTTCGCGGAAGCCCCAACCTTCCTCCCGGGGGAAGCCTGCACCTCCTCTCGCACTCACAGCCCCAGCAGCGGGGCCGTGCGCCCGCAGACGCCCTAGACGGAGGGCAGGGGTCCCCGTCAGGGAAGGGCACCCCCTGGAAGCCAGGGACGAGCGGCGAAAGCGGCCTCTTCCAAAACGGCAGGCACACAGGCCAGCGCGGCAAAAAGCCCCCGGCAAGGCAGCACCACTCAAAGGGGAAGTTTCCGCACCTGGCCCAGCAGCTCTTGATGAGCCCCAGGCCCCGCCCCTGGCCGGAGCCTGACCCCGCCCACCCGACTCTGGCTGCGCACAGGTGCACTTCCAAGGGCCGCCGCCAGGGGGCGCTGGTGAGGGGGTTCGGGGACCCTCAGCCCCCACCGAGCTTCGGCCACCCCTGCACCCATGGGGGTACGGGTTGTCCTCCGCCATGGGGGAACGGGGCCCCCTTCTCCTTCGCGGAAGCCCCAACCTTCCTCCCGGGGCACGCCTGCACCCTCCCCTCGCACTCACGGCCCCAGCGGCGGGGCCGTGCGCCCGCAGACGCCCTAGACGGTGGGCCGAGGTCCCCGTCTGGGGAGGGCACCCCCTGGAAGCCAGGGACGAGGGGCGACCGCGGCCTCTTCCAAAACGGCAGGCACACAGGCCTGCGCGGCAAAAAGCCCCCGGCAAGGCAGCACCACTCAAAGGGGAAGGGTCCGCACCTGGCCCAGCAGCTCTTGATGAGCCCCAGGCCCCGCCCCTGGCCGGAGCCTGACCCCGCCCACCCGACTCTGGCTGCGCACAGGTGCACTTCCAAGGGCCGCCGCTGGGGGGCGCTGGTGAGGGGGTTCGGGGACCCTCAGCCCCAACCGGGCTGGGGACACCCCTGCACCCATGGGGGTACGGGATTGTCTCCGCCATGGGGGAACGGGGCCCCCTTCCCCTTCGCGGAAGCCCCAACTTTCCTCCCGGGGGAAGCCTGCACCCTACTCTCGCACTCACAACCCCAGCGGCGGGGCCGTGCGCCCGCAGACGCCCTAGACGGAGGGCCGGGGTCCCCGTCAGGGGAGGGCACCCCCTGGAAGCCAGGGACGAGCGGCGACCGCGGCCTCTTCCAAAACGGCAGGCACACAGGCCTGCGCGGCAAAAAGCCCCGGGCAAGGCAGCACCACTCAAAGGGGAAGGGTCCGCACCTGGCCCAGCAGCTCTTGATGAGCCCCAGGCCCCGCACCTGGCCGGAGCCTGACCCCGCCCACCCGACTCTGGCTGCGCAGAGGTGCACTTCCAAGGGCCGCCGCTAGGGGGCGCTGGTGAGGGGGTTCGGGGACCCTCAGCCCCCACCGAGCTGCGGCCACCCCTGCATCCATGGGGGTACGGGTTGTCCTCCGCCATGGGGGAACGGGGCCCCCTTCCCCTTTGCGGAAGCACCAACCTTCCTCCCGGGGACCCCTGCACCCTCCCCTTGCACTCACGGCCCCAGCGGCGGGGTTGTGCGCCCGCAGACGCCCTAGACGGAGGGCCGGGGTCCCCGTCTGGGGAGGGCACCCCCTGGAAGCCAGGGACGAGCGGCGACCGTGGCCTCTTCCAAAACGGCAGGCACACAGGCCTGCGCGGCAAAAAGCCCCGGGCAAGGCAGCACCACTCAAAGGGAAAGGGTCCGCACCTGGCCCAGCAGCTCTTGATGAGCCCCAGGCCCCGCCCCTGGCCGGAGCCTGACCCCGCCCACCCGACTCTGGCTGCGCACAGGTGCACTTCCAATGGCCGCCGCTAGGGGGCGCTGGTGAGGGGGTTCGGGGACCCTCAGCCCCCACCGGGCTGCGGCCACCCCTGCACCCATGGGGGTACGGGATTGTCTCCGCCATGTGGGGAACGGTGCCCCCTTCCCCTTCGCGGAAGCCCCAACCTTCCTCCCGGGGCAGGCCTGCACCCTCCCCTCGCACTCACGGCCCCAGCAGAGGGGCCGTGCGCCCGCAGAAGCCCTAGACGGAGGGCCGGGGTCCCCGTCAGGGCAGGGCACCCCCTGGAAGCCAGAGACGAGCGGCGACCGCGGCCTCTTCCAAAACGGCAGGCACACAGGCCTGCGCGGCAAAAAGCCCCCGGCAAGGCAGCACCACTCAAAGGGGAAGGGTCCGCACCTGGCCCAGCAGCTCTTGATGAGCCCCAGGCCCCGCCCCTGGACGGAGCCTGACCCCGCCCACCCGACTCTGGCTGCGCACAGGTGCACTTCCAAGGGCCGCCGCTAGGGGGCGCTGGTGAGGGGGTTCGGGGACCCTCAGCCCCCACCGGGCTGGCGCCACCGCTGCACCCATGGGGGTACAGGATTGTCTCCGCCATGTGGGGAACGGGGCCCCCTTGCCCTTCGAGGAAGCCCCAACCTTCTTCCCGGGGGAAGCCTGCACCTCCTCTCGCACTCACAGCCCCAGCGGCGGGGCCGTGAGCCCGCAGACGCCCTAGACGGAGGGCCGGGGTCTCCGTCAGGGAAGGGCACCCCCTGGAAGCCAGGGACGAGCGGCGACCGCGGCCTCTTCCAAAACGGCAGGCAAACAGGCCTGCGCGGCAAAAAGCCCCGGGCAAGGCAGCACCACTCAAAGGGGAAGGGTCCGCACCTGGCCCAGCAGCTCTTGATGAGCCCCAGGCCCCGCCCCTGGCCGGAGCCTGACCCCGCCCACCCGACTCTGGCTGCGCACAGGTGCACTTCCAAGGGCCGCCGCTAGGGGGCGCTGGTGAGGGGGTTCGGGGACCCTCAGCCCCCACCGAGCTGCTGCCACCCCTGCACACATGGGGGTACGGGTTGTCCTCCGCCATGGGGGAACGGGGCCCCCTTCCCCTTCGCGGAAGCCCCAACCTTACTCCTGTGGCACGCCTGCACCCTCCCCTTGCACTCACGGCCCCAGCAGCGGGGTTGTGCGCCCGCAGACGCCCTAGACGGAGGTCCGGGGTCCCCGTCTGTGGAAGGCACCACCTGGAAGCCAGGGACGAGCGGCAACCGTGGCCTCTTCCAAAACGGCAGGCACACAGGCCTGCGCGGCAAAAAGCCCCCGGCAAGGCAGCACCACTCAAAGGGGAAGGGTCCGCACCTGGCCCAGCAGCTCTTGATGAGCCCCAGGCCCCGCCCCTGCCCGGAGCCTTACCCCGCCCACCCGACTCTGGCTGCGCACAGGTGCACTTCCAAGGGCCGCCGCTAGGGGGCGCTGGTGAGGGGGTTCGGGGAACCTCAGCCGCCACCGGGCTGCGGCCACCCCTGCACCCATGGGGGTACGGGATTGTCTCCGCCATGTGGGGAACGGGGCCCCCTTCCCCTTCGCGGAAGCCCCAACCTTCCTCCCGGGGCACGCCTGCACCCTCCCCTCGCACTCACAGACCCAGTGGCGGGGCCGTGCGCACGCAGACGCCCTAGACGGAGGGCCGGTGTCCCCGTCTGGGGAGGGCACCCCCTGGAAGCCAGGGATATGCGGCGACCGCGGCCTCTTCCAAAACTGCAGGCACACAGGCCTGCGCGGCAAAAAGCCCCCGGCAAGGCAGCACCACTCAAAGGGGAAGGGTCCGCACCTGGCCCAGCAGCTCTTGATGAGCCCCAGGCCCCGCCCCTGGCCGGAGCCTGACCCCGCCCACCCGACTCTGGCTGCGCACAGGTGCACTTCCAAGGGCCGCCGCTAGGGGGCGCTGGTGAGGGGGTTCGGGGACCCTCAGCCCCCACCGGGCTGGGGCCACCCCTGCACCCATGGGGGTACGGGATTGTCTCCGCCATGTGGGGAACTGGGCCCCCTTGCCCTTCGCGGAAGCCCCAACCTTCCTCCCGGGGGAAGCCTGCACCTCCTCTCGCACTCACAGCCCCAGCAGCGGGGCCGTGCGCCCGCAGACGCCCTAGACGGAGGGCAGGGGTCCCCGTCAGGGAAGGGCACCCCCTGGAAGCCAGGGACGAGCGGCGAAAGCGGCCTCTTCCAAAACGGCAGGCACACAGGCCAGCGCGGCAAAAAGCCCCCGGCAAGGCAGCACCACTCAAAGGGGAAGTTTCCGCACCTGGCCCAGCAGCTCTTGATGAGCCCCAGGCCCCGCCCCTGGCCGGAGCCTGACCCCGCCCACCCGACTCTGGCTGCGCACAGGTGCACTTCCAAGGGCCGCCGCCAGGGGGCGCTGGTGAGGGGGTTCGGGGACCCTCAGCCCCCACCGAGCTTCGGCCACCCCTGCACCCATGGGGGTACGGGTTGTCCTCCGCCATGGGGGAACGGGGCCCCCTTCTCCTTCGCGGAAGCCCCAACCTTCCTCCCGGGGCACGCCTGCACCCTCCCCTCGCACTCACGGCCCCAGCGGCGGGGCCGTGCGCCCGCAGACGCCCTAGACGGTGGGCCGAGGTCCCCGTCTGGGGAGGGCACCCCCTGGAAGCCAGGGACGAGGGGCGACCGCGGCCTCTTCCAAAACGGCAGGCACACAGGCCTGCGCGGCAAAAAGCCCCCGGCAAGGCAGCACCACTCAAAGGGGAAGGGTCCGCACCTGGCCCAGCAGCTCTTGATGAGCCCCAGGCCCCGCCCCTGGCCGGAGCCTGACCCCGCCCACCCGACTCTGGCTGCGCACAGGTGCACTTCCAAGGGCCGCCGCTGGGGGGCGCTGGTGAGGGGGTTCGGGGACCCTCAGCCCCAACCGGGCTGGGGACACCCCTGCACCCATGGGGGTACGGGATTGTCTCCGCCATGGGGGAACGGGGCCCCCTTCCCCTTCGCGGAAGCCCCAACTTTCCTCCCGGGGGAAGCCTGCACCCTACTCTCGCACTCACAACCCCAGCGGCGGGGCCGTGCGCCCGCAGACGCCCTAGACGGAGGGCCGGGGTCCCCGTCAGGGGAGGGCACCCCCTGGAAGCCAGGGACGAGCGGCGACCGCGGCCTCTTCCAAAACGGCAGGCACACAGGCCTGCGCGGCAAAAAGCCCCGGGCAAGGCAGCACCACTCAAAGGGGAAGGGTCCGCACCTGGCCCAGCAGCTCTTGATGAGCCCCAGGCCCCGCACCTGGCCGGAGCCTGACCCCGCCCACCCGACTCTGGCTGCGCAGAGGTGCACTTCCAAGGGCCGCCGCTAGGGGGCGCTGGTGAGGGGGTTCGGGGACCCTCAGCCCCCACCGAGCTGCGGCCACCCCTGCATCCATGGGGGTACGGGTTGTCCTCCGCCATGGGGGAACGGGGCCCCCTTCCCCTTTGCGGAAGCACCAACCTTCCTCCCGGGGACCCCTGCACCCTCCCCTTGCACTCACGGCCCCAGCGGCGGGGTTGTGCGCCCGCAGACGCCCTAGACGGAGGGCCGGGGTCCCCGTCTGGGGAGGGCACCCCCTGGAAGCCAGGGACGAGCGGCGACCGTGGCCTCTTCCAAAACGGCAGGCACACAGGCCTGCGCGGCAAAAAGCCCCGGGCAAGGCAGCACCACTCAAAGGGAAAGGGTCCGCACCTGGCCCAGCAGCTCTTGATGAGCCCCAGGCCCCGCCCCTGGCCGGAGCCTGACCCCGCCCACCCGACTCTGGCTGCGCACAGGTGCACTTCCAATGGCCGCCGCTAGGGGGCGCTGGTGAGGGGGTTCGGGGACCCTCAGCCCCCACCGGGCTGCGGCCACCCCTGCACCCATGGGGGTACGGGATTGTCTCCGCCATGTGGGGAACGGTGCCCCCTTCCCCTTCGCGGAAGCCCCAACCTTCCTCCCGGGGCAGGCCTGCACCCTCCCCTCGCACTCACGGCCCCAGCAGAGGGGCCGTGCGCCCGCAGAAGCCCTAGACGGAGGGCCGGGGTCCCCGTCAGGGCAGGGCACCCCCTGGAAGCCAGAGACGAGCGGCGACCGCGGCCTCTTCCAAAACGGCAGGCACACAGGCCTGCGCGGCAAAAAGCCCCCGGCAAGGCAGCACCACTCAAAGGGGAAGGGTCCGCACCTGGCCCAGCAGCTCTTGATGAGCCCCAGGCCCCGCCCCTGGCCGGAGCCTGACCCCGCCCACCCGACTCTGGCTGCGCACAGGTGCACTTCCAAGGGCCGCCGCTAGGGGGCGCTGGTGAGGGGGTTCGGGGACCCTCAGCCCCCAACGGGCTGGGGCCACCCCTGCACCCATGGGGGTACGGGATTGTCTCCGCCATGGGGGAACGGGGCCCCCTTGCCCTTCGCGGAAGCCCCAACCTTCCTCCCGGGGGAAGCCTGCACCCTCCTCTCGCACTCACAGCCCCAGCGGCGGGGCCGTGCGCCCGCAGACGCCCTAGACGGAGGGCCGGGGTCCCCGTCAGGGGAGGGCAACCCCTGGAAGCCATGGACGAGCGGCGACCGCGGCCTCTTCCAAAACGGCAGGCACACAGGCCTGCGCGGCAAAAAGCCCCGGGCAAGGCAGCACCACTCAAAGGGGAAGGGTCCGCACCTGGCCCAGCAGCACTTGATGAGCCCCAGGCCCCGCCCCTGGCCGGAGCCTGACCCCGCCCACCCGACTCTGACTGCGCACAGGTGCACTTCCAAGGGCCGCCGCTAGGGGGCGCTGGTGAGTGGGTTCGGGGACCCTCAGCCCCCACCGAGCTGCGGCCACCCCTGCACCCATGGGGGTACGGGTTTTCCTCCGCCATGGGGGAACGGGGCCCCCTTCCCCTTCGCGGAAACCCCAACCTTCCTTCCGGGGCACGCCTGCACCCTCCCCTCGCACTCACGGCCCCAGCGGCGGGGCCTTGCGCCCGCAGACGCCCTAGACGGAGGGCCGGCGTCCCCGTCAGGGGAGGGTACCCCCTGGAAGCCAGGGACGAGCGGCGACCGCGGCCTCTTCCAAAACGGCAGGCACACAGGCCTGCGCGGCAAAAAGCCCCCGGCAAGGCAGCACCACTCAAAGGGGAAGGGTCCGCACCTGGCCCAGCAGCTCTTGATGAGCCTCAGGCCCCGCCCCTGGCCGGAGCCTGACCCCGCCCACCCGACTTTGGCTGCGCACAGGTGCACTTCCAAGTCCGCCGCTAGGGGGCGCTGGTGAGATGGTTCGGGGACCCTCAGCCCCCACCGGGCTGCGGCCTCTCCTGCACCCATGGGGGTACGGGATTGTCTCCGCCATGTGGGGAACGGGGCCCCCTTCCCCTTCGCGGAAGCCCCAACCTTCCTCCCGGGGCACGCCTGCACCCTCCCCTCGCACTCACGGCCCCAGCGGCGGGGCCGTGCGCCCGCAGGCGCCCTAGACGGAGGGCCGGTGTCCCCGTCTGGGGAGGGCACCCCCTGGAAGCCAGGGACGAGCGGCGACCGCGGCCTCTTCCAAAACGGCAGGCACACAGGCCTGCGCGACAAAAAGCCCCCGGCAAGGCAGCACCACTCAAAGGGGAAGGGTCGGCACCTGGCCCAGCAGCTCTTGATGAGCCCCAGGCCCCGCCCCTGGCCGGAGCCTAACCCCGCCCACCCGACTCTGGCTGCGCAATGGTGCACTTCCAAGGGCCGCCGCTCGGGGGCGCTGGTGAGGGGGTTCGGGGACCCTCAGCCCCCACCGGGCTGCGGCCACCCCTGCACCCATGGGGGTACGGGATTGTCTCCGCCATGTGGGGAACGGGACCCCCTTACCCTTCGCGGAAGCCCCAACCTTCCTCCCGGGGCACGCCTGCACCCTCCCCTCGCACTCAGGGCCCCAGCGGCGGGGCCGTGCGCCCGCAGACGCCCTAGACGGAGGGCCGCGGTCCCCGTCTGGGGAGGGCACCCCCTGGAAGCCAGGGACGAGCGGCGACCGCCGCCTCTTCCAAAACGGCAGGCCCACAGGCCATGCGCGGCAATAAGCCCCCGGCAAGGCTGCACGACTCAAAGGGGAAGGGTCCGCACCTGGCCCAGCAGCTCCTGATGAGCCCCAGGCCCCGCCCCTGGCCGGAGCCTGACCCCGCCCACCCGAATCTGGCTGCGCACAGGTGCACTTCCAAGGGCCGCCGCTATGGGGCGCGGGTGAGGGGGTTCGGGGACCCTCAGCCCCCACCGGGCTGCGGCCACCCCTGCACCCATGGGGGTACGGGATTGTCTCCGCCATGTGGGGAACGGTGCCCACTTCCCCTTCGCGGAAGCCCCAACCTTCCTCCCGGGGCACGCCTGCACCCTCCCCTCGCACTCACGGCCCCAGCGGCGGGGCCGTGCGCCCGCAGACGCCCTAGACGGAGGGCCGGGGTCCCCGTCTGGGGAGGGCACCCCCTGGAAGCCAGGGACGAGCGGCGACCGTGGCCTCTTCCAAAACGGCAGGCACACAGGCCATGCGCGGCAAAAAGCCCCCGGCAAGGCAGCACCACTCAAAGGGGAAGGGTCCGCACCTGGCCCAGCAGCTCTTGATGAGCCCCAGGCCCCGCCCCTGGCCGGAGCCTGACCCCGCCCACCCGACTCTGGCTGCGCACAGGTGCACTTCCAAGGGCCGCCGCAAGGGGGCGCTGGTGAGGGGGTTCGGGGACCCTCAGCCCCCACCGGGCTGCGGCCTCCCCTTCACCCATGGGGGTACGGGATTGTCTCCGCCATGTGGGGAACGGGGCCCACTTCCCCTTCGCGGAAGCCCCAACCTTCCTCCCGGGGCACGCCTGCACCCTCCCCTCGCACTCACGGCACCAGCAGCAGGGCCTTGCGCCCGCAGACGCCCTAGACGGAGGGCCGTGGTCCCCGTCTGGGGAGGGCACCCCCTGGAAGCCACGGACGAGCGGCGACCGCGGCCTCTTCCAAAACGGCAGGCACACAGGCCTGCGCGGGAAAAAGCCCACGGCAAGGCAGCACCACTCAAAGGGGAAGGGTCTGCACCTGGCCCAGCAGCTCTTGATGAGCCCCAGGCCCCGCCCCTGGCCGGAGCCTGACCCCGCCCACCCGACTCTGGCTGCGCACAGGTGCACTTCCAAGGGACGCCAGTAGGGGGCACTGGTGAGGGGGTTCGGGGACCCTCAGCCCCCAACGGGCTGGGGCCACCCCTGCACCCATGGGGGTACGGGATTGTCTCCGCCATGTGGGCAACGGGGCCCCCTTGCCCTTCGCGGAAGCCCCAACCTTCCTCCCGGGGCACGCCTGCACCCTACGATCGCACTCACAGCCCCAGCGGCGGGGCCGTTCGTCCGCAGACGCCCTAGACGGAGGGCCGGGGTCCCCGTCAGGGGAGGGCACCCCCTGGAAGCCAGGGACGAGCGGCGATCGCGGCCTCTTCCAAAACGGCAGGCACACTGTCCTGCGCGGCAAAAAGCCCCCGGCAAGGCAGCACCACTCAAAGGGGAAGGGTCCGCACCTGGCCCAGCAGCTCTTGATGAGCCCCAGGCCCCGCTCCTGGCCGCGCCTGACCCCGCCCACCCGACTCTGGCTGCGCACATGTGCACTTCCAAGGACCGCCGCTAGGGGGCGCTGGTGAGGGGGTTCGGGGACCCTCAGCCCCCACCGAGCTGCGGCCACCCCTGCACCCATGGGGGTACGGGTTGTCCTCCGCCATGGGGGAACGGGGCCCACTTCTCCTTCGCGGAAGCCCCAACCTTCCTCCCGGGGCACGCCTGCACCCTCCCCTCGCACTCACGGCCCCAGCGGCGGGGCCGTGCGCCCGCAGACGCCCTAGACGGAGGGCCGGGGTCCCCGTCTGGGAGGGCACCCCCTGGAAGCCAGGGACGAGCGGCGACCGCGGCCTATTCCAAAACGGCAGGCACACAGGCCTGCGCGGCAAAAAGCCCCCGGCAAGGCAGCACCACTCAAAGGGGAAGGGTCCGCACCTGGCCCAGCAGCTCTTGATGAGCCCCAGGCCCCGACCCTGGCCAGAGCCTGACCCCCGCCCACCCGACTCTGGCTGCGCACAGGTGCACTTCCAAGGGCCGCCGCTAGGGGGCGCTGGTGAGGGGGTTCGGGGACCCTCAGCCCCCACCGAGCTGCGGCCACCCCTGCACCCATGGGGGTACGGGATTGTCTCCACCATGTGGGGAACGGGGCCCCCTTGCCCTTCGAGGAAGCCCCAACCTTCCTCCCGGGGGAAGCCTGCACCTCCTCTCGCTCTCACAGCCCTAGCGGCGGGGCCGTGAGCCCGCAGACGCCCTAGACGGAGGGCCGGGGTCCCCGTCAGGGAAGGGCACCCCCTGGAAGACAGGGACGAGCGGCGACCGCGGCCTCTTCCAAAACGGCAGGCACACAGGCCTGCGCGGCAAAAAGCCCCGGGCAAGTCAGCACCACTCAAAGGGGAAGGGTCTGCACCTGGCCCAGCAGCTCCTGATGAGCCCCAGGCCCCGCCCCTGGCCGGAGCCTGACCCCGCCCACCCGAATCTGGCTGCGCACAGGTGCACTTCCAAGGGCCGCCGCTATGGGGCGCGGGTGAGGGGGTTCGGGGACCCTCAGCCCCCACCGGGCTGCGGCCACCCCTGCACCCATGGGGGTACGGGATTGTCTCCGCCATGTGGGGAACGGTGCCCACTTCCCCTTCGCGGAAGCCCCAACCTTCCTCCCGGGGCACGCCTGCACCCTCCCCTCGCACTCACGGCCCCAGCGGCGGGGCCGTGCGCCCGCAGACGCCCTAGACGGAGGGCCGGGGTCCCCGTCTGGGGAGGGCACCCCCTGGAAGCCAGGGACGAGCGGCGACCGTGGCCTCTTCCAAAACGGCAGGCACACAGGCCATGCGCGGCAAAAAGCCCCCGGCAAGGCAGCACCACTCAAAGGGGAAGGGTCCGCACCTGGCCCAGCAGCTCTTGATGAGCCCCAGGCCCCGCCCCTGGCCGGAGCCTGACCCCGCCCACCCGACTCTGGCTGCGCACAGGTGCACTTCCAAGGGCCGCCGCAAGGGGGCGCTGGTGAGGGGGTTCGGGGACCCTCAGCCCCCACCGGGCTGCGGCCTCCCCTTCACCCATGGGGGTACGGGATTGTCTCCGCCATGTGGGGAACGGGGCCCACTTCCCCTTCGCGGAAGCCCCAACCTTCCTCCCGGGGCACGCCTGCACCCTCCCCTCGCACTCACGGCACCAGCAGCAGGGCCTTGCGCCCGCAGACGCCCTAGACGGAGGGCCGTGGTCCCCGTCTGGGGAGGGCACCCCCTGGAAGCCACGGACGAGCGGCGACCGCGGCCTCTTCCAAAACGGCAGGCACACAGGCCTGCGCGGGAAAAAGCCCACGGCAAGGCAGCACCACTCAAAGGGGAAGGGTCTGCACCTGGCCCAGCAGCTCTTGATGAGCCCCAGGCCCCGCCCCTGGCCGGAGCCTGACCCCGCCCACCCGACTCTGGCTGCGCACAGGTGCACTTCCAAGGGACGCCAGTAGGGGGCACTGGTGAGGGGGTTCGGGGACCCTCAGCCCCCAACGGGCTGGGGCCACCCCTGCACCCATGGGGGTACGGGATTGTCTCCGCCATGTGGGCAACGGGGCCCCCTTGCCCTTCGCGGAAGCCCCAACCTTCCTCCCGGGGCACGCCTGCACCCTACGATCGCACTCACAGCCCCAGCGGCGGGGCCGTTCGTCCGCAGACGCCCTAGACGGAGGGCCGGGGTCCCCGTCAGGGGAGGGCACCCCCTGGAAGCCAGGGACGAGCGGCGATCGCGGCCTCTTCCAAAACGGCAGGCACACTGTCCTGCGCGGCAAAAAGCCCCCGGCAAGGCAGCACCACTCAAAGGGGAAGGGTCCGCACCTGGCCCAGCAGCTCTTGATGAGCCCCAGGCCCCGCTCCTGGCCGCGCCTGACCCCGCCCACCCGACTCTGGCTGCGCACATGTGCACTTCCAAGGACCGCCGCTAGGGGGCGCTGGTGAGGGGGTTCGGGGACCCTCAGCCCCCACCGAGCTGCGGCCACCCCTGCACCCATGGGGGTACGGGTTGTCCTCCGCCATGGGGGAACGGGGCCCACTTCTCCTTCGCGGAAGCCCCAACCTTCCTCCCGGGGCACGCCTGCACCCTCCCCTCGCACTCACGGCCCCAGCGGCGGGGCCGTGCGCCCGCAGACGCCCTAGACGGAGGGCCGGGGTCCCCGTCTGGGAGGGCACCCCCTGGAAGCCAGGGACGAGCGGCGACCGCGGCCTATTCCAAAACGGCAGGCACACAGGCCTGCGCGGCAAAAAGCCCCCGGCAAGGCAGCACCACTCAAAGGGGAAGGGTCCGCACCTGGCCCAGCAGCTCTTGATGAGCCCCAGGCCCCGACCCTGGCCAGAGCCTGACCCCCGCCCACCCGACTCTGGCTGCGCACAGGTGCACTTCCAAGGGCCGCCGCTAGGGGGCGCTGGTGAGGGGGTTCGGGGACCCTCAGCCCCCACCGAGCTGCGGCCACCCCTGCACCCATGGGGGTACGGGATTGTCTCCACCATGTGGGGAACGGGGCCCCCTTGCCCTTCGAGGAAGCCCCAACCTTCCTCCCGGGGGAAGCCTGCACCTCCTCTCGCTCTCACAGCCCTAGCGGCGGGGCCGTGAGCCCGCAGACGCCCTAGACGGAGGGCCGGGGTCCCCGTCAGGGAAGGGCACCCCCTGGAAGACAGGGACGAGCGGCGACCGCGGCCTCTTCCAAAACGGCAGGCACACAGGCCTGCGCGGCAAAAAGCCCCGGGCAAGTCAGCACCACTCAAAGGGGAAGGGTCTGCACCTGGCCCAGCAGCTCTTGATGAGCCCCAGGCCCCGCCCCTGGCCGGAGCCTGACCCCGCCCACCCGACTCTGGCTGCGCACAGGTGCACTTCCAAGGGCCGCCGCTAGGGGGCGCTGGTGAGGGGGTTCGGGTACCCTCAGCCCCCACCGAGCTGCGGCCACCCCTGCACCCATGGGGGTACGGGTTGTCCTCCGCCATGGGGGAACGGGGCCCCCTTCCCCTTCGCGGAAACCCCAACCTTACTCCCGGGGCACGCCTGCACCCTCCCCTTGCACTCACGGCCCCAGCAGCGGGGTTGTGCGCCCGCAGACGCCCTAGACGGAGGGCCGGGGTCCCCGTCTGTGGAAGGCACCACCTGGAAGCCAGGGACGAGCGGCAACCGTGGCCTCTTCCAAAACGGCAGGCACACAGGCCTGCGCGGCAAAAAGCCCCCGGCAAGGCAGCACCACTCAAAGGGGAAGGGTCCGCACCTGGCCCAGCAGCTCTTGATGAGCCCCAGGCCCCGCCCCTGGCCGGAGCCAGACCCCGCCCACCCGACTCTGGCTTCGCACAGGTGCACTTCCAAGGACCGCCGCTAGGGGGCGCTGGTGAGGGGGTTCGGGGACCCTCAGCCCCCAACGGGCTGGGGCCAACACTGCACCCATGGTGGTACGGGATTGTCTCCGCCATGTGGGGAACGGTGCCCCCTTCCCCTTCGCGGAAGCCCCAACCTTCCTCCCGGGGCACGCCTGCACCCTCCCCTCGCTCTCACGGCCCCAGCGGCGGGGCCGTGCGCCCGCAGACGCCCTAGACGGAGGGCCGGGGTCCCCGTCTGGGGAGGGCACCCCCTGGAAGCCAGGGACGAGCGGCGACATGGCCTCTTCCAAAACGGCAGGCACACAGGCCATGCGCGGCAAAAAGCCCCCGGCAAGGCAGCACCACTCAAAGGGGAAGGGTCCGCACCTGGCCCAGCAGCTCTTGATGAGCCCCAGGCCCCGCCCCTGGCCGGAGCCTGACCCCGCCCACCCGACTCTGGCTGCTCACAGGTGCACTTCCAAGGGCCGCCGCTAGGGGGCGCTGGTGAGGGGGTTCGGGGACCCTCAGCCCCCACCGGGCTCCGGCCACACCTGCACCCATGGGGGTACGGGATTGTCTCCGTCATGTGGGGAACGGGGCCCCCTTCCCCTTCGCGGAAGCCCCAACCTTCCTCACGGGGCACGCCTGCACCCTCCCCTCGCACTCACGGCCCCAGCGGCGGGGCCGTGTGCCCTCAGACTCCCTAGATGGAGGGCCGGGGTCCCCGTCTGAGGAGGGCACCCCCTGGAAGCCAGGGACGAGCGGCGACCGCGGCCTCTTCCAAAACGGCAGGCACACAGGCCTGCGCGGCAAAAAGCCCCCGGCAAGGCAGCACCACTCAAAGGGGAAGGGTCCGCACCTGGCCCAGCAGCTCTTGATGAGCACCAGGCCCCGCCCCTGGTCGGAGCCTGACACCGCCCACCCGATTCTGGCTGCGCACAGGTGCACTTCCAAGGGCCGCCGCTAGGGGGCGCTGGGGAGGGGTATCGGGGACCCTCAGCCCCCATCGGGCTGGGGCCACCCCTGGACCCATGGGGGTACGGGATTGTCTCCGCCATGTGGGGAACGGGGCCCCCTTCTCCTTCGTGGAAGCCCCAACCTTCCTCCCGGGGCACGCCTGCACCCTCCCCTCGCACTCACGGCACCAGCGGCGGGGCCTCGCGCCCGCAGAAGCCCTCGACGGAGGGCCGGCGTCCCCGTCAGGGGAGGGCACCCCCTGGAAGCCAGGGACGAGCGGCGACCGCGGCCTCTTCCAAAACGGCAGGCACACAGGCCTGCGCGGCAAAAAGCCCCCGGCAAGGCAGCACCACTCAAAGGGGAAAGGTCCGCACCTGGCCCAGCAGCTCTTGATGAGCCCCAGGCCCCGCCCCTGGCCGAAGCCTGACCCCGCCCACCCGACTCTGGCTGCGCAGAGGTGCACTTCCAAGGGACGCCGCTAGGGGGCGCTGGTGAGGGGGTTCGGGGACCCTCAGCCCCCAACGGGCTGGGGCCACCCCTGCACCCATGGGGGTACGGGATTGTCTCCGCCATGTGGGGAACGGGGCCCCCTTCCCCTTCGCGGAAGCCCCAACCTTCCTCCCGGGGCAAGCCTGCACCCTCCTCTCGCACTCACAACCCCAGCGGCGGGGCCGTGCGCCCGCAGACGCCCTAGACGGAGGGCCGGGGTCCCCGTCAGGGGAGGGCACCCCCTGGAAGCCAGGGACGAGCGGCGACCGCGGCCTCTTCCAAAACGGCAGGCACACAGGCCTGCGCGGCAAAAAGCCCCGGGCAAGGCAGCACCACTCAAAGGGGAAGGGTCCGCACCTGGCCCAGCAGCTCTTGATGAGCCCCAGGCCACGCACGTGGCCGGAGCCTGACCCCGCCCACCCGATTCTGGCTGCGCAGAGGTGCACTTCCAAGGGCCGCCGCTAGGGGGCGCTGGTGAGGGGGTTCGGGGACCCTCAGCCCCCACCGAGCTGCGGCCACCCCTGCATCCATGGGGGTACGGGTTGTCCTCCGCCATGGGGGAACGGGGCCCCCTTCCCCTTTGCGGAAGCCCCAACCTTCCTCCCGGGGACCCCTGCACCCTCCCCTCGCACTCACGGCCCCAGCGGAGGGGCCGTGCGCCCGCAGAAGCCCTAGACGGAGGGCCGGGGTCCCCGTCAGGGCAGGGCACGCCCTGGAGGCCAGAGACGAGCGGCGACCGCGGCCTCTTCCAAAACGGCAGGCACACAGGCCTGCGCGGCAAAAAGCTCCCGGCAAGGCAGCACCACTCAAAGGGGAAGGGTCCGCACCTGGCCCAGCAGCTCTTGATGAGCCCCAGGCCCCGCCCCTGGCCGGAGCCTGACCCGCCCACCCAACTCTGGCTGCACACAGGTGCACTTCCAAGGGCCGCCGCTAGGGGGCGCTGGTGAGGGGGGTTCGGGGACCCTCAGCCCCCACCGGGCTGCGGCCACCCCTGCACACATGTGGCTACGGGATTGTCTCCGCCATGTGGGGAACGGGGCCCCCTTCCCCTTCGAGGAAGCCCCAACCTTCCTCCCGGGGCACGCCTGCACGCTCCCCTCGCACTCACGGCCCCAGCGGCGGGGCCGTGCGCCCGCAGACGCCTAGACGGAGGGCCGGGGTCCCCGTCTGGGGACGGCACCCCCTGGAAGCCAGGGACGAGTGGCGACTGCGGCCTCTTCCAAAACGGCAGACACACAGGCCTGCGCGGCAAAAAGCCCCCGGCAAGGCAGCACCACTCAAAGGGGAAGGGTCCGCACCTGGCCCAGCAGCTCTTGATGAGCCCCAGGCCCCGCCCCTGGCCGGAGCCTGACCCCGCCCACCCGACTCTGGCTGCGCACAGGTGCACTTCCAAGGGCCGCCGCTAGGCGGCGCTGGTGAGGGGGTTCGGGGACCCTCAACCCCCACCGGGCTGGGTCCACCCCTGCACCCATGGGGGTACGGGATTGTCTCCGCCATGTGGGGAACGGGGCCCCCTTCCCCTTCGCAGAATCCCCAACCGTCCTGCCGGGGCACGCCTGCACCCTCCCCTCGCACTCCCGGCCCCAGCGTCGGGGCGGTGCGCCCGCAGACGGCCTAGACGGAGGGCCGGGGTCCCCGTCTGGGGAGGGCACCCCCTGGAAGCCAGGGACGAGCGGCGACCGCGGCCTCTTCCAAAACGGCAGGCACACAGGCCTGCGCGGCAAAAAGCCCCCGGCAAGGCAGCACCACTCAAAGGGGAAGGGTCCGCACCTGGCCCAGCAGCTCTTGATGAGCCCCAGGCCCCGCCCCTGGCCGGAGCCTGACCCCGCGCACCCGACTCTGGCTGCGCACAGGTGCACTTCCAAGGGCCGCCGCTAGGGGGCGCTGGTGAGGGGGTTCGGGGACCCTCAGCCCCCACCGGGCTGCGGCCTCCCCTTCACACATGGGGGTACGGGATTGTCTCCGCCATGTGGGGAACGGGGCCCACTTCCCCTTCGCGGAAGCCCCAACCTTCCTCCCGGGGCACGCCTGCACCCTCCCCTCGCACTCACGGCACCAGCGGCGGGGCCATGCGCCCGCAGACGCCCTAGACGCAGGGCCGGGTTCCCCGTCTGGGGAGGGCACCCCCTGGAAGCCACGGACGAGCGGCGACCGCGGCCTCTTCCAAAACGGCAGGCACACAGGCCTGCGCGGGAAAAAGCCCACGGCAAGGCAGCACCACTCAAAGGGGAAGGGTCCGCACCTGGCCCAGCAGCTCTTGATGAGCCCCAGGCCCCGCCCCTGGCCGGAGCCTGACCCCGCCCACCCGACTCTGGCTGCGCACAGGTGCACTTCCAAGGGACGCCGCTAGGGGGCGCTGGTGAGGGGGTTCGGGGACCCTCAGCCATCAACGGGCTGGGGCCACCCCTGCACCCATGGGGGTACGGGATTGTCTCCGCCATGTGGGCAACGGGGCCCCCTTGCCCTTCGCGGAAGCCCCAACCTTCCTCCCGGGGCACGCCTGCACCCTCCGATCGCACTCACAGCCCCAGCGGCGGGGCCGTTCGTCCGCAGACGCCCTAGACGGAGGGCCGGGGTCCCCGTCAGGGGAGGGCACCCCCTGGAAGCCAGGGACGAGCGGCGACCGCGGCCTCTTCCAAAACGGCAGGCACACTGTCCTGAGCGGCAAAAAGCCCCCGGCAAGGCAGCACCACTCAAAGGGGAAGGGTCCGCAACTGGCCCAGCAGCTCTTGATGAGCCCCAGGCCCCGCCCCTGGCCGGAGCCTGACCCCGCCCACCCGACTCTGGCTGCGCACAGGTGCACTTCCAAGGGCCGCCGCTAGGGGGCGCTGGTGAGGGGGTTCGGGGACCCTCAGCCCCCACCGGGCTGGCGCCACCGCTGCACCCATGGGGGTACGGGATTGTCTCCGCCATGTGGGGAACGGGGCCCCCTTGCCCTTCGAGGAAGCCCCAACCTTCTTCCCGGGGGAAGCCTGCACCTCCTCTCGCACTCACAGCCCCAGCGGCGGGGCCGTGAGCCCGCAGACGCCCTAGACGGAGGGCCGGGGTCTCCGTCAGGGAAGGGCACCCCCTGGAAGCCAGGGACGAGCGGCGACCGTGGCCTCTTCCAAAACGGCAGGCACACAGGCCTGCGCGGCAAAAAGCCCCCGGCAAGGCAGCACCACTCAAAGGGGAAGGGTCCGCACCTGGCCCAGCAGCTCTTGATGAGCCCCAGGCCCCGCCCCTGGCCGGAGCCTGACCCCGCCCACCCGACTCTGGCTGCGCACAGGTGCACTTCCTAGGGCCGCCGCCAGGGGGCGCTGGTGAGGGGGTTCGGGGACCCTCAGCCCCCAACGGGCTGCGGCCACCCCTGCACCCATGGGGGTACGGGTTGTCCTCTGCCATGGGGGAACGGGGCCCCCTTCCCCTTCGCGGAAGCCCCAACCTTCCTCCCGGGGCACGCCTGCACCCTCCCCTCGCACTCACGGCGCCAGCGGCGGGGCCGTGCACCCGCAGACGCCCTAGACGGAGGGCCGGGGTCCCCGTCAGGCTAGGGCACCCCCTGGAAGCCAGGGACGAGCGGCGACCGCGGCCTCTTCCAAAACGGCAGGCACCCAGGCCTGCGCGGCAAAAAGCCCCCGGCAAGGCAGCACCACTCAAAGGGGAAGGGTCCGCACCTGGCCCAGCAGCTCTTGATGTGCCCTAGGCCCCGCCCCTGGCCGGAGCCTGACCCCGCCCACCCGACTCTGGCTGCGCACAGGTGCACTTCCTAGGGCCGCCGCTAGGGGGCGCTGGTGAGGGGGTTCGGGGACCCTCAGCCTCCAAAGGGCTGCGGCCACCCCTGCACCCATGGGGGTACGGGTTGTCCTCCGCCATGGGGGAACGGGGCCCCCTTCCCCTTCGCGGAAGCCCCAACCTTCCTCCCGGGGCACGCCTGCACCCTCCCCTCGCACTCACGGCCCCAGCGGCGGGGCCGTGCGCCCGCAGACGCCCTAGACGGAGGGCCGGGGTCCCCGTCAGGGGAGGGCACCCCCTGGAAGCCAGGGACGAGCGGCGACCGTGGCCTCTTCCAAAACGGCAGGCACACAGGCCTGCGCGGCAAAAAGCCCCCGGCAAGGCAGCACCACTCAAAGGGGAAGGGTCCGCACCTGGCCCAGCAGCTCTTGATGAGCCCCAGGCCCCGCCCCTGGCCGGAGCCTGACCCCGCCCACCCGATTCTGGCTGCGCACAGGTGCACTTCTAGGGACGCCGCTAGGGGGCGCTGGTGAGGGGGTTCGGGGACCCTCAGCCCCCAAAGGGCTAGGGCCACCCATGCACCCATGGGGGTACCGGATTGTCCTCCCCCATGGGGGAACGAGGCCCCCTTGCCCTTCGCGAAAGCCCCAACCTTCCTCCAGGGGGAAGCCTGCACCTCCTCTCGCACTCACAGCCCCAGCGGCGGGGCCGTGCACCCGCAGACGCCCTAGACGGAGGGCCGGGGTCCCCGTCAGGGGAGGGCATCCCCTGGAAGCCAGGGACGAGCGGCGACCGCGGCCTCTTCCAAAACCGCAGGCACACAGGCCTGCGTGGCAAAAAGCCCCCGGCAAGGCAGCACCACTCAAAGGGGAAGGGTCCGCACCTGGCCCAGCAGCTCTTGATGAGCCCCAGGCCCCGCCCCTGGCCGGAGCCTGACCCCGCCCACCCGACTCTGGCTGCGCACAGGTGCACTTCCTAGGGCCGCCGCTAGGGGGCGCTGGTGAGGGGGTTCGGGGACCCTCAGCCCCCAACGGGCTGCGGCCACCCCTGCACCCATGGGGGTACCGGATTGTCCTCCCCTATGGGGGAACGGGGCCCCCTTGCCCTTCGCGGAAGCCCCAACCTTCCTCCCGGGGCACGCCTGCACCCTCCCCTCGCACTCACGGCCCCAGCGGCGGGGCCGTGCGCCCGCAGACGCCCTAGACGGAGGGCCGGGGTCCCCGTCAGGGGAGGGCACCCCCTGGAAGCCAGGGACGAGCGGCGACCGCGGCCTCTTCCAAAACGGCAGGCACACAGGCCTGCGCGGCAAAAAGCCCCCGGCAAGGCAGCACCACTCAAAGGGGAAGGGTCCGCACCTGGCCCAGCAGCTCTTGATGAGCCCCAGGCCCCGCCCATGGCCGGAGCCTGACCCCGCCCACCCGACTCTGGCTGCGCACAGGTGCACTTCCAAGGGCCGCCGCTAGGGGGCGCTGGTGAGGGGGTTTGGGGACACTCAGCCCCCACCGGGCTGGGGCCACCCCTGCACCCATGGGGGTACGGGATTGTCTCCGCCATGTGGGGAACGGGGCCCTCTTCCCCTTCGCGGAAGCCCCAACCTTCCTCCCGGGGCACGCCTGCACCCTCCCCTCGCACTCACGGCCCCAGCGGCGGGGCCGTGCGCCCGCAGACGCCCTCGACGGAGGGCCGGGGTCCCCGTCAGGGGAGGGCACCCCCTGGAAGACAGGGACGAGCGGCGACCGCGGCCTCTTCCAAAACGGCAGGAACACAGGCCTGCGCGGCAAAAAGCCCCCGGCAAGGCAGCACCACTCAAAGGGGAAGGGTCCGCACCTGGCCCAGCAGCTCTTGATGAGCCCCAGGCCCCGCCCCTGGCCGGAGCCTGACCCCGCCCACCCGATTCTGGCTGCGCACAGGTGCACTTCCTAGGGCCGCCGCTAGGGGGCGCTGGTGAGGGGGTTCGGGGACCCTCAGCCCCCACCGGGCTGCGGCCTCCCCTTCACACATGGGGGTACGGGATTGTCTCCGCCATGTGGGGAACGGGGCCCTCTTCCCCTTCGCGGAAGCCCCAACCTTCCTCCCGGGGCACGCCTGCACTCTCCACTCGCACTCACGGCCCCAGCGGCGGGGCCGTGCGCCCGCAGACGCGCTAGAAGGAGGGCCGGGTTCCCCGTCAGGGGAGGGCACCCCCTGGAAGCCAGTGACGAGCGGCGACCGCGGCCTCTTCCAAAACGGCAGGCACACAGGCCTGCGCGGCAAAAAGCCCCCGGCAAGGCAGCACCACTCAAAGGGGAAGGGTCCGCACCTGGCCCAGCAGCTCTTGATGAGCCCCAGGCCCCGCCCCTGGCCGGAGCCTGACCCCGCCCACCCGACTCTGGCTGCGCACAGGTGCACTTCCTAGGGACGCCGCTAGGGGGCGCTGGTGAGGGGGTTCGGGGACCCTCAGCCCCCAACGGGCTAGGGCCACCCTTGCACCCATGGGGGTACCGGATTGTCCTCCCCCATGGGGGAACGGGGCCCCCTTGCCCTTCGCGAAAGCCCCAACCTTCCTCCCGGGGCACGCCTGCACCCTCCCCTCGCACTCACAGCCCCAGCGGCGGGGCCGTGCGCCCGCAGACGCCCTAGACGGAGGGCCGGGGTCCCCGTCAGGGGAGGGCACCCCCTGGAAGCCAGGGACGAGCGGCGACCGCGGCCTCTTCCAAAACCGCAGGCACACAGGCCTGCGCGGCAAAAAGCCCCCGGCAAGGCAGCACCACTCAAAGGGGAAGGGTCCGCACCTGGCCCAGCAGCTCTTGATGAGCCCCAGGCCCCGCCCCTGGCCGGAGCCTGACCCCGCCCACCCGACTCTGGCTGCGCACAGGTGCACTTCCTAGGGCCGCCGCCAGGGGGCGCTGGTGAGGGGGTTCGGGGACCCTCAGCCCCCAACGGGCTGCGGCCACCCCTGCACCCATGGGGGTACGGGTTGTCCTCTGCCATGGGGGAACGGGGCCCCCTTCCCCTTCGCGGAAGCCCCAACCTTCCTCCCGGGGCACGCCTGCACCCTCCCCTCGCACTCACGGCCCCAGCGGCGGGGCCGTGCACCCGCAGACGCCCTAGACGGAGGTCCGGGGTCCCCGTCAGGCTAGGGCACCCCCTGGAAGCCAGGGACGAGCGGCGACCGCGGCCTCTTCCAAAACGGCAGGCACCCAGGCCTGCGCGGCAAAAAGCCCCCGGCAAGGCAGCACCACTCAAAGGGGAAGGGTCCGCACCTGGCCCAGCAGCTCTTGATGTGCCCCAGGCCCCGCCCCTGGCCGGAGCCTGACCCCGCCCACCCGACTCTGGCTGCGCACAGGTGCACTTCCTAGGGCCGCCGCTAGGGGGCGCTGGTGAGGGGGTTCGGGGACCCTCAGCCTCCAAAGGGCTGCGGCCACCCCTGCACCCATGGGGGTACGGGTTGTCCTCCGCCATGGGGGAACGGGGCCCCCTTCCCCTTCGCGGAAGCCCCAACCTTCCTCCCGGGGCACGCCTGCACCCTCCCCTCGCACTCACGGCCCCAGCGGCGGGGCCGTGCGCCCGCAGACGCCCTAGACGGAGGGCCGGGGTCCCCGTCAGGGGAGGGCACCCCCTGGAAGCCAGGGACGAGCGGCGACCGTGGCCTCTTCCAAAACGGCAGGCACACAGGCCTGCGCGGCAAAAAGCCCCCGGCAAGGCAGCACCACTCAAAGGGGAAGGGTCCGCACCTGGCCCAGCAGCTCTTGATGAGCCCCAGGCCCCGCCCCTGGCCGGAGCCTGACCCCGCCCACCCGATTCTGGCTGCGCACAGGTGCACTTCCTAGGGACGCCGCTAGGGGGCGCTGGTGAGGGGGTTCGGGGACCCTCAGCCCCCAAAGGGCTAGGGCCACCCATGCACCCATGGGGGTACCGGATTGTCCTCCCCCATGGGGGAACGAGGCCCCCTTGCCCTTCGCGAAAGCCCCATCCTTCCTCCAGGGGGAAGCCTGCACCTCCTCTCGCACTCACAGCCCCAGCGGCGGGGCCGTGCGCCCGCAGACGCCCTAGACGGAGGGCCGGGGTCCCCGTCAGGGGAGGGCATCCCCTGGAAGCCAGGGACGAGCGGCGACCGCGGCCTCTTCCAAAACCGCAGGCACACAGGCCTGCGTGGCAAAAAGCCCCCGGCAAGGCAGCACCACTCAAAGGGGAAGGGTCCGCACCTGGCCCAGCAGCTCTTGATGAGCCCCAGGCCCCGCCCCTGGCCGGAGCCTGACCCCGCCCACCCGACTCTGGCTGCGCACAGGTGCACTTCCTAGGGCCGCCGCTAGGGGGCGCTGGTGAGGGGGTTCGGGGACCCTCAGCCCCCAACGGCTGCGGCCACCCCTGCACCCATGGGGGTACCGGATTGTCCTCCCCTATGGGGGAACGGGGCCCCCTTGCCCTTCGCGGAAGCCCCAACCTTCCTCCCGGGGCACGCCTGCACCCTCCCCTCGCACTCACGGCCCCAGCGGCGGGGCCGTGCGCCCGCAGACGCCCTAGACGGAGGGCCGGGGTCCCCGTCAGGGGAGGGCACCCCCTGGAAGCCAGGGACGAGCGGCGACCGCGGCCTCTTCCAAAACGGCAGGCACACAGGCCTGCGCGGCAAAAAGCCCCCGGCAAGGCAGCACCACTCAAAGGGGAAGGGTCCGCACCTGGCCCAGCAGCTCTTGATGAGCCCCAGGCCCCGCCCATGGCCGGAGCCTGACCCCGCCCACCCGACTCTGGCTGCGCACAGGTGCACTTCCAAGGGCCGCCGCTAGGGGGCGCTGGTGAGGGGGTTTGGGGACACTCAGCCCCCACCGGGCTGGGGCCACCCCTGCACCCATGGGGGTACGGGATTGTCTCCGCCATGTGGGGAACGGGGCCCTCTTCCCCTTCGCGGAAGCCCCAACCTTCCTCCCGGGGCACGCCTGCACCCTCCCCTCGCACTCACGGCCCCAGCGGCGGGGCCGTGCGCCCGCAGACGCCCTCGACGGAGGGCCGGGGTCCCCGTCAGGGGAGGGCACCCCCTGGAAGACAGGGACGAGCGGCGACCGCGGCCTCTTCCAAAACGGCAGGAACACAGGCCTGCGCGGCAAAAAGCCCCCGGCAAGGCAGCACCACTCAAAGGGGAAGGGTCCGCACCTGGCCCAGCAGCTCTTGATGAGCCCCAGGCCACGCCCCTGGCCGGAGCCTGACCCCGCCCACCCGATTCTGGCTGCGCACAGGTGCACTTCCTAGGGCCGCCGCTAGGGGGCGCTGGTGAGGGGGTTCGGGGACCCTCAGCCCCCACCGGGCTGCGGCCTCCCCTTCACACATGGGGGTACGGGATTGTCTCCGCCATGTGGGGAACGGGGCCCTCTTCCCCTTCGCGGAAGCCCCAACCTTCCTCCCGGGGCACGCCTGCACTCTCCACTCGCACTCACGGCCCCAGCGGCGGGGCCGTGCGCCCGCAGACGCCCTAGAAGGAGGGCCGGGGTCCCCGTCAGGGGAGGGCACCCCCTGGAAGCCAGTGACGAGCGGCGACCGCGGCCTCTTCCAAAACGGCAGGCACACAGGCCTGCGCGGCAAAAAGCCCCCGGCAAGGCAGCACCACTCAAAGGGGAAGGGTCCGCACCTGGCCCAGCAGCTCTTGATGAGCCCCAGGCCCCGCCCCTGGCCGGAGCCTGACCCCGCCCACCCGACTCTGGCTGCGCACAGGTGCACTTCCTAGGGACGCCGCTAGGGGGCGCTGGTGAGGGGGTTCGGGGACCCTCAGCCCCCAACGGGCTAGGGCCACCCTTGCACCCATGGGGGTACCGGATTGTCCTCCCCCATGGGGGAACGGGGCCCCCTTGCCCTTCGCGAAAGCCCCAACCTTCCTCCCGGGGCACGCCTGCACCCTCCCCTCGCACTCACAGCCCCAGCGGCGGGGCCGTGCGCCCGCAGACGCCCTAGACGGAGGGCCGGGGTCCCCGTCAGGGGAGGGCACCCCCTGGAAGCCAGGGACGAGCGGCGACCGCGGCCTCTTCCAAAACCGCAGGCACACAGGCCTGCGCGGCAAAAAGCCCCCGGCAAGGCAGCACCACTCAAAGGGGAAGGGTCCGCACCTGGCCCAGCAGCTCTTGATGAGCCCCAGGCCCCGCCCCTGGCCGGAGCCTGACCCCGCCCACCCGATTCTGGCTGCGCACAGGTGCACTTCCTAGGGACGCCTCTAGGGGGCGCTGGTGAGGGGGTTCAGGGACCCTCAGCCCCCAACGGGCTAGGGCCACCCTTGCACCCATGGGGGTACCGGATTGTCCTCCCCCATGGGGGAACGGGGCCACCTTGCCCTTCGCGGAAGCCCCAACCTTCCTCCCGGGGGAAGCCTGCACCTCCTCTCGCACTCACAGCCCCAGCGGCGGGGCCGTGCGCCCGCAGACGCCCTAGACGGAGGGCCGGGGTCCCCGTCAGGGGAGGGCACCCCCTGGAAGCCAGGGACGAGCGGCGACCGCGGCCTCTTCCAAAACGGCAGGCACACAGGCCTGCGCGGCAAAAAGCCCCGGGCAAGGCAGCACCACTCAAAGGGGAAGGGTCCGCACCTGGCCCAGCAGCTCTTGATGAGCCCCAGGCCCCGCCCCTGGCCGGAGCCTGACCCCGCCCACCCGACTCTGGCTGCGCACAGGTGCACTTCCTAGGGCCGCCGCTAGGGGGCGCTGGTGAGGGGGTTCGGGGAACCTCAGCCCCCAACGGGCTGCGGCCACCCCTGCACCCATGGGGGTACGGGTTGTCCTCCGCCATGGGGGAACGGGGCCCCCTTCCCCTTCGCGGAAGCCCCAACCTTCCTCCCGGGGCACGCCTGCACCCTCCCCTCGCACTCACGGCCCCAGCGGCGAGGCCGTGCGCCCGCAGACGCCCTAGACGGAGGGCCGGGGTCCCCGTCTGGGGAGGGCAACCCCTGGAAGCCAGGGACGAGCGGCGACCGCGGCCTCTTCCAAAACGGCAGGCACACAGGCCTGCGCGGCAAAAAGCCCCCGGCAAGGCAGCACCACTCAAAGGGGAAGGGTCCGCACCTGGCCCAGCAGCTCTTGATGAGCCCCAGGCCCCGCCCCTGGCCGGAGCCTGACCCCGCCCACCCGATTCTGGCTGCGCACAGGTGCACTTCCTAGGGACGCCTCTAGGGGGCGCTGGCGAGGGGGTTCGCGGACCCTCAGCCCCCAACGGGCTAGGGCCACCCTTGCACCCATGGGGGTAGGGGATTGTCTCCACCATGTGGGGAACGGGGCCCCCTTCCCCTACGCGGAAGCCCCAACCTTCCTCCCGGGGCACGCCTGCACCCTCCACTCGCACTCACGGCCCCAGCGGCGGGGCCGTGCGCCCGCAGACGCCCTAGACGGAGGGCCGGGGTCCCCGTCAGGGGAGGGCACCCCCTGGAAGCCAGGGACGAGCGGCGACCGCGGCCTCTTCCAAAACGGCAGGCACACAGGCCTGCGCGGCAAAAAGCCCCCGGCAAGGCAGCACCACTCAAAGGGGAAGGGTCCGCACCTGGCCCAGCAGCTCTTGATGAGCCCCAGGCCCCGCCCCTGGCCGGAGCCTGACCCCGCCCACCCGATTCTGGCTGCGCACAGGTGCACTTCCTAGGGCCGCCGCTAGGGGGCGCTGGTGAGGGGGTTCGGGGACCCTCAGCCCCCAACGGGCTCGGGCCACCCTTGCACCCATGGGGGTACCGGATTGTCCTCCCCCATGGGGGAACGGGGCCCCCTTGCCCTTCGCGAAAGCCCCTACCTTCCTCCCGGGGGAAGCCTGCACCTCCTCTCGCACTCACAGCCCCAGCGGCGGGGCCGTGCGCCCGCAGACGCCCTAGACGGAGGGCCGGGGTCCCCGTCAGGGGAGGGCACCCCCTGGAAGCCAGGGACGAGCGGCGACCGCGGCCTCTTCCAAAACGGCAGGCACACAGGCCTGCGCGGCAAAAAGCCCCCGGCAAGGCAGCACCACACAAAGGGGAAGGGTCCGCACCTGGCCCAGCAGCTCTTGATGAGCCCCAGGCCCCGCCCCTGGCCGGAGCCTGACCCCGCCCACCCGATTCTGGCTGCGCACAGTTGCACTTCCTAGGGACGCCTCTAGGGGGCGCTGGTGAGGGGGTTCGGGGACCCTCAGCCCCCAACGGGCTAGGGCCACCCTTGCACTCATGGGGGTACGGGATTGTCTCCACCATGTGGGGAACGGGGCCCCCTTCCCCTACGCGGAAGCCCCAACCTTCCTCCCGGGGCACGCCTGCACCCTCCCCTCGCACTCACAGCCCCAGCGGCGGGGCCGTGCGCCCGCAGACGCCCTAGACGGAGGGCCGGGGTCCCCGTCTGGGGAGGGCACCCCCTGGAAGCCAGGGACGAGCGGCGACCGCGGCCTCTTCCAAAACCGCAGGCACACAGGCCTGCGCGGCAAAAAGCCCCCGGCAAGGCAGCACCACTCAAAGGGGAAGGGTCCGCACCTGGCCCAGCAGCTCTTGATGAGCCCCAGGCCCCGCCCCTGGCCGGAGCCTGACCCCGCCCACCCGACTCTGGCTGCGCACAGGTGCACTTCCTAGGGCCGCCGCCAGGGGGCGCTGGTGAGGGGGTTCGGGGACCCTCAGCCCCCAACGGGCTGCGGCCACCCCTGCACCCATGGGGGTACGGGTTGTCCTCTGCCATGGGGGAACGGGGCCCCCTTCCCCTTCGCGGAAGCCCCAACCTTCCTCCCGGGGCACGCCTGCACCCTCCCCTCGCACTCACGGCCCCAGCGGCGGGGCCGTGCACCCGCAGACGCCCTAGACGGAGGGCCGGGGTCCCCGTCAGGCTAGGGCACCCCCTGGAAGCCAGGGACGAGCGGCGACCGCGGCCTCTTCCAAAACGGCAGGCACCCAGGCCTGCGCGGCAAAAAGCCCCCGGCAAGGCAGCACCACTCAAAGGGGAAGGGTCCGCACCTGGCCCAGCAGCTCTTGATGTGCCCCAGGCCCCGCCCCTGGCCGGAGCCTGACCCCGCCCACCCGACTCTGGCTGCGCACAGGTGCACTTCCTAGGGCCGCCGCTAGGGGGCGCTGGTGAGGGGGTTCGGGGACCCTCAGCCTCCAAAGGGCTGCGGCCACCCCTGCACCCATGGGGGTACGGGTTGTCCTCCGCCATGGGGGAACGGGGCCCCCTTCCCCTTCGCGGAAGCCCCAACCTTCCTCCCGGGGCACGCCTGCACCCTCCCCTCGCACTCACGGCCCCAGCGGCGGGGCCGTGCGCCCGCAGACGCCCTAGACGGAGGGCCGGGGTCCCCGTCAGGGGAGGGCACCCCCTGGAAGCCAGGGACGAGCGGCGACCGTGGCCTCTTCCAAAACGGCAGGCACACAGGCCTGCGCGGCAAAAAGCCCCCGGCAAGGCAGCACCACTCAAAGGGGAAGGGTCCGCACCTGGCCCAGCAGCTCTTGATGAGCCCCAGGCCCCGCCCCTGGCCGGAGCCTGACCCCGCCCACCCGATTCTGGCTGCGCACAGGTGCACTTCCTAGGGACGCCGCTAGGGGGCGCTGGTGAGGGGGTTCGGGGACCCTCAGCCCCCAAAGGGCTAGGGCCACCCATGCACCCATGGGGGTACCGGATTGTCCTCCCCCATGGGGGAACGAGGCCCCCTTGCCCTTCGCGAAAGCCCCAACCTTCCTCCAGGGGGAAGCCTGCACCTCCTCTCGCACTCACAGCCCCAGCGGCGAGGCCGTGCGCCCGCAGACGCCCTAGACGGAGGGCCGGGGTCCCCGTCAGGGGAGGGCATCCCCTGGAAGCCAGGGACGAGCGGCGACCGCGGCCTCTTCCAAAACCGCAGGCACACAGGCCTGCGTGGCAAAAAGCCCCCGGCAAGGCAGCACCACTCAAAGGGGAAGGGTCCGCACCTGGCCCAGCAGCTCTTGATGAGCCCCAGGCCCCGCCCCTGGCCGGAGCCTGACCCCGCCCACCCGACTCTGGCTGCGCACAGGTGCACTTCCTAGGGCCGCCGCTAGGGGGCGCTGGTGAGGGGGTTCGGGGACCCTCAGCCCCCAACGGGCTGCGGCCACCCCTGCACCCATGGGGGTACCGGATTGTCCTCCCCTATGGGGGAACGGGGCCCCCTTGCCCTTCGCGGAAGCCCCAACCTTCCTCCCGGGGCACGCCTGCACCCTCCCCTCGCACTCACGGCCCCAGCGGCGGGGCCGTGCGCCCGCAGACGCCCTAGACGGAGGGCCGGGGTCCCCGTCAGGGGAGGGCACCCCCTGGAAGCCAGGGACGAGCGGCGACCGCGGCCTCTTCCAAAACGGCAGGCACACAGGCCTGCGCGGCAAAAAGCCCCCGGCAAGGCAGCACCACTCAAAGGGGAAGGGTCCGCACCTGGCCCAGCAGCTCTTGATGAGCCCCAGGCCCCGCCCATGGCCGGAGCCTGACCCCGCCCACCCGACTCTGGCTGCGCACAGGTGCACTTCCAAGGGCCGCCGCTAGGGGGCGCTGGTGAGGGGGTTTGGGGACACTCAGCCCCCACCGGGCTGGGGCCACCCCTGCACCCATGGGGGTACGGGATTGTCTCCGCCATGTGGGGAACGGGGCCCTCTTCCCCTTCGCGGAAGCCCCAACCTTCCTCCCGGGGCACGCCTGCACCCTCCCCTCGCACTCACGGCCCCAGCGGCGGGGCCGTGCGCCCGCAGACGCCCTCGACGGAGGGCCGGGGTCCCCGTCAGGGGAGGGCACCCCCTGGAAGACAGGGACGAGCGGCGACCGCGGCCTCTTCCAAAACGGCAGGAACACAGGCCTGCGCGGCAAAAAGCCCCCGGCAAGGCAGCACCACTCAAAGGGGAAGGGTCCGCACCTGGCCCAGCAGCTCTTGATGAGCCCCAGGCCCCGCCCCTGGCCGGAGCCTGACCCCGCCCACCCGATTCTGGCTGCGCACAGGTGCACTTCCTAGGGCCGCCGCTAGGGGGCGCTGGTGAGGGGGTTCGGGGACCCTCAGCCCCCAACGGGCTAGGGCCACCCTTGCACCCATGGGGGTACCGGATTGTCCTCCCCCATGGGGGAACGGGGCCCCCTTGCCCTTCGCGAAAGCCCCTACCTTCCTCCCGGGGGAAGCCTGCACCTCCTCTCGCACTCACAGCCCCAGCGGCGGGGCCGTGCGCCCGCAGACGCCCTAGACGGAGGGCCGGGGTCCCCGTCAGGGGAGGGCACCCCCTGGAAGCCAGGGACGAGCGGCGACCGCGGCCTCTTCCAAAACGGCAGGCACACAGGCCTGCGCGGCAAAAAGCCCCCGGCAAGGCAGCACCACTCAAAGGGGAAGGGTCCGCACCTGGCCCAGCAGCTCTTGATGAGCCCCAGGCCCCGCCCCTGGCCGGAGCCTGACCCCGCCCACCCGACTCTGGCTGCGCACAGGTGCACTTCCTAGGGCCGCCGCTAGGGGGCGCTGGTGAGGGGGTTCGGGGACACTCGGCCCCCAACGGGCTGCGGCCACCCCTGCACCCATGGGGGTACGGGATTGTCTCCGCCATGTGGGGAACGGGGCCCTCTTCCCCTTCGCGGATGCCCCAACCTTCCTCCCGGGGCACGCCTGCACCCTCCCCTCGCACTCACGGCCCCAGCGGCGGGGCCGTGCGCCCGCAGACGCCCTAGACGGAGGGCCGGGGTCCCCGTCAGGGGAGGGCACCCCCTGGAAGCCAGGGACGAGCGGCAACCGCGGCCTCTTCCAAAACGGCAGGCACACAGGTGTGCGGCAAAAAGCCCCCGGCAAGGCAGCACCACTCAAAGGGGAAGGGTCCGCACCTGGCCCAGCAGCTCTTGATGAGCCCCAGGCCCCGCCCCTGGCCGGAGCCTGACCCCGCCCACCCGATTCTGGCTGCGCACAGGTGCACTTCCTAGGGCCGCCGCTAGGGGGCGCTGGTGAGGGTGTTCGGGGACCCTCAGCCCCCAACGGGCTAGGGCCACCCTTGCACCCATGGGGGTACCGCATTGTCCTCCCCCATGGGGGAACGGGGCCCCCTTGCCCTTCGCGAAAGCCCCTACCTTCCTCCCGGGGGAAGCCTGCACCTCCTCTCGCACTCACAGCCCCAGCGGCGGGGCCGTGCGCCCGCAGACGCCCTAGACGGAGGGCCGGGGTCCCCGTCAGGGGAGGGCACCCCCTGGAAGCCAGGGACGAGCGGCGACCGCGGCCTCTTCCAAAACGGCAGGCACACAGGCCTGCGCGGCAAAAAGCCCCCGGCAAGGCAGCACCACTCAAAGGGGAAGGGTCCGCACCTGGCCCAGCAGCTCTTGATGAGCCCCAGGCCCCGCCCCTGGCCGGAGCCTGACACCGCCCACCCGATTCTGGCTGCGCACAGTTGCACTTCCTAGGGACGCCTCTAGGGGGCGCTGGTGAGGGGGTTCGGGGACCCTCAGCCCCCAACGGGCTAGGGCCACCCTTGCACTCATGGGGGTACGGGATTGTCTCCACCATGTGGGGAACGGGGCCCCCTTCCCCTACGCGGAAGCCCCAACCTTCCTCCCGGGGCACGCCTGCACCCTCCCCTCGCACTCACAGCCCCAGCGGCGGGGCCGTGCGCCCGCAGACGCCCTAGACGGAGGGCCGGGGTCCCCGTCTGGGGAGGGCACCCCCTGGAAGCCAGGGACGAGCGGCGACCGCGGCCTCTTCCAAAACCGCAGGCACACAGGCCTGCGCGGCAAAAAGCCCCCGGCAAGGCAGCACCACTCAAAGGGGAAGGGTCCGCACCTGGCCCAGCAGCTCTTGATGAGCCCCAGGCCCCGCCCCTGGCCGGAGCCTGACCCCGCCCACCCGACTCTGGCTGCGCACAGGTGCACTTCCTAGGGCCGCCGCTAGGGGGCGCTGGTGAGGGGGATCGGGGACCCTCAGCCCCCAACGGGCTGCGGCCACCCCTGCACCCATGGGGGTACGGGTTGTCCTCCGCCATGGGGGAACGGGGCCCCCTTCCCCTTCGCGGAAGCCCCAACCTTCCTCCCGGGGCACGCCTGCACCCTCCCCTCGCACTCACGGCCCCAGCGGCGGGGCCGTGCACCCGCAGACGCCCTAGACGGAGGGCCGGGGTCCCCGTCAGGCTAGGGCACCCCCTGGAAGCCAGGGACGAGCGGCGACCGCGGCCTCTTCCAAAACGGCAGGCACCAAGGCCTGCGCGGCAAAAAGCCCCCGGCAAGGCAGCACCACTCAATGGGGAAGGGTCCGCACCTGGGCCAGCAGCTCTTGATGAGCCCCAGGCCCCGCCCCTGGACGGAGCCTGACCCCGCCCTCCCGATTCTGGCTGCGCACAGGTGCACTTCCTAGGGACGCCGCTAGGGTTCGCTGGTGAGGGGGTTCGGGGACCCTCAGCCCCCAACGGGCTAGGGCCACCCTTGCACCCATGGGGGTACCGGATTGTCCTCCCCCATGGGGGAACGGGGCCCCCTTGCCCTTCGCGAAAGCCCCAACCTTCCTCCCGGGGCACGCCTGCACACTCCCCTCGCACTCACAGCCCGAGCGGCGGGGCCGTTGGCCCGCAGACGCCCTAGACGGAGGGCCGGGGTCCCCGTCAGGGGAGGGCACCCCCTGGAAGCCAGGGACGAACGGCGACCGCGGCCTCTTCCAAAACGGCAGGCACACAGGCCTGCGCGGCAAAAAGCCCCCGGCAAGGCAGCACCACTCAAAGGGGAAGGGTCCGCACCTGGCCCAGCAGCTCTTGATGAGCCCCAGGCCCCGCCCATGGCCGGAGCCTGACCCCGCCCACCCGACTCTGGCTGCGCACAGGTGCACTTCCAAGGGCCGCCGCTAGGGGGCGCTGGTGAGGGGGTTCGGGGACCCTCAGCCCCCACCGGGCTGGGGCCACCCCTGCACCCATGAGGGTACGGGATTGTCTCCGCCATGTGGGGAACGGGGCCCTCTTCCCCTTCGCGGAAGCCCCAACCTTCCTCCCGGGGCACGCCTGCACCCTCCACTCGCACTCACGGCCCCAGCGGCGGGGCCGTGCGCCCGCAGACGGCCTAGAAGGAGGGCCGGGGTCCCCGTCAGGGGAGGGCACCCACTGGAAGCCAGGGACGAGCGGCGACCGCGGCCTCTTCCAAAACGGCAGGCACACAGGCCTGCGCGGCAAAAAGCCCCCGGCAAGGCAGCACCACTCAAAGGGGAAGGGTCTGGACCTGGCCCAGCAGCTCTTGATGAGCCCCAGGCCCCGCCCCTGGCCGGAGCCTGACCCCGCCCACCCGACTCTGGCTGCGCACAGGTGCACTTCCTAGGGCTGCCGCTAGGGGGCGCTGGTGAGGGGGTTCGGGGACCCTCAGCCTCCAACGGGCTGCGGCCACCCCTGCACCCATGGGGGTACGGCTTGTCCTCCGCCATGGGGGAACGGGGCCCCCTTGCCCTTCGCTAAAGCCCCAACATTCCTCCAGGGGGAAGCCTGCACCTCCTCTCGCACTCACAGCCCCAGCGGCGGGGCCGTGCGCCCGCAGACGCCCTAGACGGAGGGCCGGGGTCCCCGTCAGGGGAGGGCACCCCCTGGAAGCCAGGGACGAGCGGCGACCGCGGCCTCTTCCAAAACGGCAGGCACACAGGCCTGCGCGGGAAAAAGCCCCCGGCAAGGCAGCACCACTCAAAGGGGAAGGGTCCGCACCTGGCCCAGCAGCTCTTGATGAGCCCCAGGGCCCGCCCCTGGCCGGAGCCTGACCCCGCCCACCCGACTCTGGCTGCGCACAGGTGCACTTCCTAGGGCCGCCGCTAGGGGGCGCTGGTGAGGGGGTTCGGGGACCCTCAGCCCCCAACGGGCTGCGGCCACCCCTGCACCCATGGGGGTACCGGATTGTCCTCCCCCATGGGTGAACGGGGCCCCCTTGCCCTTCGCGGAAGCCCCAACCTTCCTCCCGGGGCAAGCCTGCACCCTCCCCTCGCACTCACGGCCCCAGCGGCGGGGCCGTGCGCCCGCAGACGCCCTAGACGGAGGGCCGGGGTCCCCGTCAGGGGAGGGCACCCCCTGGAAGCCAGGGACGAGCGGCGACCGCGGCCTCTTCCAAAACGGCAGGCACACAGGCCTGCGGGGCAAAAAGCCCCCGGCAAGGCAGCACCACTCAAAGGGGAAGGGTCCGCACATGGCCCAGCAGCTCTTGATGAGCCCCAGGCCCCGCCCATGGCCGGAGCCTGACCCCGCCCACCCGACTCTGGCTGCGCACAGGTGCACTTCCAAGGGCCGCCGCTAGGGGGCGCTGGTGAGGGGGTTCGGGGACCCTCAGCCCCCAACGGGCTAGGGCCACCCTTGCACCCATCGGGGTACGGGATTGTCTCCACCATGTGGGGAACGGGGCCCCCTTCCCCTACGCGGAAGCCCCAACCTTCCTCCCGGGGCACGCCTGCACCCTCCCCTCGCACTCACAGCCCCAGCGGCGGGGCCGTGCGCCCGCAGACGCCCTAGACGGAGGGCCGGGGTCCCCGTCAGGGGAGGGCACCCCCTGGAAGCCAGGGACGAGCGGCGACCGCGGCCTCTTCCAAAACCGCAGGCACACAGGCCTGCGCGGCAAAAAGCCCCCGGCAAGGCAGCACCACTCAAAGGGGAAGGGTCCGCACCTGGCCCAGCAGCTCTTGATGAGCCCCAGGCCCCGCCCCTGGCCGGAGCCTGACCCCGCCCACCCGACTCTGGCTGCGCACAGGTGCACTTCCTAGGGCCGCCGCTAGGGGGCGCTGGTGAGGGGGTTCGGGGACCCTCAGCCCCCAACGGGCTGCGGCCACCCCTGCACCCATGGGGGTACGGGTTGTCCTCCGCCATGGGGGAATGGGGCCCCCTTCCCCTTCGCGGAAGCCCCAACCTTCCTCCCGGGGCACGCCTGCACCCTCCCCTCGCACTCACGGCCCCAGCGGCGGGGCCGTGCACCCGCAGACGCCCTAGACGGAGGGCCGGGGTCCCCGTCAGGCTAGGGCACCCCCTGGAAGCCAGGGACGAGCGGCGACCGCGGCCTCTTCCAAAACGGCAGGCACACAGGCCTGCGCGGCAAAAAGCCCCCGGCAAGGCAGCACCACTCAAAGGGGAAGGGTCCGCACCTGGCCCAGCAGCTCTTGATGAGCCCCAGGCCCCGCCCCTGGCCGGAGCCTGACCCCGCCCTCCCGATTCTGGCTGCGCACAGGTGCACTTCCTAGGGACGCCGCTAGGGGGCGCTGGTGAGGGGGTTCGGGGACCCTCAGCCCCCAACGGGCTAGGGCCACCCTTGCACCCATGGTGGTACCGGATTGTCCTCCCCCATGGGGGAACGGGGCCCCCTTGCCCTTCGCGAAAGCCCCAACCTTCCTCCCGGGGCACGCCTGCACCCTCCCCTCGCACTCACAGCCCCAGCGGCGGGGCCGTGCGCCCGCAGACGCCCTAGACGGAGGGCCGGGGTCCCCGTCAGGGGAGGGCACCCCCTGGAAGCCAGGGACGAACGGCGACCGCGGCCTCTTCCAAAACGGCAGGCACACAGGCCTGCGCGGCAAAAAGCCCCCGGCAAGGCAGCACCACTCAAAGGGGAAGGGTCCGCACCTGGCCCAGCAGCTCTTGATGAGCCCCAGGCCCCGCCCATGGCCGGAGCCTGACCCCGCCCACCCGACTCTGGCTGCGCACAGGTGCACTTCCAAGGGCCGCCGCTAGGGGGCGCTGGTGAGGGGGTTCGGGGACCCTCAGCCCCTACCGGGCTGGGGCCACCCCTGCACCCATGAGGGTACGGGATTGTCTCCGCCATGTGGGGAACGGGGCCCTCTTCCCCTTCGCGGAAGCCCCAACCTTCCTCCCGGGGCACGCCTGCACCCTCCACTCGCACTCACGGCCCCAGCAGCGGGGCCGTGCGCCCGCAGACGCCCTAGAAGGAGGGCCGGGGTCCCCGTCAGGGGAGGGCACCCACTGGAAGCCAGGGATGAGCGGCGACCGCGGCCTCTTCCAAAACGGCAGGCACACAGGCCTGCGCGGCAAAAAGCCCCCGGCAAGGCAGCACCACTCAAAGGGGAAGGGTCCGGACCTGGCCCAGCAGCTCTTGATGAGCCCCAGGCCCCGCCCCTGGCCGGAGCCTGACCCCGCCCACCCGACTCTGGCTGCGCACAGGTGCACTTCCTAGGGCCGCCGCTAGGTGGGCGCTGGTGAGGGGGTTCGGGGACCCTCAGCCTCCAACGGGCTGCGGCCACCCCTGCACCCATGGGGGTACGGGTTGTCCTCCGCCATGGGGGAACGGGGCCCCCTTCCCCTTCGCGGAAGCCCCAACCTTCCTCCCGGGGCACGCCTGCACCCTCCCCTCGCACTCACGGCCCCAGCGGCGGGGCCGTGCGCCCGCAGACGCCCTAGAAGGAGGGCCCGGGTCCCCGTCAGGGGAGGGCACCCCCTGGAAGCCAGGGACGAGCGGCGACCGCGGCCTCTTCCAAAACGGCAGGCACACAGGCCTGCGCGGCAAAAAGCCCCCGGCAAGGCAGCACCACTCAAAGGGGAAGGGTCCGCACCTGGCCCAGCAGCTCTTGATGAGCCCCAGGCCCCGCCCCTGGCCGGAGCCTGACCCCGCCCACCCGATTCTGGCTGCGCACAGGTGAACTTCCTAGGGACGCCGCTAGGGGGCGCTGGTGAGGGGGTTCGGGGACCCTCAGCCCCCAACGGGCTAGGGCCACCCTTGCACCCATGGGGGTACCGGATTGTCCTCCCCCATGGGGGAACGGTGCCCCCTTGCCCTTCTCGGAAGCCCCAACCTTCCTCCCGGGGGAAGCCTGCACCTCCTCTCGCACTCACAGCCCCAGCGGCGGGGCCGTGCGCCCGCAGACGCCCTAGACGGAGGACCGGGGTCCCCGTCAGGGGAGGACACCCCCTGGAAGCCAGGGACGAGCGGCGACCGCGGCCTCTTCCAAAACGGCAGGCACACAGGCCTGCGCGGCAAAAAGCCCCGGGCAAGGCAGCACCACTCAAAGGGGAAGGGTCCGCACATGGCCCAGCAGCTCTTGATGAGCCCCAGGCCCCGCCCCTGGCCGGAGCCTAACCCCGCCACCCGAAACTGGCTGCGCACAGGTGCACCACCTAGGGCCGCCGATAGGGGGCGCTGGTGAGGGTGTTCGGGGAGCCTCAGCCCCCAACGGGCTGCGGCCACCCCTGCACCCATGGGGGTACGGGTTGCCCTCCGCCATGGGGGAACGGGGCCCCCTTCCCCTACGCGGAAGCCCCAACCTTCCTCCCGGGGCACGCCTGCACCCTCCCCTCGCACTCACGGCCCCAGCGGCGAGGCCGTGCGCCCGCAGACGCCCTAGACGGAGGGCCGGGGTCCCCGTCTGGGGAGGGCACCCCCTGGAAGCCAGGGACGAGCGGCGACCGCGGCCTCTTCCAAAACGGCAGGCACACAGGCCTGCGCGGCAAAAAGCCCCCGGCAAGGCAGCACCACTCAAAGGGGAAGGGTCCGTACCTGGCCCAGCAGCTCTTGATGAGCCCCAGGCCCCGCCCCTGGCCGGAGCCTGACCTCGCCCACCCGACTCTGGCTACGCACAGGTCACTTCCAAGGGCCGCCGCTAGGGGGCGCTGGTGAGTGGGTTCGGGGACCCTCAGCCCCCACCGGGCTGGGGCCACCCCTGCACCCATGGGGGTACGGGATTGTCTCCGCCATGTGGGGAACGGGGCCCCCTTCCCCTTCGCGGAAGCCCCAACCTTCCTTCCGGGGCACGCCTGCACCCTCCACTCGCACTCACGGCCCCAGCGGCGGGGCCTCGCGCCCGCAGACGCCCTAGATGGAGGGCCGGCGTCCCCGTCAGGGGAGGGCACCCCCTGGAAGCCACGGACGAGCGGCGACCGCGGCCTCTTCCAAAACGGCAGGCACACAGGCCTGCGGGGCAAAAAGCCCCCGGCAAGGCAGCACCACTCAAAGGGGAAGGGTCCGCACCTGGCCAGGCAGCTCTTGATGAGCCCCAGGCCCCACCCCTGGCCGGAGCCTGACCGCGCCCACCCGACTCTGCCTGCGCACAGGTGCACTTCCAAGGGCCGCCGCTAGGGGGCGCTGGTCAGGGGGTTCGGGGACCCTCAGCCCCCAACGGGCTAGGGCCACCCTTGCACCCATGGGGGTACCGGATTGTCCTCCCCCATGGGGGAACGGGGCCCCCTTGCCCTTCGCGAAAGCCCCAACCTTCCTCCCGGGGGAAGCCTGCACCTCCTCTCGCACTCACAGACCCAGCGGCGGGGCCGTGCGCCCGCAGACGCCCTAGACGGAGGGCCGGGGTCCCCGTCAGGGGAGGGCACCCCCTGGAAGCCAGGGACGAGTGGCGACCGCGGCCTCTTCCAAAACGGCAGGCACACAGGCCTACGCGGCAAAAAGCCCCCGGCAAGGCAGCACCACTCAAAGGGGAAGGGTCCGCACCTGGCCCAGCAGCTCTTGATGAGCCCCAGGCCCCGCCCCTGGCCGGAGCCTGACCCCGCCCACCCGATTCTGGCTGCGCACAGGTGCACTTCCTAGGGATGCCGCTAGGGGGCGCTGGTGAGGGGGTTCGGGGACCCTCAGCCCCCAACGGGCTAGGGCCACCCTTGCACCCATGGGGGTACCGGATTGTCCTCCCCCATGGGGGAACGGGGCCCCCTTGCCCTTCGCGGAAGCCCCAACCTTCCTCCCGTGGGAAGCCTGCACCTCCTCTCGCACTCACAGCCCCAGCGGCGGGTTCGTGCGCCCGCAGACGCCCTAGACGGAGGGCCGGGGTCCCCGTCAGGGGAGGGCACCCCCTGGAAGCCAGGGACGAGCGGCGACCGCGGCCTCTTCCAAAACGGCAGGCACACAGGCCTGCGCGGCAAAAAGCCCCCGGCAAGGCAGCAAAACTCAAAGGGGAAGGGTCCGCACCTGGCCCAGCAGCTCTTGATGAGCCCCAGGCCCCGCCCCTGGCCGGATCCTGACCCCGCCCACCCGACTCTGGCTGCCCTCAGGTGCACTTCCAAGGGCCGCCGCTAGGGGGCGCTGGTGAGGGGGTTCGGGGAACCTCAGCCCCCACCGGGCTGGGGCCACCCCTGCATCCATGGGGGTACGGGACTGTCCTCCCCCATGGGGGAACGGGGCAACCTTGCCCTTCGCGGAATCCCCAACCTTCCTCCCGGGGCACGCCTGCACCCTCCTCTCGCACTCACAGCCCCAGCGGCGGAGCCGTGCGCCCGCAGATGCCCTAGACGGAGGGCCGGAGTCCCCGTAGGGGAGGGCACCCCCTGGAAGCCAGGGACGAGCGGCGACCGCGGCCTCTATCAAAACGGCAGGCACACAGGCCTGCGCGGCAAAATGCCCCGGGCAAGGCAGCACCACTCAAAGGGGAAGGGTCCGCACCAGGCCCAGCAGCTCTTGATGAGCCCCAGGCCACGCCCCTGGCCGGAGCCTGACCCCGCCCACCCGACTCTGGCTGCGAACAGGTGCACCTCCAAGGGACGCCGCTAGGGGGCGCTGGTGAGGGGGTTCGGGACCCTCAGCGCCCACCGGGCTGGGGCCACCCCGGCACCCATGGGGCTACGGGATTGTCCTCCCCCATGGGGCAACGGGATCCCCTTCCCCTTCGCGGAAGCCCCAACCTTCCTCCGGGGCACGCCTGCACCCTCCTCTCGCACTCACAGCCCCAGTGGCGGGGCCGTGCACCCGCAGACGCCCTAGACGGAGGGCCGGCGTCCCCGTCAGGGGAGGGCACCACCTGGAAGGAGGGACAAGCTGCGACCGCGGCCTCTTCTAAAACGGCACGCACACAGGCCTGCGCGGCAAAAAGCCCCCGGCAAGGCAGCACCACTCAAAGGGGAAGGGCCGCACCTGGTCCAGCAGCTCTTGATGAGCCCCAGGCCCCGCCCCTGGCCGGAGCCTGACCCCGCCCACCCGACTCTGGCTGCGCACAGGTGCACTTCCAAGTGCCGACGCTAGGGGGCGCTGGTGAGGGGGTTTGGGGACCCTCCGCCCCCACCGGGCTGGGGCCACCACGGCACCCATGGGGCTACGGGATTGTCCTCCCCCATTGGGCAACGGGGCCCCCTTCCCATTCGCGGAAGCCCCAACCTTCCTCCGGGGCACGCCTGCAACCTCCTCTCGCACTCACAGCCCCAGCGGCGGGGCCGTGCGCCCGCAGACGCCCTAGACGGAGGGCCGGCGTCCCCGTCAGGGGAGGGCACCCCCTGGAACCCAGGGACGAGCGGCGACCGCGGCCTCATCCAAAACGGCAGGCACACAGGCCTGCACGGCAAAAAGCCCCCGGCAAGGCAGCGCCACTCAAAGTGGAAGGGTCCGCACCTCGCCCAGCAGCTCTTGATGAGGCCCAGGCCCGCCCATGGTCGGAGCCTGACCCCGCCCACCCGACTCTGGCTGCGCACAGGTGCACTTCCAAGGGCCTCCGCTAGGGGCCGCTGGTGAGGGTGATCGGGGACCCTCAGCCCCCACCGGGCTGGAGCCAACCCTGCACCCATGGGGGTACGGGATTGTCCTCCCCTATGGGGCAACGGGGCCCTCTTCCCCTTTGCGGAAACCCCAACCTTCCTCCCGGGGCACGCCTGCACCCTCCTCTCGAACTGACAGCCCCAGCGGCGGGGCCGTGCGCCCGCAGACGCCCTAGACGGAAGGCCGGGGTCCCCATCAGTGGAGGGCACCCCCTGGAAGCCAGGGACGGGCGGCGACCGCGGCCTCTTCCAAAACGGCAGCACACAGCCCTGCGCGGCAAAAAGCCCCAGGCAAGGCAGCACCACTCAAAGGGGAAGGGTCCGCACCTGGCCAGCAGCTCTTGATGAGCCCCAGGCCCCGCGCCTGGCCGGAGGCTGTCCCCGCCCACCCGACTCTGGCTGCGCACGGGTTCACTTCCTAGGGCCGCCGCTAGGGGGCGCTGGTGAGGGGGTTCGGGGACCCTCAGCCCCCACCGTGCTGGGGCCACCCCGGCACCCATGGGGGTACGGGATTGTCCTCCCCCATGGGGCAACGGGTCCCCCTTCCCCTTCGCGGAAGCCCCAACCTTCCTCCCGGGGCACGCCTGCCCCCTCTTCTCACACTCACAGCCCCAGCGGCGGGGCCGTGCACCCGCAGACGCCCTAGACGGAGGGCCGGCGTCCCCGTCAGGGGAAGGCACCCCCTGGAAGCCAGGGATGAGCGGCGACCGCGGCCTCTTCCAAAACGGTAGGCACACAGGCCTGCGCGGCAAAAAGCCCCCGGCAAGGCAGCACCACTCAAAGGGGAAGGGTCCGCACCTGGCCCAGCAGCTCTTGATGAGCCCCAGGCCCCGCCCCTGGCCGGAGCCTGACCCCGCCCACCCGACTCTGGCTGAGCACAAGTGCACTTCTGTCAGTACCAGGCTTACACCAGCAGGGGGACCTGGGGTGGTGGTCGCTTCCGCCCAAAATTGAGTCACTTCCGCCCAAAGCGGAGGCTGATGCAACAGTAACCGGATGTTGCAAATCCACGTAGAGTGCATGTGCAGGCTTTCTGAGATATAGCCCCTCCCCTAATATAAACAGAGTTCCTGCTTCCAGCCAAGAGAGTGCACGTGTTTTTTCATCCCCAGCCCCTCTGCCGTGTTCCTGAACCCCGTCGGCCTGCAGGCAGGACCGGCAAGTGGCGCCCGAACGTGGGACACGAGTACGAGGGATCCTCTGAGGGACCGATCAATCAGTAAGGTAAGGATTAGGTAAGTGATCGGCATCATGGGCAACACCATGTCCAAGGGCCAACTTGTTAGAGCCCTACAACTTCTGCTTAAACATTATGGAACTCCCATTAAGGTCCAAACCCTTAATGATCTAGTCTCAGTCCTCGCAAATACCAGCAAATGGTTCTTTCAGCAGGACACCGTCTCAGTAAGAAAATGGGAAAAGGTCAAAGCAGACTTCCTTCTTTACAGGGACCTTTATGGACCCCAAACTATCCCCCCCCGTATTTTTTCTGTGTGGCAGCTAGTCCATGATGCCCTTAGTGATGGGGGAGCAGCTGCTTATGAACTAGTGGCTGAGGTATTGCACTCTGCAGCTCAGTCTGAAAGCAAAAAGCCTGCCACATACTCGGCTGCAGCAAGCTCAGCCACAGAAACCCTCCCTTCTCAATCCTCAAATCCGGGGGTAGATTCCTCTTCAGACGAGGGGAATGTGGAGGACAATACAAACTATCCATCTCCTTATGATAGACCACCCCCATCAACCAAAAATCCATCAACCAAAAATCGGTGGCATCCCTCCCCCACCACTCTCCCCTCTGCCCCTCCACTTAACTCCCATGGCTCTGACCCAGACCTTCCTGGGCTTATACAGTCCCTAACTTCTGTTCTTTCGAGATTTGTACCCTCCAACTCTGAAAATTCTCGGGAATCCCTTCTGGCCTGCCCGGTTTCAGTTGTTCAAAATGATCAGGGACAGCAGGTCCGGCAACATTCGGCACTGCCTTTCCAAGACCTCAAGCTCTTGAAAGAATCTATCAGAGACTATGGACTTCAGAGCCCTTTTGTTCACCAAATGTTAGACACCTTTGAAACCTTTATTATGACACCCAATGACTGGAAGGACACTTTCCGCGCAGTTTTGAGCCCAGGGGATTATCTTTTGTGGAAGGGTCAGTTTACATAACTCTGTGACCAGTATGCTCAAACCAATATTCAAAGAGGTTTTCCCCAACAAACTAAAGAAATGTTAACCGGGGAGGGTCCCAGTTATAGTACTAATCAGCAACAATGTTTATATAATCCTGTTGTTTTTGCACAAGTAGCCTTGGCTGCAAAATCAGCTTGGAAGGCACTGGGATCCAGGAGTCAGCCTCACCAATCCCTTACAAAAATCCTTCAGGGCCCCTCAGAGCCATTTGCTGACTTTGTAGCTCGCCTTCTAACAGCAACCTCTTGAATTATGGGAGAGGGCGAGCCTACCTCTATACTAGTCAAACAATGGGCATTTGAAAATGCTAACAGGGCCTCCCCGGTGGCGCAGCGGTTGAGCGCTGGGTTGCGAAGCTGCGCGCGGCCTCTGCGGCGCCGGTTCGATCCCCGGCTGCTCCCCGGCCACCAGAGGAGGGTCCCACATGGCGTGCAGACCTCTCCTGCCGCCCGCTGCTCCCCTCAGCAGTGTACTTCGGTCCTTCTGCCTGCTCTGCTCCCCGCTCTGGCTCTGGTGAATTCTCTCACCCTCCCGTGCTTCTGACTGTGCCCAGTGCATGTATAAACAAAACAAACAAACAAACCAGCAAACAAATGAATAAAGCATGCCTCTATAAAAAAAAATAAAAAATAAATAAATAAATGAAAATGCTAACAAATGGTGCCAGGAGGCCATTTGCCCATGGAAGGATAAACAGGATATTTCTGGGTACATTCACTTGTGTAAGGATATTGACGGGGCTACCGTTACAGGCACCATCATGGCGGCGGCTCTGCGGCCATCAGCCCAGCACCCCCCCTCCTTTGCAACATGATTCATTGGACAATAGTTAATAATACCCCTTTCCTTCTGCAAGTTTCCAGAAAGGGGGGTATTCTCCTGTCACTCTTGTCTACCAATTCCACCACTGGACTTCCTTCTATAGTGTCTTTCATTCTATCGTTCAACAATCAATCCTCCCTCAATTGTACCTGTCACCTTTCCTCTTGTTGGTCCAGAACCCTCAGCAATTCCTTTGTTGTCATGCGTTTCCCTAAGGTCATTATTATGCCTGTCAATGTGTCTGAGTCTACTTCTCAGGTAATCATCCGAAATCGATAAGCAGGTCCGGCATTGGTTGTTGGCACCTTTCGTGGTCGGCGGCCTAGATCTATCCAACTTCGTACTCAATGCAGATATCAACAACCATCTCGCAGTAGGACTACTCCAGAGTCTCCAGCACCTTTCTCACACAAAATTCCATCAACAACGATCTCGCAGTCGGACTACTCCCGTTGAATCCACAAGTTTCCTTAATACAGGAAGAAATTGACTTACTGACTTTAACTGCTCATGTTCCTTGTATTCCTACCTATGCCTTCATGTGTGTTACACCTGCCATCCTTTTCAACTATTCCTTTCAAGTTCATACCCTTAATGCCTACCTGCGCGGCCCGTGGAACCAAACCTTTCTCAATTTTACTGCACAATTGGCTAATCAAATTCTATCCATTAACAACATCCGTGCTTCAGTACAAAATCCTTGGGGGAAGCAATATCACTCCTATGTACAATCCTCTTCTGCCTGGAAATTATTTTCTACATCCTGTGGTGCCAGTGGAATAGACGTGGTGCAGTGGAATAGACGAAAAATCTGCAAGTAGCTCTCCAAAACGTGCGCCATTCTCCATTACAGCCCACTGAAAATCCCAGGGTGTGGATAAACACTGCCCTTGACCACCTGTAGGCCAATGACGGGTAAGATGGTGGTGTACCCGTAGCAACCTAAGACAGCTCCACTACCTTACCTAGGATCCTGGTAGTGGGTGGCTATGACGGGTAAGCACGTGAGTACGACTGCCACAACCTAAGACAGGCCCAGTGTGTGTCCCCCCCCATCAATAAAGTAAAAACGGGGGAGATGTCAGTACCAGGCTTACACCAGCAGGGGGACCTGGGGTGGTGGTCGCATCCGCCCAAAGATGAGTCACTTCGGCCCAAAGCGGAGGCTGATGCAACAGTAACCGGATGTTGCAAATCCACGTAAAGTGCATTGGCAGACTTTCTGAGATATAGCCCCTCCCCTAAAATAAACAGAGTTCCTGCTTCCAGCCAAGAGAGTGCACGTGGTTTTTCATCCCCAGCCCCTCTGCCGTGTTCCTGAACCACGTCGGCCTGCAGGCAGGAACGGCACACTTCCTAGGGCCGCCGTTAGGGGGCGCTGGTGAGGGGGTTCGGTGACCCTCAGCCCCCACCGGGCTAGGGCCACCCCTGAACCCATGGGGGTACGGGATTGTCCTCCCCCATGGGGCAACGGGGCACCCTTCCCCTTCGCGGAAGCCCCAACATTCCTCCCGGGGCACGCCTGCTCCCTCCCCTCGCACTCACAGCCCCAGCGGCGGGGTGGTGCACCCGAGATGCCCTAGACGGAGGTCCGGGGTCCCCGTCAGGGGAGGGCACCCCCTGGAAGCCAGGGACGAGCGGCGACTGCGGCAACTTCCAAACGGCAGGCACACAGGCCTGCGCAGCAAAATGCCCCCGGCATGGCAGCACCACTCAAAGGGGAAGGGTCCGCAGCTGGCCCAGCAGCTCTTGATGAGCCCCAGGCCCCGCCCCTGGCCGGAACCTGACCCCGCCCACCCGACTCTGGCTGCGCACAGGTGCACTTCCTATGGCCGCCGCTAGGGGGCGCTGGTGAGGGGTGAGGGGACCCTAAGCCCCCACCGGGCTGGAGCCACCCCTGCACGCTTGGGGGTACGGAATTGTCTTCCCCCATGGGGGAACGGGACCCCCTTCCCCTTCGCGGAAGCCCTAACCTTCCTCCCGGAGCACGCCTGAAACCTCCCCTCGCACTCACAGCCCCAGCGGCGGGGCCGTGCGCCCGCAGACGCTCTAGACGGAGGGCCGGGGTCCCCGTCAGGGGAGGGCACCCCCTGGAAGTCAGGGACGAGCAGCGACCGCGGCCTCTTCCAAAACGGCAGGCACACTGGCCTGCGCGGCAAAAAGCCCCTGGCAAGGCAGCACCACTCAAAGGGGAAGGGTCCGCACCTGGCCCAGCAGCTCTTGATGATCCCCAGGCCCCGCCCGTGGCCGGAGCCTGACCCCGCCCACCCGACTCAGGCTGCGCACAGGTGCACTTCCTAGGGCCACCGCTAGAGGGCGCTGGGGAGTGGGTTCGGTGACCCTCAGCCCCCACCGGGCTGGGGCCACCCCTGCAACCATGGGGGTATAGGATTATCCTCGCCCATGGGGGAACGGGGCCCCCTTGCGCTTCGCGGAAGCCCCAACCTTCTTCCTGGGGCACGCCTGCACCCTCCTCTCGGTCTCACAGCCCCAGCGGCGGGGCCGTGCGCCCGCAGACGCCCTAGACCGAGGACCGGGGTCCCCGTCAGGAAAGGGCACCCCCTGGAAGCCAGGTACGAGCGGCGACCTCGGCCTCTTCCAAAACGGCAGGCACACAGGCCTGCGCGGCAAAAAGCCCCGGGCAAGGCAGCACCACTCATAGGGGAAGGGTCCGCACCTGGCCCAGCAGCTCTAGATGAGCCCCAGGCCCCGCCCCTGGCCGGAACCTGACCCCGCCCACCCGACTCTGGCTGCGCACAGGTGCACTTCCTAGGGCCGACGCTAGGGGGCGCTGGTGAGGGGGTATGGGGACCCTCAGCCCCCACCGGGCTGGGGCCACCCATGAACCCATGGGGGTACGGGATTGTCCTCCCCCATGGGGCAACGGGGCCCCCTTCCCCTTCGCGGAAGCCCAAACCTTCCTCCCGGGGCACGCCTGCACCCTCCCCTCGCACTCACAGCCCCACCGGCGGAGTGGTGCGACCGCAGACGCCCTAGATGGAGGGCCGGGGTCCCCGTCAGGGGAGGGCACCCCCTGGAATCCAGGGACGAGCGGCGACCGCGGCCTCTTCCAAAACGGCAGGCACACAGGCCTGCGCGGCAAAAAGCCCCCGGCAAGGCAGCACCACTAAAGGGGAAGGGTCCGCACCTGGCCCAGCAGATCTTGATGAGCCCCAGGCCCCGCCCCTGGCCGGAACCCTACCCCGCCCACCCGACTCTGGCTGCGCACAAGTGCACTTCCAAGGGCCGCCGCTAGGGGGCGCTGGTGAGTGGGTATGGGGACCCTCAGCCCCCACCAGGCTGCGGCCACTCCTGCACCCATGGGGGTACGGGATTGTCCTCCCCCATGGGGCAACGGGTCCCCCTTCCCCTTCGCGGAAGCCCCCACCTTCCTCCCGGGGCACGCCTGCACCCTCCCCTCGCACTCACAGCCCCAGCGTCGGGGCCGTGCGCCCGCAGACGCCCTAGACGGAGGGCCGGCGGCCCCGTCAGTGGAGGGCACCCCCTGGAAGCCAGGGACGAGCGGCGACCGCGGTCTCTTCCAAAACGGAAGGCACACAGGCCTGCGAGGCAAAAAGCCCCGGGCAAGGCAGCACCACTCAAAGGGGAAGGGTCCGCACCCAGCGCAGCAGCTCTTGATGAGCCCCAGGCCCCGCCCCTGGCCGGAGCCTGACCCCGCCCACCCGACTCTGGCTGCGCACAGGTGCACTTCCAAGGGCCGCCGATAGGGGGCGCTGGTGAGGGGGTTCGGGGACCCTCAGCCCCCACCGGGCTGGGGCCACCCCTGCACCGAAGGGGTACGGGATTGTCCTCCCCCATGGGGCAACGGGGCCCCCTTCCCCTTCGCGGAAGCCCCAACCTTCCTCAGGGGCACGCCTGCACACTCCCCTCGCACTCACTGCCCCAGCGGCGGGGCCTCAAGCCCGCAGACGCCCTTGACGAAGGGCCGGCGCCCCCGTCAGGAGAGGGCACCCCCTGGAAGCCAGGGACAGCGGCGACCACGGCCTCTTCCAAAACGGCCGGCACACAGGCCTGCGCGGCAAGAAGCCCCCGGCAAGGCAGCACCACTCAAAGTGGAAGGGTCCGCACCTGGCCCGGCAGCTGTTGATGAGCCCCAGGCCCCGCACCTGGCCGGAGCCTGACCCCGCCCACCCGATTCTGGCTGTGCACAGGTGCACTTCCAAGGGCCGCCGCTAGGGGGCGCTGATGAGGGGGTTCGGGACCCTCATCCCCCACCGGGCGGGGCCACCCCTGCACTCATGGGGGTACGGAATTGTCTCCGCCATGTGGGGAACGGGGCCCTCTTCCTCTTCGCGGAAGCCCCAACCATCCTCCCGGGGCACGCCTGCACCCTCCACTCGCACTCACGGCCCCAGCGGCGGGGCCGTGCGCTCGCAGACGCCCTAGAAGGAGGGCCGGGGTCCCCGACAGGGGAGGGCACCCCCTGGAACCCAGGGACGAGCGGCGACCGCGGCCTCTTCCAAAACGGCAGGCACATAGGCCTGCGCGGCAAAAAGCCCCCGGCAAGGCAGCACCACTCAAAGGGGAAGGGTCCGCACCTGGCCCAGCAGCTCTTGATGAGCCCCAGGCCCCGCCCCTGACCGGAGCCTGACCCCGCCCACCCGATTCTGGCTGCGCACAGGTGCACTTCCTAGGGACGCCGCTAGGGGGCGCTGATGAGGGGGTTCGGGGACCCTCAGCGCCCAACGGGCTAGGGCCACACTTGCACCCATGGGGGTACAGGATTGTCCTCCCCCATGGGGGAACGGGGCCCCCTTGCCCTTCGCGGAAGCCCCAACCTTCCTCCCGGGGGAAGCCTGCACCTCCTCTCGCACTCACAGCCCCATCGGCGGGGCCGTGCGTCCGCAGACGCCCTAGACGGAGGACCGGGGTCCCCGTCAGGGGAGGACACCCCCTGGAAGCCAGGGACGAGCGGCGACCGCGGCCTCTTCCAAAACGGCAGGCACACAGGCCTGCGCGGCAAAAAGCCCCGGGCAAGGCAGCACCACTCAAAGGGGAAGGGTCCGCACCTGGCCCAGCAGCTCTTGATGAGGCCCAGGCCCCGCCCCTGGCCGGAGCCTAACCCCGCCCACCCGAATCTGGCTGCGCACAGGTGCACTTCCTTGGGCCGCCGCTAGGGGGCGCTGGTGAGGGGGTTCGGGGACCCTCAGCCCCCAAAGGGCTGCGGCCACCCCTGCACCCATGGGGGTACGGGTTGTCCTCCGCCATGGGGGAACGGGGCCCCCTTCCCATTCGAGGAAGCCCCAACCTTCCTCCCGGGGGAAGCCTGCACCTCCTCTCGCACTCACAACCCCAGCGGCGGGGCCGTGCGCCCGCAGACGCCCTAGACGGAGGGCCGGGGTCCCCGTCAGGGGAGGGCACCCCCTGGAAGCCAGGGTCGAGGGGCGACCGCGGCCTCTTCCAAAACGGCAGGCACACAGGCCTGCGCAGCAAAAACCCCCCGGCAAGGCAGCACCACTCAAAGGGGAAGGGTCCGCACCTGGCCCAGCAGCTCTTGATGAGCCCCAGGACCCGCCCCTGGCCGGGGCCTGACCCCGCCCACCCGATTCTGGCTGCGCACAGGTGCACTTCCTAGGGATGCCGCTAGGGGGCGCTGGTGAGGGGGTTAGGGGACCCTCAGCCCCCAACGGGCTAGGGCCACCCTTGCACCCATGGGGGTACCGGATTGTCCTCCCCCATGGGGGAACGGGGCCCCCTTGCCCTTCGCGGAAGCCCCAACCTTCCTCCCGTGGGAAGCCTGCACCTCCTCTCGCACTCACAGACCCAGCGGCGGGGTCGTGCGCCCGCAGACACCCTAGACGGAGGGCCTGGGTCCCCGTCAGGGGAGGGCACCCCCTGGAAGCCAGGGACGAGCGGCGACCGCGGCCTCTTCCAAAACGGCAGGCACACAGGCCTGCGCGGCAAAAAGCCCCCGGCAAGGCAGCACCACTCAAAGGGGAAGGGTCCGCACCTGGCCCAGCAGCTCTTGATGAGCCCCAGGCCCCGCCCATGGCCGGAGCCTGACCCCGCCCTCCCGACTCTGGCTGCGCACAGGTGCACTTCCTAGGGACGCGCTAGGGGGCGCTGATGAGGGGGTTCGGGGACCCTCAGCCCCCAACGGGCTGCGGCCACCCCTGCACCCATGGGGGTACTGGTTGTCCTCCGCCATGGGGGAACGGGGCCCCCTTCCCCTTCGCGGAAGCCCCAACCTTCCTCCCGGGGCACGCCTGCACCCTCCCCTCGCACTCAGGGCCCAGCGGCGAGGGCGTGCGCCCGCAGACGCCCTAGACGGAGGGCCGGGGTCCCCGTCAGCGGAGGGCACCCCCTGGAAGCCAGGGACGAGCGGCGACCGCGGCCTCTTCCAAAACGGCAGGCACACAGGCTTGCGCGGCAAAAAGCCCCCGGCAAGGCAGCACCACTCAAAGGGGAAGGGTCCGCACCTGGCCCAGCAGCTCTTGATGAGCCCCAGGCCCCGCCCCTGGCCGGAGCCTGACCCCGCCCACCCGACTCTGGCTGCGCACAGGTGCACTTCCAAGGGCCGCCGCTAAGGGGCGCTGGTGAGGGGGTTCGGGGACCCTCAGCCCCCACCGGGCTGTGGCCACCCCTGCACCCATGGGGGTACGGGATTGTCTCCGCCATGTGGGGAACGGGCCCCCCTTCCCCTTCGCGGAAGCCACAACCTTCCTCCCGGGGCACGCCTGCACCCTCCCCTCGCACTCACGGCACCAGCGGCGGGGCCGTGCGCCCGCAGACGCCCTAGAAGGAGGGCCGGGGTCCCCGTCAGGGGAGGGCACCCCCTGGAAGCCAGGGACGAGCGGCGACCGCGGCCTCTTCCAAACGGCAGGCACACAGGCCTGCGCGGCAAAAAGCCCCGGCAAGGCAGCACCACTCAAAGGGGAAGGGTCCGCACCGGGCCCAGCAGCTCTCGATGAGCCCCAGGCCCCGCCCCTGGCCGGAGCCTGACCCCGCCCAACCGACTCTGGCTGCGCACAGGTGCACTTCCAAGGGCCGCCGCTAGGGTGCGCTGGTGAGGGGGTTCGGGACCCTCAGCGCCCACCGGGCTGGGGCCACCCCGGCACCCATTGGGGTACGGGATTGTCCTCCCCCATGGGGCAACGGGGCCCCCTTCCCCTTCGCGGAAGACCCAACCTTCCTCCCGGGGCACGCCTGCACCCTCCCCTCGCACTCACAACCCCAGCGGCGGGGCCGTGCGCCCGCAGACGCCCGAGACGGAGGGCCGGCGTCCCCGTCAGTGGAGGGCACCCCCTGGAAGCCAGGGACGAGCGGCGACCGCGGCCTCTTCCAAAACGGCAGGCACACAGGCCTGCGCGGCAAAAAGCCCCGGGCAAGGCAGCACCACTCAAAGGGGAACGGTCCGCACCTGGTCCAGCAGCTCTTGATGAGCCCCAGGCCCCGCCCCTGGCCGGAGCCTGACCCCGCTCAACGGACACTGGCTGCGCACAGGTGCACTTCCTAGGGCCGCCGCTAAGGGGCGCTGGTGAGGGGGTTCGGGACCCTCAGCCCCCACCGGGCTGGGGCCACCCCGGCACCCATGGGACTACGGGATTGTCCTCCCCCATGGGGCAACGGGGCCCCCATCCCCTTCGCGGAAGCCACAACCTTCCTCCCGGGGCACGCCTGCACCCTCCCCTCGCACTCCCAGCCCCAGCGGCGGGGCCTCGCGCCCCCAGACGCCCTAGACGTAGGCCTGGCGTCCCCGTCAGGGGAGTGCACCCCCTGGAAGCCAGGGACGAGCGGCGACCGCGGCCTCTTCCAAAACGGCAGGCACGCAGGCCTGCACGGCAAAAAGCCCCCGGCAAGGCAGCACCACTCAAAGGGGAAGGGTCCGTACCTGGCCCAGCAGCTCTTGATGAGCCCCAGGCCCCGCCCATGGCCGGAGCCTGACCCCGCCCACCCGACTCTGGCTGCGCACAGGTGCACTTCCAAGGGCCGCCGCTAGGGGGCGCTGGTGAGGGGGTTCGGGGACCCTCAGCCCCCACCGGGCTGGGGCCACCCCTGCACCCATGGGGGTACGGGATTGTCTCCGCCATGTGGGGAACGGGGCCCTCTTCCCCTTCGCGGAGGCCCCAACCTTCCTCCCGGGGCACGCCTGCACCCTCCACTCGCACTCACGGCCCCATCGGCGGGGCCGTGCGCCCGCAGACGCCCTAGAAGGAGGGCCGGGGTCCCCGTCAGGGGAGGGCACCCCCTGGAAGCCAGGGACGAGCGGCGACCGCGGCCTCTTCCAAAACGGCAGGCACACAGGCCTGCGCGGCAAGAAGCCCCCGGCAAGGCAGCACCACTCAAAGCTGAAGGGTCCGCACCTGGCCCAGCAGCTCTTGATGAGCTCCAGGCCCCCCCCCTGGCCGGAGCCTGACCCCGCCCACCCGATTCTGGCTGCGCACAGGTGCACTTCCTAGGGACGCCGCTAGGGGGCGCTGGGGAGGGGGTTCGGGGACCCTCAGCCCCCAACGGGCTGAGGCCACCCCTGCACCCATGGGGGTACGGTTGTCCTCCGCCATGGGGGAACGGGGCCCCCTTCCCCTTCGCGGAAGCCCCAACCTTCCTCCCGGGGCACGCCTGCACCCTCCCCTCGCACTCACGGCCACAGCGGCGAGGCCGTGCGCCCGCAGACACCCTAGACGGAGGGCCGGGGTCCCCGTCTAGGGAGGGCACCCACTGGAAGCCAGTGACGAGCGGCGACCGCGGCCTCTTTCAAAACGGCAGGCACACAGGCCTGCGCGGCAAAAAGCCCCGGGCAAGGCAGCACCACTCAAAGGGGAAGGGTCCGCACCTGGCCCAGCAGCTCTTGATGAGCCCCAGGCCCCGTCCCTGGCCGGAGCCTAACCCCGCCCACCCGAATCTGGCTGCGCACAGGTGCACTTCCTAGGGCCGCCGATAGGGGGCGCTGGTGAGGGGGTTCGGGGACCCTCAGCCCCCAACGGGCTGCGGCCACCCCTGCACCCATGGGGGTACGGGTTGTCCTCCGCCATGGGGGAACGGGGCCCCCTTCCCCTTCGCGGAAGCCCCAACCTTCCTCCCGGGGCACGCCTGCACCCTCCCCTCGCACTCACGGCCCCAGCGGCGAGGCCGTGCGCCCGCAGACGCCCTAGACGGAGGGCCGGGGTCCCCGTCTGGGGAGGGCACCCCCTGGAAGCCAGGGACGAGCGGCGACCGCGGCCTCTTCCAAAACGGCAGGCACACAGGCCTGCGCGGCAAAAAGCCCCCGGCAAGGCAGCACCACTCAAAGCGGAAGGGTCCGTACCTGGCCCAGCAGCTCTTGATGAGCCCCAGGCCCCGCCCATGGCCGGAGCCTGACCCCGCCCACCCGACTCTGGCTGCGCAAAGGTCACTTCCAAGGGCCGCCGCTAGGGGGCGCTGGTGAGGGGGTTCGGGGACCCTCAGCCCCCACCGGGCTGGGGCCACCCCTGCACCCATGGGGGTACGGGATTGTCTCCGCCATGTGGGGAACGGGGCCAACTTGCCCTTCGCGGAATCCCCAACCTTCCTCCCGGGGGAAGCCTGCACCTCCTCTCGCACTCACAACCCCAACGGCGGGGCCGTGCGCCCGCAGACGCCCTAGATGGAGGGCCGGGGTCCCCGTCAGGGGAGGGCACCCCCTGGAAGCCAGGGACGAGCGGCGACCGCGGCCTCTTCCAAAACGGCAGGCACACAGGCCTGCGCGGCAAAAAGCCCCCGGCAAGGCAGCACCACTCAAAGGGGAAGGGTCCGCACCTGGTCCAGCAGCTCTTGATGAGCCTCAGGCCCCGCCCCTGGCCGGAGCCTGACCCCGCTCAACCGACTCTGGCTGCGCACAGGTGCACTTCCTAGGGCCGCCGCTAAGGGGCGCTGGTGAGGGGGTTCGGGACCCTCAGCCCCCACCGGGCTGGGGCCACCCCGGCACCCATGGGACTACGGGATTGTCCTCCCCCATGGGGGAACGGGGCCCCCTTGCCCTTCGCGGAAGCCCCAACCTTCCTCCCGTGGGAAGCCTGCACCTCCTCTCGCACTCACAGCCCCAGCGGCGGGGTCGTGCGCCCGCAGACGCCCTAGACGGAGGGCCGGGGTCCCCGTCAGGGGAGGGCACCCCCTGGAAGCCAGGGACGAGCGGCGACCGCGGCCTCTTCCAAAACGGCAGGCACACAGGCCTGCGCGGCAAAAAGCCTCCGGCAAGGCAGCACCACTCAAAGGGGAAGGGTCCGCACCTGGCCCAGCAGCTCTTGATGAGCCCCAGGCCCCGCCCCTGGCCGGAGCTTGACCCCGCCCACCCGACTCTGGCTGCGCACAGGTGCACTTCCAAGGGCCGCCGCTAGGGGGCGCTGGTGAGGGGGTTCGGGGACCCTCAGCCCCCACCGGGCTGTGGCCACCCCTGCACCCATGGGGGTACGGGATTGTCTCCGCCATGTGGGGAACGGGCCCCCCTTCCCCTTCGCGGAAGCCACAACCTTCCTCCCGGGGCACGCCTGCACGCTCCCCTCGCACTCACGGCACCAGCGGCGAGGCCGTGCGCCCGCAGACGCCCTAGACGGAGGGCCGGGGTCTCCGTCTGTGGAGGGCACCCCCTGGAAGGCAGGGACGAGCGGCGACCGCGGCCTCTTCCAAAACGGCAGGCACACAGGCCTGCGCGGCAAAAAGCCCCCGGCAAGGCAGCACCACTCAAAGGGGAAGGGTCCGTACCTGGCCCAGCAGCTCTTGATGAGCCCCAGGCCCCGCCCATGGCCGGAGCCTGACCCCGCCCACCCGACTCTGGCTGCGCACAGGTGCACTTCCAAGGGCCGCCGCTAGGGGGCGCTGGTGAGTGGGTTCGGGGACCCTCAGCCCCCAACGGGCTGCGGCCACCCCTGCACCCATGGGAGTACGGGATTTTCTCCGGCATGTGGGGAATGGGGCCCTCTTCCCCTTCGCAGAAGCCCAAACCTTACTCCCGGGGCACGCCTGCACCCTCCACTCGCACTCACGGCCCCAGCGGCGGGGCCGTGCGCCCGCAGACGCCCTAGAAGGAGGGCCGGGGTCCACGTCAGGGGAGGGCACCCCCTGGAAGCCAGGGACGAGCGGCGACCGCGGCCTCTTCCAAAACGGCAGGCACACAGGCCTGCGCGGCAAAAAGCCCCCGGCAAGGCAGCACCACTCAAAGGGAAGGGTCCGCACCTGGCCCAGCAGCTCTTGATGAGCCCCAGGCCCCGCCCATGGCCGGAGGCTGACCCCGCCCACCCGATTCTGGCTGCGCACAGGTGCACTTCCTAGGGACGCCGCTAGGGGGCGCTGGTGAGGGGTTTCGGGGACCCTCAGCCCCCAACGGGCTGCGGCCCCCCGTGAACCCATGGGGGTACGGGATTGTCTCCGCCATGTGGGGAACGGGGCCCCCTTCCCCTTCGCGGAAGCCCCAACATTCCTCCCGGTGCACGCCTGCACCCTCCCCTCGCACTCACGGCCCCAGCGGCGGGGCCGTGCGCCCGCAGACGCCCTAGGCGGAGGGCCGGGGTCCCCGTCTGGGGAGGGCACCCCCTGGAAGCCAGGGACGAGCGGCGAACGCGGCCTCTTCCAAAACGGCAGGCACACAGGCCTGCGCGGCAAAAAGCCCCCGGCAAGGCAGCACCACTCAAAGGGGAAGGGTCCGCACCTGGCCCAGCAGCTCTTGATGAGCCCCAGGCCCCGCCCCTGGCCGGAGCCTGACCCCGCCCACCCGACTCTGGCTGCGCAGAGGTGCACTTCCAAGGGCCGCCGCTAGGGGGCGCTGGTGAGGGGGTTCGGGGACCCTCAGCACCCACCGGGCTGAGGCCACCCCTGCACCCATGGGGGTACGGGATTTTCTCCGCCATGGGGGAACGGGGCCCCCTTGCCCTTCGCGGAAGGCCCAACTTTCCTCCCGGGGGAAGCCTGCACCCTCCTCTCGCACTCACAACCCCAGCGGCGGGGCCGTGCGCCCGCAGACGCCCTAGACGGAGGGCCGGGGTCCCCGTCAGGGGAGGGCACCCCCTGGAAGCCAGGGACAAGCGGCGACCGCGGCCTCTTCCAAAACGGCAGGCACACAGGCCTGCGCGGCAAAAAGCCCCGGGCAAGGCAGCAACACTCAAAGGGGAAGGGTCCGCACCTGGCCCAGCAGCTCTTGATGAGCCCCAGGCCCCGCCCCTGGCCGGAGCCTGACCCCGCCCACCCGACTCTGGCTGCGCACAGGTGCACTTCCAAGGGCCGCCGCTAGGGGGCGCTGGTGAGGGGGTTCGGGGACCCTCAGCCCCCACCGAGCTGCGGCCACCCCTGCACCCATGGGGGTACGGGTTGTCCTCCGCCATGGGGGAACGGGGCCCCCTTCTCCTTCGCGGAATCCCCAACCTTCCTCCCGGGGCACGCCTGCAACCTCCCCTCGCACTCACGGCCCCAGCGGCGGGCCCGTTCGCCCGCAGACGCCCTAGACGGAGGGCCGGGGTCCCCGTCTGGGGAGGGCACCCCCTGGAAGCCAGGGACGAGCGGCGACCGCGGCCTCTTCCAAAACGGCAGGCACACAGGCCTGCGCGGCAAAAAGCCCCCGGCAAGGCAGCACCACTCAAAGGGGAAGGGTCCGCACCTGGCCCAGCAGCTCTTGATGAGCCCCAGGCCCCGCCCCTGGCCGGAGCCTGACCCCGCCCACCCGACTCTGGCTGCGCACAGGTGCACTTCCAAGGGCCGCCGCTAGGGGGCGCTGGTGAGGGGGTTCGGGGACCCTCAGCACCCACCGGGCTGGGGCCACCCCTGCACCCATGGGGGTACGGGATTTTCTCCGCCATGGGGGAACGGGGCCCCCTTGCCCTTCGCGGAAGGCCCAACTTTCCTCCCGGGGGAAGCCTGCACCCTCCTCTCGCACTCACAACCCCAGCGGCGGGGCCGTGCGCCCGCAGACGCCCTAGACGGAGGGCCGGGGTCCCCGTCAGGGGAGGGCACCCCCTGGAAGCCAGGGACAAGCGGCGACCGCGGCCTCTTCCAAAACGGCAGGCACACAGGCCTGCGCGGCAAAAAGCCCCGGGCAAGGCAGCAACACTCAAAGGGGAAGGGTCCGCACCTGGCCCAGCAGCTCTTGATGAGCCCCAGGCCCCGCCCCTGGCCGGAGCCTGACCCCGCCCACCCGACTCTGGCTGCGCACAGGTGCACTTCCAAGGGCCGCCGCTAGGGGGCGCTGGTGAGGGGGTTCGGGGACCCTCACCCCCACCGGGCTGGGGCCACCCCTGCACCCATGGGGGTACGGGATTGTCTCCACCATGTGGGGAACGGGGCCCCCTTCCCCTTCGCGGAAGCCCCAACCTTCCTCCCGGGGCACGCCTGCACCCTCCCCTCGCACTCACGGCCCCAGCGGCGGGGCCGTGCGCCCGCAGACGCCCTAGACGGAGGGCCGGGGTCCCCGTCTGGGGAGGGCACCCCCTGGAAGCCAGGGACGAGCGGCGACCACGGCCTCTTCCAAAACGGCAGGCACACAGGCCTGCGCGGCAAAGAGCCCCGGGCAAGGCAGCAACACTCAAAGGGGAAGGGTCCGCACCTGGCCCAGCAGCTCTTGATGAGCCCCAGGCCCCGCCCCTGGCCGGAGCCTGACCCCGCCCACCCGACTCTGGCTGCGCACAGGTGCACTTCCAAGGGCCGCCGCTAGGGGGCGCTGGTGAGGGGGTTCGGGGACCCTCAGCCCCCACCGAGCTGCGGCCACCCCTGCATCCATGGGGGTACGGGTTGTCCTGCGCCATGGGGGAACGGGGCCCCCTTCCCCTTTTCGGAAGCCCCAACCTTCCTCCCGGGGCACGCCTGCACACTCCCCTCGCACTCACAGCCCCAGCGGCGGGGCCGTGCGCCCGCAGACGCCCTAGACGGAGGGCCGGGGTCCCCGTCAGGGGAGGGCACCCCCTGGAAGCCAGGGACGAGCGGCGAACGCGGCCTCTTCCAAAACGGCAGGCACACAGGCCTGCGCGGCAAAAAGCCCCCGGCAAGGCAGCACCACTCAAAGGGGAAGGGTCCGCACCTGGCCCAGCAGCTCTTGATGAGCCCCAGGCCCCGCCCCTGGCCGGAGCCTGACCCCGCCCACCCGACTCTGGCTGCGCACAGGTGCACTTCCTAGGGCCGCCGCTAGGGGGCGCTGGTGAGGGGTTCGGGGACCCTCAGCCTCCACCGGGCTGGGGCCACCCCTGCACCCATGGGGGTACGGGATTGTCTCCGCCATGGGGGAACGGGGCCCCCTTGCCCATCGCGGAAGCCCCAACCTTCCTCCCGGGGGAAGCCTGCACCCTCCTCTCGCACTCACAACCCCAGCGGCGGGGCCGTGCGCCCGCCGACGCCCTAGACGGAGGGAGGGGGTCACCGTCAGGGGAGGGCACCCCCTGGAAGCCAGGGACGAGCGGCGACCGCGGCCTCTTCCAAAACGGCAGGCACACAGGCCTGCGCGGCAAAAAGCCCCGGGCAAGGCAGCACCACTCAAAGGGGAAGGGTCCACACCTGGCCCAGAGATCTTGATGAGCCCCAGGCCCCGCCCCTGGCCGGAGCCTGACCCCGCCCACCCGACTCTGGCTGCGCACAGGTGCACTTCCAAGGGACGCCGCTAGGGACGCTGGTGAGGGGGTTCGGGGACCCTCAGCCCCCACCGGGCTGGGGCCACCCCTGCACCCATGGGGGTACGGGATTGTCTCCGCCATGTGGGGAACTGGCCCCCCTTCCCCTTCGCGGAAGCCCCAACCTTCCACCCGGGGCACGCCTGCACCCTCCCCTCGCACTCACGGACCCAGCGTCGGGGCCGTGCGCCCGCAGACGCCCTAGAAGGAGGGCCACGGTCCCCGTCTGGGGAGGGCACCCCCGGGAAGCCAGGGACGAGCGGCGACCGCGGCCTCTTCCAAAAGGGCAGGCACACAGGCCTGCGCGGCAAAAGCCCACGGGAAGGCAGCACCACTCAAAGGGGAAGGGTCCGCACCTGGCCCAGCAGCTCTTGATGAGCCCCAGGCCCCGCCCCTGGCCGGAGCCTGACCCCGCCCACCCGACTCTGGCTGCGCAGAGGTGCACTTCCTAGGGCCGCCGCTAGGGGGCGCTGGTGAGGGGTTCGAGGACCCTCAGCCCCCACCGGGCTGGGGCCACCCCTGCACCCATGGGGGTATGGGATTGTCTCCGCCATGGGGGAACGGGGCCCCCTTGCCCATCGCGGAAGCCCCAACCTTCCTCCCGGGGGAAGCCTGCACCCTCCTCTCGCACTCACAACCCCAGCGGCGGGGCCGTGCGCCCGCAGACGCCCTAGACGGAGGGCCGGCGTCCCCGTCAGGGGAGGGCACCCCCTGGAAGCCAGGGACGAGCGGCGACCGCGGCCTCTTCCAAAACGGCAGGCACACAGGCCTGCGCGGCAAAAAGCCCCGGGCAAGGCAGCACCACTCAAAGGGGAAGGGTCCGCACCTGGCCCAGCAGCTCTTGATGAGCCCCAGGCCCCGCCCCTGGCCGGAGCCTGACCCCGCCCACCCGACTCTGGCTGCGCAGAGGTGCACTTCCAAGGGCCGCCGCTAGGGGGCGCTGGTGAGGGGGTTCGGGGACCCTCAGCACCCACCGGGCTGGGGCCACCCCTGCACCCATGGGGGTACGGGATTTTCTCCGCCATGGGGGAACGGGGCCCCCTTGCCCTTCGCGGAAGGCCCAACTTTCCTCCCGGGGGAAGCCTGCACCCTCCTCTCGCACTCACAACCCCAGCGGCGGGGCCGTGCGCCCGCAGACGCCCTAGACGGAGGGCCGGGGTCCCCGTCAGGGGAGGGCACCCCCTGGAAGCCAGGGACAAGCGGCGACCGCGGCCTCTTCCAAAACGGCAGGCACACAGGCCTGCGCGGCAAAAAGCCCCGGGCAAGGCAGCAACACTCAAAGGGGAAGGGTCCGCACCTGGCCCAGCAGCTCTTGATGAGCCCCAGGCCCCGCCCCTGGCCGGAGCCTGACCCCGCCCACCCGACTCTGGCTGCGCACAGGTGCACTTCCAAGGGCCGCCGCTAGGGGGCGCTGGTGAGGGGGTTCGGGGACCCTCAGCCCCCACCGAGCTGCGGCCACCCCTGCACCCATGGGGGTACGGGTTGTCCTCCGCCATGGGGGAACGGGGCCCCCTTCTCCTTCGCGGAATCCCCAACCTTCCTCCCGGGGCACGCCTGCAACCTCCCCTCGCACTCACGGCCCCAGCGGCGGGCCCGTTCGCCCGCAGACGCCCTAGACGGAGGGCCGGGGTCCCCGTCTGGGGAGGGCACCCCCTGGAAGCCAGGGACGAGCGGCGACCGCGGCCTCTTCCAAAACGGCAGGCACACAGGCCTGCGCGGCAAAAAGCCCCCGGCAAGGCAGCACCACTCAAAGGGGAAGGGTCCGCACCTGGCCCAGCAGCTCTTGATGAGCCCCAGGCCCCGCCCCTGGCCGGAGCCTGACCCCGCCCACCCGACTCTGGCTGCGCACAGGTGCACTTCCAAGGGCCGCCGCTAGGGGGCGCTGGTGAGGGGGTTCGGGGACCCTCAGCACCCACCGGGCTGGGGCCACCCCTGCACCCATGGGGGTACGGGATTTTCTCCGCCATGGGGGAACGGGGCCCCCTTGCCCTTCGCGGAAGGCCCAACTTTCCTCCCGGGGGAAGCCTGCACCCTCCTCTCGCACTCACAACCCCAGCGGCGGGGCCGTGCGCCCGCAGACGCCCTAGACGGAGGGCCGGGGTCCCCGTCAGGGGAGGGCACCCCCTGGAAGCCAGGGACAAGCGGCGACCGCGGCCTCTTCCAAAACGGCAGGCACACAGGCCTGCGCGGCAAAAAGCCCCGGGCAAGGCAGCAACACTCAAAGGGGAAGGGTCCGCACCTGGCCCAGCAGCTCTTGATGAGCCCCAGGCCCCGCCCCTGGCCGGAGCCTGACCCCGCCCACCCGACTCTGGCTGCGCACAGGTGCACTTCCAAGGGCCGCCGCTAGGGGGCGCTGGTGAGGGGGTTCGGGGACCCTCACCCCCACCGGGCTGGGGCCACCCCTGCACCCATGGGGGTACGGGATTGTCTCCACCATGTGGGGAACGGGGCCCCCTTCCCCTTCGCGGAAGCCCCAACCTTCCTCCCGGGGCACGCCTGCACCCTCCCCTCGCACTCACGGCCCCAGCGGCGGGGCCGTGCGCCCGCAGACGCCCTAGACGGAGGGCCGGGGTCCCCGTCTGGGGAGGGCACCCCCTGGAAGCCAGGGACGAGCGGCGACCACGGCCTCTTCCAAAACGGCAGGCACACAGGCCTGCGCGGCAAAAAGCCCCGGGCAAGGCAGCAACACTCAAAGGGGAAGGGTCCGCACCTGGCCCAGCAGCTCTTGATGAGCCCCAGGCCCCGCCCCTGGCCGGAGCCTGACCCCGCCCACCCGACTCTGGCTGCGCACAGGTGCACTTCCAAGGGCCGCCGCTAGGGGGCGCTGGTGAGGGGGTTCGGGGACCCTCAGCCCCCACCGAGCTGCGGCCACCCCTGCATCCATGGGGGTACGGGTTGTCCTGCGCCATGGGGGAACGGGGCCCCCTTCCCCTTTTCGGAAGCCCCAACCTTCCTCCCGGGGCACGCCTGCACACTCCCCTCGCACTCACAGCCCCAGCGGCGGGGCCGTGCGCCCGCAGACGCCCTAGACGGAGGGCCGGGGTCCCCGTCAGGGGAGGGCACCCCCTGGAAGCCAGGGACGAGCGGCGAACGCGGCCTCTTCCAAAACGGCAGGCACACAGGCCTGCGCGGCAAAAAGCCCCCGGCAAGGCAGCACCACTCAAAGGGGAAGGGTCCGCACCTGGCCCAGCAGCTCTTGATGAGCCCCAGGCCCCGCCCCTGGCCGGAGCCTGACCCCGCCCACCCGACTCTGGCTGCGCACAGGTGCACTTCCTAGGGCCGCCGCTAGGGGGCGCTGGTGAGGGGTTCGGGGACCCTCAGCCTCCACCGGGCTGGGGCCACCCCTGCACCCATGGGGGTACGGGATTGTCTCCGCCATGGGGGAACGGGGCCCCCTTGCCCATCGCGGAAGCCCCAACCTTCCTCCCGGGGGAAGCCTGCACCCTCCTCTCGCACTCACAACCCCAGCGGCGGGGCCGTGCGCCCGCCGACGCCCTAGACGGAGGGAGGGGGTCACCGTCAGGGGAGGGCACCCCCTGGAAGCCAGGGACGAGCGGCGACCGCGGCCTCTTCCAAAACGGCAGGCACACAGGCCTGCGCGGCAAAAAGCCCCGGGCAAGGCAGCACCACTCAAAGGGGAAGGGTCCACACCTGGCCCAGAGATCTTGATGAGCCCCAGGCCCCGCCCCTGGCCGGAGCCTGACCCCGCCCACCCGACTCTGGCTGCGCACAGGTGCACTTCCAAGGGACGCCGCTAGGGACGCTGGTGAGGGGGTTCGGGGACCCTCAGCCCCCACCGGGCTGGGGCCACCCCTGCACCCATGGGGGTACGGGATTGTCTCCGCCATGTGGGGAACTGGCCCCCCTTCCCCTTCGCGGAAGCCCCAACCTTCCACCCGGGGCACGCCTGCACCCTCCCCTCGCACTCACGGACCCAGCGTCGGGGCCGTGCGCCCGCAGACGCCCTAGAAGGAGGGCCACGGTCCCCGTCTGGGGAGGGCACCCCCGGGAAGCCAGGGACGAGCGGCGACCGCGGCCTCTTCCAAAAGGGCAGGCACACAGGCCTGCGCGGCAAAAGCCCACGGGAAGGCAGCACCACTCAAAGGGGAAGGGTCCGCACCTGGCCCAGCAGCTCTTGATGAGCCCCAGGCCCCGCCCCTGGCCGGAGCCTGACCCCGCCCACCCGACTCTGGCTGCGCAGAGGTGCACTTCCTAGGGCCGCCGCTAGGGGGCGCTGGTGAGGGGTTCGAGGACCCTCAGCCCCCACCGGGCTGGGGCCACCCCTGCACCCATGGGGGTATGGGATTGTCTCCGCCATGGGGGAACGGGGCCCCCTTGCCCATCGCGGAAGCCCCAACCTTCCTCCCGGGGGAAGCCTGCACCCTCCTCTCGCACTCACAACCCCAGCGGCGGGGCCGTGCGCCCGCAGACGCCCTAGACGGAGGGCCGGCGTCCCCGTCAGGGGAGGGCACCCCCTGGAAGCCAGGGACGAGCGGCGACCGCGGCCTCTTCCAAAACGGCAGGCACACAGGCCTGCGCGGCAAAAAGCCCCGGGCAAGGCAGCACCACTCAAAGGGGAAGGGTCCGCACCTGGCCCAGCAGCTCTTGATGAGCCCCAGGCCCCGCCCCTGGCCGGAGCCTGACCCCGCCCACCCGACTCTGTCTGCGCACAGGTGCACTTCCAAGGGCCGCCGCTAGGGGGCGATGGTGAGGGGGTTCGGGGACCCTCAGCCCCCACCGAGCTGCGGCCACCCCTGCACCCATGGGGGTACGGGTTGTCCTCCGCCATGGGGGAACGAGGCCCCCTTCCCCTTCGCGGAGGCCCCAACCTTCCTCCCGGGGCACGCCTGCACCCTCCCCTCGCACTCACGGCCCCAGCGGCGGGGCCGTGGGCCCGCAAACGCCCTAGACGGAGGCCGGGGTCCCCGTCTGGGGAGGGCACCCCCTGGAAGCCAGGGACGAGCGGCGACCGCGGCCTCATCCAAAACGGCAGGCACACAGGCCTGCGCGGCAAAAAGCCCCCGGCAAGGCAGCACCACTCAAAGGGGAAGGGTCCGCACCTGGCCCAGCAGCTCTTGATGAGCCCCAGGCCCCGCCCCTGGCCGGAGCCTGACCCCGCCCACCCGACTCTGGCTGCGCACAGGTGCACTTCCTAGGGCCGCCGCTAGGGGGCGCTGGTGAGGGGTTCGGGGACCCTCAGCCCCCAACGGGCTGCGGCCACCCCTGCACCCATGGGGGTACGGGATTGTCTCCGCCATGTGGGGAACGGGGCCCCCTTCCCCTTCGCGGAAGCCCCAACCTTCCTCCCGGGGCATGCCTGCACCCTCCCCTCGCACTCACGGCCCCAGCGGCGGGGCCGTGCGCCCGCAGACGCCCTAGACGGAGGGCCGGGGTCCCCGTCTGCGGAGGGCACCCCCTGGAAGCCAGGGACGAGCGGCGACCGCGGCCTCTTCCAAAACGGCAGGCACACAGGCCTGCGCGGCAAAAAGCCCCCGGCAAGGCACACCACTCAAAGGGGAAGGGTCCGCACCTGGCCCAGCAGCTCTTGATGAGCCCCAGGCCCCGCCCCTGGCCGGAGCCTGACCCCGCCCACCCGACTCTGGCTGCGCACAGGTGCACTTCCAAGGGCCGCCGCTAGGGGGCGCTGGTGAGGGGGTTCGGGGACCCTCAGCACCCACCGGGCTGGGGCCACCCCTGCACCCATGGGGGTACGGGATTTTCTCCGCCATGGGAGAACGGGGCCCCCTTGCCCTTCGCGGAAGGCCCAACTTTCCTCCCGGGGGAAGCCTGCACCCTCCTCTCGCACTCACAACCCCAGCGGCGGGGCCGTGCGCCCGCAGACGCCCTAGACGGAGGGCCGGGGTCCCCGTCAGGGGAGGGCACCCCCTGGAAGCCAGGGACAAGCGGCGACCGCGGCCTCTTCCAAAACGGCAGGCACACAGGCCTGCGCGGCAAAAAGCCCCGGGCAAGGCAGCAACACTCAAAGGGGAAGGGTCCGCACCTGGCCCAGCAGCTCTTGATGAGCCCCAGGCCCCGCCCCTGGCCGGAGCCTGACCCCGCCCACCCGACTCTGGCTGCGCACAGGTGCACTTCCAAGGGCCGCCGCTAGGGGGCGCTGGTGAGGGGGTTCGGGGACCCTCAGCCCCCACCGAGCTGCGGCCACCCCTGCACCCATGGGGGTACGGGTTGTCCTCCGCCATGGGGGAACGGGGCCCCCTTCTCCTTCGCGGAATCCCCAACCTTCCTCCCGGGGCACGCCTGCAACCTCCCCTCGCACTCACGGCCCCAGCGGATGGCCCGTTCGCCCGCAGACGCCCTAGACGGAGGGCCGGGGTCCCCGTCTGGGGAGGGCACCCCCTGGAAGCCAGGGACGAGCGGCGACCGCGGCCTCTTCCAAAACGGCAGGCACACAGGCCTGCGCGGCAAAAAGCCCCCGGCAAGGCAGCAACACTCAAAGGGGAAGGGTCCGCACCTGGCCCAGCAGCTCTTGATGAGCCCCAGGCCCCGCCCCTGGCCGGAGCCTGACCCCGCCCACCCGACTCTGGCTGCGCACAGGTGCACTTCCAAGGGCCGCCGCTAGGGGGCGCTGGTGAGGGGGTTCGGGGACCCTCACCCCCACCGGGCTGGGGCCACCCCTGCACCCATGGGGGTACGGGATTGTCTCCACCATGTGGGGAACGGGGCCCCCTTCCCCTTCGCGGAAGCCCCAACCTTCCTCCCGGGGCACGCCTGCACCCTCCCCTCGCACTCACGGCCCCAGCGGCGGGGCCGTGCGCCCGCAGACGCCCTAGACGGAGGGCCGGGGTCCCCGTCTGGGGAGGGCACCCCCTGGAAGCCAGGGACGAGCGGCGACCACGGCCTCTTCCAAAACGGCAGGCACACAGGCCTGCGCGTCAAAAAGCCCCCGGCAAGGCAGCAACACTCAAAGGGGAAGGGTCCGCACCTGGCCTAGCAGCTCTTGATGAGCCCCAGGCCCCGCCCCTGTCCGGAGCCTGACCCCGCCCACCCGACTCTGGCTGCGCACAGGTGCACTTCCAAGGGCCGCCGCTAGGGGGCGCTGGTGAGGGGGTTCGGGGACCCTCAGCCCCCACCGGGCTGGGGCCACCACTGCACCCATGGGGGTACGGGATTGTCTCCGCCATGTGGGGAACGGGGCCCCCTTCCCCTTCGCGGAAGCCCCAAACTTCCTCCCGGGGCACGCCTGCACCCTGCACTCGCACTCACGGCCCCAGCGGCGGGGCCGTGCGCCCGCAGACGCCCTAGACGGAGGGCCGGGGTCCTCGTCTGGGGAGGGCACCCCCTGGAAGCCAGGGACGAGCGGCGACCGCGGCCTCTACCAAAACGGCAGGCACACAGGCCTGCGCGGCAAAAAGTCCACGGCAAGGCAGCACCACTCAAAGGGGAAGGGTCCGCACCTGGCCCAGCAGTTCTTGATGAGCCCCAGGCCCCGCCCCTGGCCGGAGCCTGACCCCGCCCACCCGACTCTGGCTGCGCACAGGTGCACTTCCAGGGGCCGCCGCTAGGGGGCGCTGGTGAGGGGGTTCGGGGACCCTCAGCCCCCACCGGGCTGCGGCCACCCCTCCACCCATGGGGGTACGGGATTGTCTCCGCCATGTGGGGAACGGGGCCCCCTTCCCCTTCGCGGAAGCCCCAACCTTCCTCCCGGGGCACGCCAGCACCCTCCCCTCGCACTCACGGCCCCAGCGGCGGGGCCGTGCGCCCGCAGACGCCCTAGACGGAGGGCCGGGGTCCCCGTCTGGGGAGGGCACCCCCTGGAAGCCAGGGACGAGTGGCGACCGCGGCCTCTTCCAAAACGGCAGGCACACAGGCCTGCGCGGCAAAAAGCCCCCGGCAAGGCAGCACCACTCAAAGGGGAAGGGTCCGCACCTGGCCCAGCAACTCTTGATGAGCCCCAGGCCCCGCCCCTGGCCGGAGCCTGACCCCGCCCACCCGACTCTGGCTGCGCACAGGTGCACTTCCAAGGGCCGCCGCTAGGGGGCGCTGGTGAGGGGGTTCGGGGACCCTCAGCACCCACCGGGCTGGGGCCACCCCTGCACCCATGGGGGTACGGGATTTTCTCCGCCATGGGGGAACGGGGCCCCCTTGCCCTTCGCGGAAGGCCCAACTTTCCTCCCGGGGGAAGCCTGCACCCTCCTCTCGCACTCACAACCCCAGCGGAGGGGCCGTGCGCCCGCAGACGCCCTAGACGGAGGGCCGGGGTCCCCGTCAGGGGAGGGCACCCCCTGGAAGCCAGGGACAAGCGGCGACCGCGGCCTCTTCCAAAACGGCAGGCACACAGGCCTGCGCGGCAAAAAGCCCCGGGCAAGGCAGCACCACTCAAAGGGGAAGGGTCCGCACCTGGCCCAGCAGCTCTTGATGAGCCCCAGGCCCCGCCCCTGGCCGGAGCCTGACCCCGCCCACCCGACTCTGGCTGCGCACAGGTGCACTTCCAAGGGCCGCCGCTAGGGGGCGCTGGTGAGGGGGTTCGGGGACCCTCAGCCCCCAACGAGCTGCGGCCACCCCTGCATCCATGGGGGTACGGGTTGTCCTGCGCCATGGGGGAACGGGGCCCCCTTCCCCTTTTCGGAAGCCCCAACCTTCCTCCCGGGGCACGCCTGCACACTCCCCTCGCACTCACAGCCCCAGCGGCGGGGCCGTGCGCCCGCAGACGCCCTAGACGGAGGGCCGGGGTCCCCGTCAGGGGAGGGCACCCCCTGGAAGCCAGGGACGAGCGGCGAACGCGGCCTCTTCCAAAACGGCAGGCACACAGGCCTGCGCGGAAAAAGCCCCCGGCAAGGCAGCACCACTCAAAGGGGAAGGGTCCGCACCTGGCCCAGCAGCTCTTGATGAGCCCCAGGCCCCGCCCCTGGCCGGAGCCTGACCCCGCCCACCCGACTCTGGCTGCGCACAGGTGCACTTCCAAGGGCCGCCGCTAGGGGGCGCTGGTGAGGGGGTTCGGGGACCCTCAGCCCCCACCGAGCTGCGGCCACCCCTGCACCCACGGGGGTACGGGTTGTCCTCCGCCATGGGGGACGGGGCCCCCTTCTCCTTCGCGGAAGCCCCAACCTTCCTCCCGGGGCACGCCTGCACACTCCCCTCGCACTCACGGCCCCAGCGGCGGGGCCGTGCGCCCGCAGACGCCCTAGACGGAGGGCCGGGGTCCCCGTCTGGGGAGGGCACCCCCTGGAAGCCAGGGACCAGCGGCGACCGCGGCCTCTTCCAAAACGGCAGGCACACAGGCCTGCGCGGCAAAAAGCCCCCGGCAAGGCAGCACCACTCAAAGGGGAAGGGTCCGCACCTGGCCCAGCAGCTCTTGATGAGCCCCAGGCCCCGCCCCTGGCCGGAGCCTGACCCGCCCACCCGACTCTGGCTGCGCACAGGTGCACTTCCTAGGGCCGCCGCTAGGGGGCGCTGGTGAGGGGTTCGGGGACCCTCAGCCTCCACCGGGCTGGGTCCACCCCTGCACCCATGGGGGTACGGGATTGTCTCCGCCATGGGGGAACGGGGCCCCCTTGCCCATCGCGGAAGCCCCAACCTTCCTCCCGGGGGAAGCCTGCACCCTCCTCTCGCACTCACAACCCCAGCGGCGGGGCCGTGCGCCCGCCGACGCCCTAGACGGAGGGAGGGGGTCACCGTCAGGGGAGGGCACCCCCTGGAAGCCAGGGACGAGCGGCGACCGCGGCCTCTTCCAAAACGGCAGGCACAAAGGCCTGCGCGGTAAAAAGCCCCGGGCAAGGCAGCACCACTCAAAGGGGAAGGGTCCGCACCTGGCCCAGCAGATCTTGATGAGCCCCAGGCCCCGCCCCTGGCCGGAGCCTGACCCCGCCCACCCGACTCTGGCTGCGCACAGGTGCACTTCCAAGGGACGCCGCTAGGGGCGCTGGTGAGGGGGTTCGGGGACCCTCAGCCCCCACCGGGCTGGGGCCACCCCTGCACCCATGGGGGTACGGGATTGTCTCCGCCATGTGGGGAACTGGCCCCCCTTCCCCTTTGCGGAAGCCCCAACCTTCCTCCCGGGGCACGCCTGCACCCTCCCCTCGCACTCACGGCCCCAGCGGCGGGGACGTGCGCCCGCAGACGCCCTAGACGGAGGGCCGGGGTCCCCGTCAGGGAAGGGCACCCCCTGGAAGCCAGGGACGAGCGGCCACCGCGGCCTCTTCCAAAACGGCAGGCACACAGGCCTGCGCGGCAAAAAGCCCCAGGCAAGGCAGCACGACTCAAAGGGGAAGGGTCCACACCTGGCCCAGCAGCTCTTGATGAGAACCAGGCCCGCCCCTGGCCGGAGCCTGACCCCGCCCACCCGACTCTGGCTGCGCAGAGGTGCACTTCCAAGGGCCGCCGCTAGGGGGCGCTGGTGTGGGGGTTCGGGGACCCTCAGCCCCCAACGGGCTGGGGCCACCCCTGCACCCATGGGGGTACGGGATTGTCTCCGCCTGTGGGGAACGGGGCCCCCTTCCCCTTCGCGGAAGCCCCAACCTTCCTCCCGGGGCACGCCTGCACCCTCCCCTCGCACTCACGGCCCCAGCGGCGGGGACGTGCGCCCGCAGACGCCCTAGACGGAGGGCCGGGGTCCCCGTCAGGGAAGGGCACCCCCTGGAAGCCAGGGACGAGCGGCCACCGCGGCCTCTTCCAAAACGGCAGGCACACAGGCCTGCGCGGCAAAAAGCCCCAGGCAAGGCAGCACGACTCAAAGGGGAAGGGTCCGCACCTGGCCCAGCAGCTCTTGATGAGAACCAGGCCCCGCCCCTGGCCGGAGCCTGACCCCGCCCACCCGACTCTGGCTGCGCACAGGTGCACTTCCAAGGGCCGCCGCTAGGGGGCGATGGTGAGGGGGTTCGGGGACCCTCAGCCACCACCTGGCTGGGGCCACCCCTGCACACATGGAGGTACGGGATTGTCTCCGCCATGGGGGAACGGGGCCCCCTTGCCCTTCGCGGAAGCCCCAACCTTCCTCCCGGGGGAATCCTGCACCCTCCCCTCGCACTCACAACCCCAGCGGCGGGGCCGTGCGCCCGCAGACGCCCTAGACGGAGGGCCGGGGTCCCCGTCTGGGGAGGGCACCCCCTGGAAGCCAGGGACGAGCAGCGACCACGGCCTCTTCCAAAACGGCAGGCACACAGGCCTGCGCGGCAAAAAGCCCCCGGCAAGGCAGCACCACTCAAAGGGGAAGGGTCCGCACCTGGCCCAGCAGGTCTTGATGAGCCCCAGGCCCCGCCCCTGGCCGGAGCCTGACCCCGCCCACTCGACTCTGGCTGCGCACAGGTGCACTTCCTAGGGCCGCCGCTAGGGGGCGCTGGTGAGGGGGTTCGGGGACCCTCAGCCCCCAATGGTCTGGGGCCACCCATGCACCCATGGGGGTACGGGATTGTCTCCGCCATGTGGGGAACGGGGCCCCCTTCCCCTTCGCGGAAGCCCCAACCTTCCTCCCGGGGTACGCCTGCACCCTCCCCTCGCACTCACAGCCCCAGCGGCGGGGCCGTGCGCCCGCAAACGCCCTAGACGGAGGGCCGGGGTCCCCGTCAGGGGAGGGCACCCCCTGGAAGCCAGGGACGAGCGGCGACCGCGGCCTCTTCCAAAACGGCAGGCACACAGGCCTGCGCGGCAAAAAGCCCCCGGCAAGGCAGCACCACTCAAAGGGGAAGGGTCCGCACCTGGCCCAGCAGCTCTTGATGAGCCCCAGGCCCCGCCTCTGGCCGGAGACTGACCCCGCCCACCCGACTCTGGCTGCGCACAGGTGCACTTCCAAGGGCAGCCGCTAGGGGGCGCTGGTGAGGGGGTTCGGGGACCCTCAGCCCCCACCGAGCTGCGGCCACCCCTGCACCCATGGGGGTACGGGTTGTCCTCCCCCATGGGGGAACGGGGCCCCCTTCTCCTTCGCGGAATCCCCAACCTTCCTCCCGGGGCACGCCTGCAACCTCCCCTCGCACTCACGGCCCCAGCGGCGGGCCCGTTCGCCCGCAGACGCCCTAGACGGAGGGCCGGGGTCCCCGTCTGGGGAGGGCACCCCCTGGAAGCCAGGGACGAGCGGCGACCGCGGCCTCTTCCAAAACGGCAGGCACACAGGCCTGCGCGGCAAAAAGCCCCCGGCAAGGCAGCAACACTCAAAGGGGAAGGGTCCGCACCTGGCCCAGCAGCTCTTGATGAGCCCCAGGCCCCGCCCCTGGCCGGAGCCTGACCCCGCCCACCCGACTCTGGCTGCGCACAGGTGCACTTCCAAGGGCCGCCGCTAGGGGGCGCTGGTGAGGGGGTTCGGGGACCCTCAGCCCCCACCGGGCTGGGGCCACCACTGCACCCATGGGGGTACGGGATTGTCTCCGCCATGTGGGGAACGGGGCCCCCTTCCCCTTCGCGGAAGCCCCAACCTTCCTCCCGGGGCACGCCTGCACCCTGCACTCGCACTCACGGCCCCAGCGGCGGGGCCGTGCGCCCGCAGACGCCCTAGACGGAGGGCCGGGGTCCCCGTCAGGGGAGGGCACCCCCTGGAAGCCAGGGAGGAGCGGCGACCACGGCCTCTTCCAAAACGGCAGGCACACTAGCCTTTGCGGCAAAAAGCACCGGGCAAGGCAGCACCACTCAAAGGGGAAGGGTCCGCACCTGGCCCAGCAGCTCTTGATGAGCCGCAGGCCCCGCCCCTGACCGGAGCCTGACCCCGTGCACCCGACTCTGGCTGCGCACAGGTGCACTTCCTAGGGCCGCCGCTAGGGGGCGCTGGTGAGGGGGTTCGGGGACCCTCAGCCCCCAACGGGCTGCGGCCACCCCTGCACCCATGGGGGTACGGGTTGTCCTCCGCCATGGGGGAACGGGGCCCCATTCCCCTTCGCGGAAGCCCCAACCTTCCTCCCGGGGCACGCCTGCACCCTCCCCTCGCACTCACGGCCCCAACGGCAGGGCCGTGCGCACGCAGACGCCCTAGACGGAGGGCCGGGGTCCCCATCTGGGGAGGGCACCCCCTGGAAGCCAGGGACGAGCGGCGACCGCGGCCTCTTCCAAAACGGCAGGCACACAGGCCTGCGCTGCAAAAAGCCCCCGGCAAGGCAGCTCCACTCAAAGGGGAAGGGTCCGCACCTGGCCCAACAGCTCTTGATGAGCCCCAGGCCCCGCCCCTGCTCGGAGCCTGACCCGGCCCACCCGACTCTGGCTGCGCACAGGTGCACTTCCAAGGGCCGCCGCTAGGGGGCGCTGGTGAGGGGGTTCGGGGACCCTCAGCCCCCACCGGGCTGGGGCCACCCCTGCACCGATGGGGGTACGGGAATGTCTCCGCCATGGGGGAACGGGCCCCCTTGCCCTTCGCGGAAGCCCCAACCTTCCTCCCGGGGGAAGCCTGCACACTCCCATCGCACTCACAGCCCAAGCGGCGGGGCCGTGCGCCCGCAGACGCCCAAGACGGAGGGCCGGGGTCCCCGTCAGGGGAGGGCACCCCCTGGCAGCCAGGGACGAGCGGCGACCGCGGCCTCTTCCAAAACGGCAGGCACACAGGCCTGCGCGGCAAAAAGCCCCGGGCAAGGCAGCACCACTCAAAGGGGAAGGGTCCGCACCTGGCCCAGCAGCTCTTGATGAGCCCCTGGCCCCGCCCCTGGCCGGAGCCTGACCCCGCCCACCGACTCTGGCTGCGCAGAGGTGCACTTCCAAGGGCCGCCGCTAGGGGGCGCTGGTGAGGGGTTCGGGGACCCTCAGCCCCCACCGGTCTGGGGCCACCCCTGCACCCATGGGGGTACGGGATTGTCTCCGCCATGTGGGGAACGGGGCCCCCTTCCCCTTCGCGGAAGCCCCAACCTTCCTCCCGGGGCACGCCTGCACCCTCCCCTCGCACTCACAGCCCCAGCGGCGGGGCCGTGCGCCCGCAGACGCCCTAGATGGAGGGCCGGGGTCCCCGACAGGGGAGGGCACCCCCTGGAAGCCAGGGACGAGCGGCGACCGCGGCCTCTTCCAAAACGGCAGGCACACAGGCCTGCGTGGCAAACAGCCCCGGGCAAGGCAGCACCACTCAAAGGGGAAGGGTCCGCACCTGACCCAGCAGCTCTTGATGAGCCCCAGGCCCCGCCCCTGGCCGGAGCCTGACCCCGCCCACCCGACTCTGGCTGCGCACAGGTGCACTTCCAAGGGCCGCCGATAGGGGGCGCTGGTGAGGGGGTTCGGGGACCCTCAGCCCCCACCGGGCTGCGGCCACCCCTGCACCCATGGGGGTACGGGATTGTCACCGCCATGTGGGGAACGGGGCCCCCTTCCCCTTCGCGGAAGCCCCAACCTTCCTCCCGGGGCACGCCTGCACCCTCCCCTCGCACTCACGGCCCCAGCGGCAGGGCCAGCGCCCGCAGACGCCCTAGACGGAGGGCCGGGGTCCCCGTCAGGGGAGGGCACCCCCTGGAAGCCAGGGACTAGCGGCGACATGGCCTCTTCCAAAACGGCAGGCACACAGGCCTGCGCGGCAAAAAGCCCCGGGCAAGGCAGCACCACTCAATGGGGAAGGGTCCGCACCTGGCCCAGCAGCTCTTGATGAGCCCCAGGCCCCGCGCCTGGCCGGAGCCTGACCCCGCCCACCCGACTCTGGCTGCGCACAGTTGCACTTCCTAGGGCCGCCGCTAGGGGGCGCTGGTGAGGGGGTTCGGGGACACTCAGCCCCCAACGGGCTGCGGCCACCCCTGCACCCATGGAGGTACGGGTTGTCCTCCGCTATGGGGGAACGGGGCCCCCTTCCCCTTCGCGGAAGCCCCAACCTTCCTCCCGGGGCACGCCTGCACCCTCCCCTCGCACTCACGGCCCCAGCGGGGAGGCCGTGCGCCCGCAGACGCCCTAGACGGAGGGACGGGGTCCCCGTCTGGGGAGGGCACCCACTGGAAGCCAGGGACGAGCGGCGACCGCGGCCTCATCCAAAACGGCAGGCACGCAGGCCGGCGCGGCAAAAAGCCCCGGGCAAGGCAGCCCCACTCAAAGGGGAAGGGTCCCCACCTGGCCCAGCAGCTCTTGATGAGCCCCAGGCCCCGCCCCTGGCCGGAGCCTGACCCCGCCTACCCGAATCTGGCTGCGCACAGGTGCACTTCCAAGGGCCGCCGCTAGGGGGCGCTGGTGATGGGGTTCGGAGACCCTCAGCCCCCACCGGGCTGGGGCCACCCCGGCACCCATGGGGCTACGGGATTGTCTCCGCCATGTGGGGAACGGGGCCCCCTTCCCCTTCGCGGAAGCCCCAACCTTCCTCCCGGGGCACGCCTGCACCCTGCACTCGCACTCACGGCCCCAGCGGCGGGGCCGTGCGCCCGCAGACGCCCTAGACGGAGGGCCGGGGTCCTCGTCTGGGGAGGGCACCCCCTGGAAGCCAGGGACGAGCGGCGACCGCGGCCTCTACCAAAACGGCAGGCACACAGGCCTGCGCGGCAAAAAGTCCACGGCAAGGCAGCACCACTCAAAGGGGAAGGGTCCGCACCTGGCCCAGCAGCTCTTGATGAGCCCCAGGCCCCGCCCCTGGACGGAGCCTGACCCCGCCCACCCGACTCTGGCTGCGCACAGGTGCACTTCCAGGGGCCGCCGCTAGGGGGCGCTGGTGAGGGGGTTCGGGGACCCTCAGCCCCCACCGGGCTGCGGCCACCACTGCACCCATGGGGGTACGGGATTGTCTCCGCCATGTGGGGAACGGGGCCCCCTTCCCCTTCGCGGAAGCCCCAACCTTCCTCCCGGGGCACGCCAGCACCCTCCCCTCGCACTCACGGCCCCAGCGGCGGGGCCGTGCGCCCGCAGACGCCCTAGACGGAGGGCCGGGGTCCCCGTCTGGGGAGGGCACCCCCTGGAAGCCAGGGACGAGTGGCGACCGCGGCCTCTTCCAAAACGGCAGGCACACAGGCCTGCGCGGCAAAAAGCCCCCGGCAAGGCAGCACCACTCAAAGGGGAAGGGTCCGCACCTGGCCCAGCAGCTCTTGATGAGCCCCAGGCCCCGCCCCTGGCCGGAGCCTGACCCCGCCCACCCGACTCTGGCTGCGCACAGGTGCACTTCCAAGGGCCGCCGCTAGGGGGCGCTGGTGAGGGGGTTCGGGGACCCTCAGCCCCCACCGGGCTGCGGTCACCCCTATACCCATGGGGGTACGGGATTGTCTCCGCCATGTGGGGAACGGTGCCCCCTTACCCTTCGCGGAAGCCCCAACCTTCCTCCCGGGGAACGCCTGCACCTCCTCTCGCACTCACAGCCCCAGCGGCGGGGCCGTGCGCCCGCAGACGCCCTAGACGGAAGGCCGGGGTCCCCGTCAGGGGAGGGCACCCCCTGGAAGCCAGGGAGGAGCGGCGACCACGGCCTCTTCCAAAACGGCAGGCACACTAGCCTTTGCGGCAAAAAGCACCGGGCAAGGCAGCACCACTCAAAGGGGAAGGGTCCGCACCTGGCCCAGCAGCTCTTGATGAGCCACAGGCCCCGCCCCTGACCGGAGCCTGACCCCGTGCACCCGACTCTGGCTGCGCACAGGTGCACTTCCTAGGGCCGCCGCTAGGGGGCGCTGGTGAGAGGGTTCGGGGACCCTCAGCCCCCAACGGGCTGCGGCCACCCCTGCACCCATGGGGGTACGGGTTGTCCTCCGCCATGGGGGAACGGGGCCCCATTCCCCTTCGCGGAAGCCCCAACCTTCCTCCCGGGGCACGCCTGCACCCTCCCCTCGCACTCACGGCCCCAACGGCGGGGCCGTGCGCACGCAGACGCCCTAGACGGAGGGCCGGGGTCCCCGTCTGGGGAGGGCACCCCCTGGAAGCCAGGGACAAGCGGCGAACGCGGCCTCTTCCAAAACGGCAGGCACACAGGCCTGCGCGGCAAAAAGCCCCGGGCAAGGCAGCAACACTCAAAGGGGAAGGGTCCGCACCTGGCCCAGCAGCTCTTGATGAGCCCCAGGCCCCGCCCCTGGCCGGAGCCTGACCCCGCCCACCCGACTCTGGCTGCGCACAGGTGCACTTCCAAGGGCCGCCGCTAGGGGGCGCTGGTGAGGGGGTTCGGGGACCCTCAGCCCCCACCGAGCTGCGGCCACCCCTGCACCCATGGGGGTACGGGTTGTCCTCCGCCATGGGGGAACGGGGCCCCCTTCTCCTTCGCGGAATCCCCAACCTTCCTCCCGGGGCACGCCTGCAACCTCCCCTCGCACTCACGGCCCCAGCGGATGGCCCGTTCGCCCGCAGACGCCCTAGACGGAGGGCCGGGGTCCCCGTCTGGGGAGGGCACCCCCTGGAAGCCAGGGACGAGCGGCGACCGCGGCCTCTTCCAAAACGGCAGGCACACAGGCCTGCGCGGCAAAAAGCCCCCGGCAAGGCAGCAACACTCAAAGGGGAAGGGTCCGCACCTGGCCCAGCAGCTCTTGATGAGCCCCAGGCCCCGCCCCTGGCCGGAGCCTGACCCCGCCCACCCGACTCTGGCTGCGCACAGGTGCACTTCCAAGGGCCGCCGCTAGGGGGCGCTGGTGAGGGGGTTCGGGGACCCTCACCCCCACCGGGCTGGGGCCACCCCTGCACCCATGGGGGTACGGGATTGTCTCCACCATGTGGGGAACGGGGCCCCCTTCCCCTTCGCGGAAGCCCCAACCTTCCTCCCGGGGCACGCCTGCACCCTCCCCTCGCACTCACGGCCCCAGCGGCGGGGCCGTGCGCCCGCAGACGCCCTAGACGGAGGGCCGGGGTCCCCGTCTGGGGAGGGCACCCCCTGGAAGCCAGGGACGAGCGGCGACCACGGCCTCTTCCAAAACGGCAGGCACACAGGCCTGCGCGGCAAAAAGCCCCCGGCAAGGCAGCACCACTCAAAGGGGAAGGGTCCGCACCTGGCCTAGCAGCTCTTGATGAGCCCCAGGCCCCGCCCCTGTCCGGAGCCTGACCCCGCCCACCCGACTCTGGCTGCGCACAGGTGCACTTCCAAGGGCCGCCGCTAGGGGGCGCTGGTGAGGGGGTTCGGGGACCCTCAGCCCCCACCGGGCTGGGGCCACCCCTGCACCCATGGGGGTACGGGATTTTCTCCGCCATGGGGGAACGGGGCCCCCTTGCCCTTCGCGGAAGGCCCAACTTTCCTCCCGGGGGAAGCCTGCACCCTCCTCTCGCACTCACAACCCCAGCGGCGGGGCCGTGCGCCCGCAGACGCCCTAGACGGAGGGCCGGGGTCCCCGTCAGGGGAGGGCACCCCCTGGAAGCCAGGGACAAGCGGCGACCGCGGCCTCTTCCAAAACGGCAGGCACACAGGCCTGCGCGGCAAAAAGCCCCGGGCAAGGCAGCACCACTCAAAGGGGAAGGGTCCGCACCTGGCCCAGCAGCTCTTGATGAGCCCCAGGCCCCGCCCCTGGCCGGAGCCTGACCCCGCCCACCCGACTCTGGCTGCGCACAGGTGCACTTCCAAGGGCCGCCGCTAGGGGGCGCTGGTGAGGGGGTTCGGGGACCCTCAGCCCCCACCGAGCTGCGGCCACCCCTGCATCCATGGGGGTACGGGTTGTCCTGCGCCATGGGGGAACGGGGCCCCCTTCCCCTTTTCGGAAGCCCCAACCTTCCTCCCGGGGCACGCCTGCACACTCCCCTCGCACTCACAGCCCCAGCGGCGGGGCCGTGCGCCCGCAGACGCCCTAGACGGAGGGCCGGGGTCCCCGTCAGGGGAGGGCACCCCCTGGAAGCCAGGGACGAGCGGCGAACGCGGCCTCTTCCAAAACGGCAGGCACACAGGCCTGCGCGGAAAAAGCCCCCGGCAAGGCAGCACCACTCAAAGGGGAAGGGTCCGCACCTGGCCCAGCAGCTCTTGATGAGCCCCAGGCCCCGCCCCTGGCCGGAGCCTGACCCCGCCCACCCGACTCTGGCTGCGCACAGGTGCACTTCCAAGGGCCGCCGCTAGGGGGCGCTGGTGAGGGGGTTCGGGGACCCTCAGCCCCCACCGAGCTGCGGCCACCCCTGCACCCACGGGGGTACGGGTTGTCCTCCGCCATGGGGGACGGGGCCCCCTTCTCCTTCGCGGAAGCCCCAACCTTCCTCCCGGGGCACGCCTGCACACTCCCCTCGCACTCACGGCCCCAGCGGCGGGGCCGTGCGCCCGCAGACGCCCTAGACGGAGGGCCGGGGTCCCCGTCTGGGGAGGGCACCCCCTGGAAGCCAGGGACCAGCGGCGACCGCGGCCTCTTCCAAAACGGCAGGCACACAGGCCTGCGCGGCAAAAAGCCCCCGGCAAGGCAGCACCACTCAAAGGGGAAGGGTCCGCACCTGGCCCAGCAGCTCTTGATGAGCCCCAGGCCCCGCCCCTGGCCGGAGCCTGACCCGCCCACCCGACTCTGGCTGCGCACAGGTGCACTTCCTAGGGCCGCCGCTAGGGGGCGCTGGTGAGGGGTTCGGGGACCCTCAGCCTCCACCGGGCTGGGGCCACCCCTGCACCCATGGGGGTACGGGATTGTCTCCGCCATGGGGGAACGGGGCCCCCTTGCCCATCGCGGAAGCCCCAACCTTCCTCCCGGGGGAAGCCTGCACCCTCCTCTCGCACTCACAACCCCAGCGGCGGGGCCGTGCGCCCGCCGACGCCCTAGACGGAGGGAGGGGGTCACCGTCAGGGGAGGGCACCCCCTGGAAGCCAGGGACGAGCGGCGACCGCGGCCTCTTCCAAAACGGCAGGCACACAGGCCTGCGCGGCAAAAAGCCCCGGGCAAGGCAGCACCACTCAAAGGGGAAGGGTCCGCACCTGGCCCAGCAGATCTTGATGAGCCCCAGGCCCCGCCCCTGGCCGGAGCCTGACCCCGCCCACCCGACTCTGGCTGCGCACAGGTGCACTTCCAAGGGACGCCGCTAGGGGCGCTGGTGAGGGGGTTCGGGGACCCTCAGCCCCCACCGGGCTGGGTCCACCCCTGCACCCATGGGGGTACGGGATTGTCTCCGCCATGTGGGGAACTGGCCCCCCTTCCCCTTCGCGGAAGCCCCAACCTTCCTCCGGGGCACGCCTGCACCCTCCCCTCGCACTCACGGCCCCAGCGGCGGGGACGTGCGCCCGCAGACGCCCTAGACGGAGGGCCGGGGTCCCCGTCAGGGAAGGGCACCCCCTGGAAGCCAGGGACGAGCGGCCACCGCGGCCTCTTCCAAAACGGCAGGCACACAGGCCTGCACGGCAAAAAGCCCCAGGCAAGGCAGCACGACTCAAAGGGGAAGGGTCCACACCTGGCCCAGCAGCTCTTGATGAGAACCAGGCCCGCCCCTGGCCGGAGCCTGACCCCGCCCACCCGACTCTGGCTGCGCAGAGGTGCACTTCCAAGGGCCGCCGCTAGGGGGCGCTGGTGTGGGGGTTCGGGGACCCTCAGCCCCCAACGGGCTGGGGCCACCCCTGCACCCATGGGGGTACGGGATTGTCTCCGCCTGTGGGGAACGGGGCCCCCTTCCCCTTCGCGGAAGCCCCAACCTTCCTCCCGGGGCACGCCTGCACCCTCCCCTCGCACTCACGGCCCCAGCGGCGGGGACGTGCGCCCGCAGACGCCCTAGACGGAGGGCCGGGGTCCCCGTCAGGGAAGGGCACCCCCTGGAAGCCAGGGACGAGCGGCCACCGCGGCCTCTTCCAAAACGGCAGGCACACAGGCCTGCGCGGCAAAAAGCCCCAGGCAAGGCAGCACGACTCAAAGGGGAAGGGTCCGCACCTGGCCCAGCAGCTCTTGATGAGAACCAGGCCCCGCCCCTGGCCGGAGCCTGACCCCGCCCACCCGACTCTGGCTGCGCACAGGTGCACTTCCAAGGGCCGCCGCTAGGGGGCGATGGTGAGGGGGTTCGGGGACCCTCAGCCACCACCTGGCTGGGGCCACCCCTGCACCCATGGAGGTACGGGAATGTCTCCGCCATGGGGGAACGGGGCCCCCTTGCCCTTCGCGGAAGCCCCAACCTTCCTCCCGGGGGAATCCTGCACCCTCCCCTCGCACTCACAACCCCAGCGGCGGGGCCGTGCGCCCGCAGACGCCCTAGACGGAGGGCCGGGGTCCCCGTCTGGGGAGGGCACCCCCTGGAAGCCAGGGACGAGCAGCGACCACGGCCTCTTCCAAAACGGCAGGCACACAGGCCTGCGCGGCAAAAAGCCCCCGGCAAGGCAGCACCACTCAAAGGGGAAGGGTCCGCACCTGGCCCAGCAGGTCTTGATGAGCCCCAGGCCCCGCCCCTGGCCGGAGCCTGACCCCGCCCACCCGACTCTGGCTGCGCACAGGTGCACTTCCTAGGGCCGCCGCTAGGGGGCGCTGGTGAGGGGGTTCGGGGACCCTCAGCCCCCACCGAGCTGCGGCCACCCCTGCACCCATGGGGGTACGGGTTGTCCTCCCCCATGGGGGAACGGGGCCCCCTTCTCATTCGCGGAATCCCCAACCTTCCTCCCGGGGCACGCCTGCAACCTCCCCTCGCACTCACGGCCCCAGCGGCGGGCCCGTTCGCCCGCAGACGCCCTAGACGGAGGGCCGGGGTCCCCGTCTGGGGAGGGCACCCCCTGGAAGCCAGGGACGAGCGGCGACCGCGGCCTCTTCCAAAACGGCAGGCACACAGGCCTGCGCGGCAAAAAGCCCCCGGCAAGGCAGCAACACTCAAAGGGGAAGGGTCCGCACCTGGCCCAGCAGCCCTTGATGAGCCCCAGGCCCCGCCCCTGGCCGGAGCCTGACCCCGCCCACCCGACTCTGGCTGCGCACAGGTGCACTTCCAAGGGCCGCCGCTAGGGGGCGCTGGTGAGGGGGTTCGGGGACCCTCAGCCCCCACCGGGCTGGGGCCACCACTGCACCCATGGGGGTACGGGATTGTCTCCGCCATGTGGGGAACGGGGCCCCCTTCCCCTTCGCGGAAGCCCCAACCTTCCTCCCGGGGCACGCCTGCACCCTCCCCTCGCACTCACAGCCCCAGCGGCGGGGCCGTGCGCCCGCAGACGCCCTAGACGGAGGGCCGGGGTCCCCGACAGGGGAGGGCACCCCCTGGAAGCCAGGGACGAGCGGCGACCGCGGCCTCTTCCAAAACGGCAGGCACACAGGCCTGCGTGGCAAACAGCCCCGGGCAAGGCAGCACCACTCAAAGGGGAAGGGTCCGCACCTGACCCAGCAGCTCTTGATGAGCCCCAGGCCCCGCCCCTGGCCGGAGCCTGACCCCGCCCACCCGACTCTGGCTGCGCACAGGTGCACTTCCAAGGGCCGCCGATAGGGGGCGCTGGTGAGGGGGTTCGGGGACCCTCAGCCCCCACCGGGCTGCGGCCACCCCTGCACCCATGGGGGTACGGGATTGTCACCGCCATGTGGGGAACGGGGCCCCCTTCCCCTTCGCGGAAGCCCCAACCTTCCTCCCGGGGCACGCCTGCACCCTCCCCTCGCACTCACGGCCCCAGCGGCAGGGCCAGCGCCCGCAGACGCCCTAGACGGAGGGCCGGGGTCCCCGTCAGGGGAGGGCACCCCCTGGAAGCCAGGGACTAGCGGCGACATGGCCTCTTCCAAAACGGCAGACACACAGGCCTGCGCGGCAAAAAGCCCCGGGCAAGGCAGCACCACTCAATGGGGAAGGGTCCGCACCTGGCCCAGCAGCTCTTGATGAGCCCCAGGCCCCGCGCCTGGCCGGAGCCTGACCCCGTGCACCCGACTCTGGCTGCGCACAGGTGCACTTCCTAGGGCCGCCGCTAGGGGGCGCTGGTGAGGGGGTTCGGGGACCCTCAGCCCCCAACGGGCTGCGGCCACCCCTGCACCCATGGGGGTACGGGTTGTCCTCCGCCATGGGGGAACGGGGCCCCATTCCCCTTCGCGGAAGCCCCAACCTTCCTCCCGGGGCACGCCTGCACCCTCCCCTCGCACTCACGGCCCCAACGGCAGGGCCGTGCGCACGCAGACGCCCTAGACGGAGGGCCGGGGTCCCCGTCTGGGGAGGGCACCCCCTGGAAGCCAGGGACGAGCGGCGACCGCGGCCTCTTCCAAAACGGCAGGCACACAGGCCTGCGCTGCAAAAAGCCCCCGGCAAGGCAGCTCCACTCAAAGGGGAAGGGTCCGCACCTGGCCCAACAGCTCTTGATGAGCCCCAGGCCCCGCCCCTGCTCGGAGCCTGACCCGGCCCACCCGACTCTGGCTGCGCACAGGTGCACTTCCAAGGGCCGCCGCTAGGGGGCGCTGGTGAGGGGGTTCGGGGACCCTCAGCCCCCACCGGGCTGGGGCCACCCCTGCACCGATGGGGGTACGGGAATGTCTCCGCCATGGGGGAACGGGCCCCCTTGCCCTTCGCGGAAGCCCCAACCTTCCTCCCGGGGGAAGCCTGCACACTCCCATCGCACTCACAGCCCAAGCGGCGGGGCCGTGCGCCCGCAGACGCCCAAGACGGAGGGCCGGGGTCCCCGTCAGGGGAGGGCACCCCCTGGCAGCCAGGGACGAGCGGCGACCGCGGCCTCTTCCAAAACGGCAGGCACACAGGCCTGCGCGGCAAAAAGCCCCGGGCAAGGCAGCACCACTCAAAGGGGAAGGGTCCGCACCTGGCCCAGCAGCTCTTGATGAGCCCCTGGCCCCGCCCCTGGCCGGAGCCTGACCCCGCCCACCGACTCTGGCTGCGCAGAGGTGCACTTCCAAGGGCCGCCGCTAGGGGGCGCTGGTGAGGGGTTCGGGGACCCTCAGCCCCCACCGGGCTGGGGCCACCCCTGCACCCATGGGGGTACGGGATTGTCTCCGCCATGTGGGGAACGGGGCCCCCTTCCCCTTCGCGGAAGCCCCAACCTTCCTCCCGGGGCACGCCTGCACCCTCCCCTCGCACTCACAGCCCCAGCGGCGGGGCCGTGCGCCCGCAGACGCCCTAGACGGAGGGCCGGGGTCCCCGACAGGGGAGGGCACCCCCTGGAAGCCAGGGACGAGCGGCGACCGCGGCCTCTTCCAAAACGGCAGGCACACAGGCCTGCGTGGCAAACAGCCCCGGGCAAGGCAGCACCACTCAAAGGGGAAGGGTCCGCACCTGACCCAGCAGCTCTTGATGAGACCCAGGCCCCGCCCCTGGCCGGAGCCTGACCCCGCCCACCCGACTCTGGCTGCGCACAGGTGCACTTCCAAGGGCCGCCGATAGGGGGCGCTGGTGAGGGGGTTCGGGGACCCTCAGCCCCCACCGGGCTGCGGCCACCCCAGCACCCATGGGGGTACGGGATTGTCACCGCCATGTGGGGAACGGGGCCCCCTTCCCCTTCGCGGAAGCCCCAACCTTCCTCCCGGGGCACGCCTGCACCCTCCCCTCGCACTCACGGCCCCAGCGGCAGGGCCAGCGCCCGCAGACGCCCTAGACGGAGGGCCGGGGTCCCCGTCAGGGGAGGGCACCCCCTGGAAGCCAGGGACTAGCGGCGACATGGCCTCTTCCAAAACGGCAGGCACACAGGCCTGCGCGGCAAAAAGCCCCGGGCAAGGCAGCACCACTCAATGGGGAAGGGTCCGCACCTGGCCCAGCAGCTCTTGATGGGCCCCAGGCCCCGCGCCTGGCCGGAGCCTGACCCCGCCCACCCGACTCTGGCTGCGCACAGTTGCACTTCCTAGGGCCGCCGCTAGGGGGCGCTGGTGAGGGGGTTCGGGGACACTCAGCCCCCAACGGGCTGCGGCCACCCCTGCACCCATGGAGGTACGGGTTGTCCTCCGCCATGGGGGAACGGGGCCCCCTTCCCCTTCGCGGAAGCCCCAACCTTCCTCCCGGGGCACGCCTGCACCCTCCCCTCGCACTCACGGCCCCAGCGGGGAGGCCGTGCGCCCGCATACGCCCTAGACGGAGGGACGGGGTCCCCGTCTGGGGAGGGCACCCACTGGAAGCCAGGGACGAGCGGCGACCGCGGCCTCTTCCAAAACGGCAGGCACGCAGGCCGGCGCGGCAAAAAGCCCCGGGCAAGGCAGCCCCACTCAAAGGGGAAGGGTCCCCACCTGGCCCAGCAGCTCTTGATGAGCCCCAGGCCCCGCCCCTGGCCGGAGCCTGACCCCGCCTACCCGAATCTGGCTGCGCACAGGTGCACTTCCAAGGGCCGCCGCTAGGGGGCGCTGGTGATGGGGTTCGGAGACCCTCAGCCCCCACCGGGCTGGGGCCACCCCGGCACCCATGGGGCTACGGGATTGTCCTCCCCCATGGGGCAATGGTGCCCCCTTTCCCTGCACGGAAGCCCCAACCTTCCTCCCGGGGCACGCCTGCACCCTCCCCTCGCACTCACAGCCCCAGCGGCGGGGCCTGCGCCCGCAGACGCCCTAGACGGAGGTCCGGCGTCCCCGTCAGGGGAGGGCACCCCCTGGAAGCCAGGGACCAGCGGCGACCGCGGCCTCTTCCAAAACAATAGGCACACAGGCCTGCGCGGCAAAAAGCCCCAGGCAAGGCAGCACCACTCAAAGGGGAAGGGTCCACACCTGGCCCAGCAGCTCTTGATGAGCCCCAAGCCCCGCCCCTGGCCGGAGCCTGACCCCGCCCACCCGACTCTGGCTGCGCAGAGGTGCACTTCCAAGGGCCGCCGCTAGGGGGCGCTGGTGTGGGGGTTCGGGGACCCTCAGCCCCCAACGGGCTGGGGCCACCCCTGCACCCATGGGGGTACGGGATTGTCTCCGCCTGTGGGGAACGGGGCCCCCTTCCCCTTCGCCGAAGCCCCAACCTTCCTCCCGGGGCACGCCTGCACCCTCCCCTCGCACTCACGGCCCCAGCGGCGGGGACGTGCGCCCGCAGACGCCCTAGACGGAGGGCCGGGGTCCCCGTCAGGGAAGGGCACCCCCTGGAAGCCAGGGACGAGCGGCCACCGCGGCCTCTTCCAAAACGGCAGGCACACAGGCCTGCGCGGCAAAAAGCCCCCGGCAAGGCAGCACCACTCAAAGGGGAAGGGTCCGCACCTGGCCCAGCAGCTCTTGATGAGCCCCAGGCCCCGCCTCTGGCCGGAGACTGACCCCGCCCACCCGACTCTGGCTGCGCACAGGTGCACTTCCAAGGGCCGCCGCTAGGGGGCGCTGGTGAGGGGGTTCGGGGACCCTCAGCCCCCACCGAGCTGCGGCCACCCCTGCACCCATGGGGGTACGGGTTGTCCTCCCCCATGGGGGAACGGGGCCCCCTTCTCCTTCGCGGAATCCCCAACCTTCCTCCCGGGGCACGCCTGCAACCTCCCCTCGCACTCACGGCCCCAGCGGCGGGCCCGTTCGCCCGCAGACGCCCTAGACGGAGGGCCGGGGTCCCCGTCTGGGGAGGGCACCCCCTGGAAGCCAGGGACGAGCGGCGACCGCGGCCTCTTCCAAAACGGCAGGCACACAGGCCTGCGCGGCAAAAAGCCCCCGGCAAGGCAGCAACACTCAAAGGGGAAGGGTCCGCACCTGGCCCAGCAGCTCTTGATGAGCCCCAGGCCCCGCCCCTGGCCGGAGCCTGACCCCGCCCACCCGACTCTGGCTGCGCACAGGTGCACTTCCAAGGGCCGCCGCTAGGGGGCGCTGGTGAGGGGGTTCGGGGACCCTCAGCCCCCACCGGGCTGGGGCCACCACTGCACCCATGGGGGTACGGGATTGTCTCCGCCATGTGGGGAACGGGGCCCCCTTCCCCTTCGCGGAAGCCCCAACCTTCCTCCCGGGGCACGCCTGCACCCTGCACTCGCACTCACGGCCCCAGCGGCGGGGCCGTACGCCCGCAGACGCCCTAGACGGAGGGCCGGGGTCCTCGTCTGGGGAGGGCACCCCCTGGAAGCCAGGGACGAGCGGCGACCGCGGCCTCTACCAAAACGGCAGGCACACAGGCCTGCGCGGCAAAAAGTCCACGGCAAGGCAGCACCACTCAAAGGGGAAGGGTCCGCACCTGGCCCAGCAGCTCTTGATGAGCCCCAGGCCCCGCCCCTGGCCGGAGCCTGACCCCGCCCACCCGACTCTGGCTGCGCACAGGTGCACTTCCAGGGGCCGCCGCTAGGGGGCGCTGGTGAGGGGGTTCGGGGACCCTCAGCCCCCACCGGGCTGCGGCCACCACTGCACCCATGGGGGTACGGGATTGTCTCCGCCATGTGGGGAACGGGGCCCCCTTCCCCTTCGCGGAAGCCCCAACCTTCCTCCCGGGGCACGCCAGCACCCTCCCCTCGCACTCACGGCCCCAGCGGCGGGGCCGTGAGCCCGCAGACGCCCTAGACGGAGGGCCGGGGTCCCCGTCTGGGGAGGGCACCCCCTGGAAGCCAGGGACGAGTGGCGACCGCGGCCTCTTCCAAAACGGCAGGCACACAGGCCTGCGCGGCAAAAAGCCCCGGGCAAGGCAGCACCACTCAAAGGGGAAGGGTCCGCACCTGGCCCAGCAGCTCTTGATGAGCCCCTGGCCCCGCCCCTGGCCGGAGCCTGACCCCGCCCACCGACTCTGGCTGCGCAGAGGTGCACTTCCAAGGGCCGCCGCTAGGGGGCGCTGGTGAGGGGTTCGGGGACCCTCAGCCCCCACCGGGCTGGGGCCACCCCTGCACCCATGGGGGTACGGGATTGTCTCCGCCATGTGGGGAACGGGGCCCCCTTCCCCTTCGCGGAAGCCCCAACCTTCCTCCCGGGGCACGCCTGCACCCTCCCCTCGCACTCACAGCCCCAGCGGCGGGGCCGTGCGCCCGCAGACGCCCTAGACGGAGGGCCGGGGTCCCCGACAGGGGAGGGCACCCCCTGGAAGCCAGGGACGAGCGGCGACCGCGGCCTCTTCCAAAACGGCAGGCACACAGGCCTGCGCGGCAAAAGGCCCCCGGCAAGGCAGCACCACTCAAAGGGGAAGGGTCCGCATCTGGCCCAGCAGCTCTTGATGAGCCCCAGGCCCCGCCCCTGGCCGGAGCCTGACCCCGCCCACCCGACTCTGGCTGCGCACAGGTGCACTTCCTAGGGCCGCCGCTAGGGGGCGCTGGTGAGGGGGTTCGGGGACCCTCAGCCCCCAACGGGCTGCGGCCACCCCTGCACCCATGGGGGTACGGGTTGTCCTCCGCCATGGGGGAACGGGACCCCCTTCCCCTTCACGGAAGCCCCAACCTTCCTCCCGGGGCACGCCTGCACCCTCCCCTCGCACTCACGGCCCCAGCGGCGAGGCCGTGCGCCCGCAGACGCCCTAGACCGAGGGCCGGGCTCCCCGTCTGGGGAGGGCACCCCCTGGAAGCCAGGGACGAGCGGCGACCGCGGCCTCTTCCAAAACGGCAGGCACACAGGCCTGCGCGGCAAAAAGCCCCAGGCAAGGCAGCACCACTCAAAGGGGAAGGGTCCGCACCTGGCCCAGCAGCTCTTGATGAGCCCCAGGCCCCGCCCCTGGCCGGAGCCTGACCCCGCCCACCCGACTCTGGCTGCGCACAGGTGCACTTCCAAGGGCCGCCGCTAGGGGGCGCTGGTGAGGGGGTTCGGGGACGCTCAGCCCCCACCGAGCTTCGGCCAATCCTGCACCCATGGGGGTACGGGTTGTCCTCCGCCATGGGGGAACGGGGCCCCCTTCTCCTTCGCGGAAGCCCCAACCTTCCTCCCGGGGCACGCGTGCACCCTCCCCTCGCACTCACGGCCCCAGCGGCGGGGCCTTGCGCCCGCAGACGCCCTAGACGGAGGGACGGGGTCCCCGTCTGGGGAGGGCACCCACTGGAAGCCAGGGACGAGCGGCGACCGCGGCCTCTTCCAAAACGGCAGGCACGCAGGCCGGCGCGGCAAAAAGCCACGGGCAAGGCAGCCCCACTCAAAGGGGAAGGGTCCCCACCTGGCCCAGCAGCTCTTGATGAGCCCCAGGCCCCGCCCCTGGCCGGAGCCTGACCCCGCCTACCCGAATCTGGCTGCGCACAGGTGCACTTCCAAGGGCCGCCGCTAGGGGGCGCTGGTGATGGGGTTCGGAGACCCTCAGCCCCCACCGGGCTGGGGCCACCCCGGCACCCATGGGGCTACGGGATTGTCCTCCCCCATGGGGCAATGGGGCCCCCTTTCCCTGCACGGAAGCCCCAACCTTCCTCCCGGGGCACGCCTGCACCCTCCCCTCGCACTCACAGCCCCAGCGGCGGGGCCTGCGCCCGCAGACGCCCTAGACGGAGGTCCGGCGTCCCCGTCAGGGGAGGGCACCCCCTGGAAGCCAGGGACGAGCGGCGACCGCGGCCTCTTCCAAAACGGCAGGCACACAGGCCTGCGCGGCAAAAAGCCACCGGGCAAGGCAGCACCACTCAAAGGGGAAGGGTCCGCACCTGGCCCAGCAGCTCTTGATGAGCCCCAGGCCCCGCCCCTGGCCGGAGACTGACCCCGCCCACCCGACTCTGTCTGCGCACAGGTGCACTTCCAAGGGCCGCCGCTAGGGGGCGATGGTGAGGGGGTTCGGGGACCCTCAGCCCCCACCGAGCTGCGGCCACCCCTGCACCCATGGGGGTACGGGTTGTCCTCCGCCATGGGGGAACGAGGCCCCCTTCCCCTTCGCGGAAGCCCCAACCTTCCTCCCGGGGCACGCCTGCACCCTCCCCACGCACTCACGGCCCCAGCGGCGGGGCCGTGGGCTCGCAGACGCCCTAGACGGAGGCCCGGGGTCCCCGTCTGGGGAGGGCACCCCCTGGAAGCCAGGGACGAGCGGCGACCGCGGCCTCTTCCAAAACGGCAGGCACACAGGCCTGCGCGGCAAAAAGCCCCCGGCAAGGCAGCACCACTCAAAGGGGAAGGGTCCGCACCTGGCCCAGCAGCTCTTGATGAGCCCCAGGCCCCGCCCCTGGCCGGAGCCTGACCCCGCCCACCCGACTCTGGCTGCGCACAGGTGCACTTCCAAGGGCCGCCGCTAGGGGGCGCTGGTGAGGGGGTTCGGGGACCCTCAGCCCCCACCGGGCTGGGGCCACCCCTGCACCCATGGGGGTACGGGATTGTCTCCGCCATGTGGGGAACGGGGCCCCCTTCCCCTTCGCGGAAGCCCCAACCTTCCTCCCGGGGCACGCCTGCACCCTGCACTCGCACTCACGGCCCCAGTGGCGGGGCCGTGCGCCCGCTGACGCCCTAGACGGAGGGCCGGGGTCCCCGTCTGGGGAGGGCACCCCCTGGAAGCCAGGGACGAGAGGCGACCGCGGCCACTTCCAAAACGGCAGGCACACAGGCCTGCGCGCCAAAAAGCCCCCGGCAAGGCAGCACCACTCAAAGGGGAAGGGTCCGCACCTGGCCCAGCAGCTCTTGATGAGCCCCAGGCCCCGCCCCTGGCCGGAGCCTGACTCCGCCGACCCGACTCTGGCTGCGCAGAGGTGCACTTCCAAGGGACGCCGCTAGGGGGCGCTGGTGAGGGGGTTCGGGGACCCTCAGCCCCCAACGGGCTGGGGCCGCCCCTGCACCCATGGGGGTACGGGATTGTCTCCGCCATGTGGGGAACGGGGCCCCCTTCCCCTTCGCGGAAGCCCCAACCTTCCTCCCGGGGCACGCCTGCACCCTCCCCTCGCACTCACAGCCCCAGCGGCGGGGCCGTGCGCCCGCAGACGCCCTAGACGGAGGGCCGGGGTCCCCGTCAGGGGAGGGCACCCCCTGGAAGCCAGGGACGAGCGGCGACCGCGGCCTCTTCCAAAACGGCAGGCACACAGGCCTGCGCGGCAAAAAGCCCCGGGCAAGGCAGCACCACTCAAAGGGGAAGGGTCCGCACCTGGCCCAGCAGCTCTTGATGAGCCCCAGGCCCCGCCCCTGGCCGGAGCCTGACCCCGCCCACCGACTCTGGCTGCGCACAGGTGCACTTCAAAGGGCCGCCGCTAGGGGGCGCTGGTGAGGGGTTCGGGGACCCTCAGCCCCCATCGAGCTGCGGCCACCCCTGCACCCATGGGGGTACGGGTTGTCCTCCGCCATGGGGGAACGGGGCCCCCTTCTCCTTCGCGGAAGCCCCAACCATCCTCCCGGGGCACGCCGGCACCCTCCCCTCGCACTCACGGCCCCAGCGGCGGGGCCGTGCGCCCGCAGACGCCCTAGACGGAGGTCCGGGGTCCCCGTCTGGGGAGGGCACCCCCTGCAAGCCAGGGACGAGCGGCGACCGCGGCCTCTTCCAAAACGGCAGGCACACAGGCCTGCGCGGCAAAAAGCCCCCGACAAGGCAGCACCACTCAAAGGGGAAGGGTCCGCACCTGGCCCAGCAGCTCTTGATGAGCCCCAGGCCCCGCCCCTGGCCGGAGCCTGAACCCGCCCACCCGACTCTGGCTGCGCACAGGTGCACTTCCTAGGGCCGCCGCTAGGGGGCGCTGGTGAAGGGGTTCGGGGACACTCAGCCCCCACCGGGCTGCGGCCACCCCTGCAACCATGGGGGTACGGGTTGTCCTCCGCCATGGGGGAACGGGGCCCCCTTCCCCTTCGCGGAAGCCCCAACCTTCCTCCCGGGGCACGCCTGCAACCTCCCCTCGCACTCATGGCCCCAGCGCCGAGGCCGTGCGCCCGCAGACGCCATAGACGGAGGGCCGGGGTCCCCGTCTGTGGAGGGCACTTCCTGGAAGCCAGGGACGAGCGGCGACCGCGGCCTCTTCCAAAACGGCAGGCACACAGGCCTGCGCGGCAAAAAGCCCCGGCAAGGCAGCACCACTCAAAGGGGAAGGGTCCGTACCTGGCCCAGCAGCCTTTGATGAGCCCCAGGCCCCGCCCCTGGCCGGAGCCTGACCCCGCCCACCCGACTCTGGCTGCGCACAGGTGCATTTCCAAGGGCCGCCGCTAGGGGGCGCTGGTGAGGGGGTTCGGGGACCCTCAGCCCCCACCGAGCTGCGACCACCCCTGCACCCATGGGGGTACGGGTTGTCCTCCGCCATGGGGGAACGGGGCCCCCTTCTCCTTCGCGGAAGCCCCAACCTTCCTCCCGGGGCACGCCTGCACCCTCCCCTCGCACTCACGGCCCCAGCGGCGGGGCCGTGCGCCCGCAGACGCCCTAGACGGAGGGCCGGGGTCCCCGTCAGGGGAGGGCACCCCCTGGAAGCCAGGGACGAGCGGCGACCGCGGCCTCTTCCAAAACGGCAGGCACACAGGCCTGCGCGGCAAAAAGCCCCCGGCAAGGCAGCAGCACTCAAAGGGGAAGGGTCCGCACCTGGCCCAGCAGCTCTTGATGAGCCCCAGGCCCCGCCCCTGGCCGGAGCCTGACCCCGCCCACCCGACTCTGGCTGCGCACAGGTGCACTTCCAAGGGCCGCCGCTAGGGGGCGCTGGTGAGGGGGTTCGGGGACCCTCAGCCCCCACCGGGCTGCGGTCACCCCTATACCCATGGGGGTACGGGATTGTCTCCGCCATGTGGGGAACGGTGTCCCCTTTCCCTTCGCGGAAGCCCCAACCTTCCTCCCGGGGAACGCCTGCACCTCCTCTCGCACTCACAGCCCCAGCGGCGGGGCCGTGCGCCCGCAGACGCCCTAGACGGAGGGCCGGGGTCCCCGTCAGGGGAGGGCACCCCCTGGAAGCCAGGGAGGAGCGGCGACCACGGCCTCTTCCAAAACGGCAGGCACACTAGCCTTTGCGGCAAAAAGCACCGGGCAAGGCAGCACTACTCAAAGGGGAAGGGTCCGCACCTGGCCCAGCAGCTCTTGATGAGCCGCAGGCCCCGCCCCTGACCGGAGCCTGACCCCACGCACCCGACTCTGGCTGCGCACAGGTGCACTTCCTAGGGCCGCCGCTAGGGGGCGCCGGTGAGGGGGTTCGGGGACCCTCAGCCCCCAACGGGCTGCGGCCACCCCTGTACCCATGGGGGTACGGGTTGTCCTCCGCCATGGGGGAACGGGGCCCCATTCCCCTTCGCGGAAGCCCCAACCTTCCTCCCGGGGCACGCCTGCACCCTCCCCTCGCACTCACGGCCCCAACGGCGGGGCCGTGCGCACGCAGACGCCCTAGACGGAGGGCCGGGGTCCCCGTCTGGGGAGGGCACCCCCTGGAAGCCAGGGACGAGCGGCGACCGCGGCCTCTTCCAAAACGGCAGGCACACAGGCCTGCGCTGCAAAAAGCCCCCGGCAAGGCAGCTCCACTCAAAGGGGAAGGGTCCGCACCTGGCCCAACAGCTCTTGATGAGCCCCAGGCCCCGCCCCTGCTCGGAGCCTGACCCGGCCCACCCGACTCTGGCTGCGCACAGGTGCACTTCCAAGGGCCGCCGCTAGGGGGCGCTGGTGAGGGGGTTCGGGGACCCTCAGCCCCCACCGGGGGGGGCCAGCCCTGCACCGATGGGGGTACGGGAATGTCTCCGCCATGGGGGAACGGGCCCCCTTGCCCTTCGCGGAAGCCCCAACCTTCCTCCCGGGGGAAGCCTGCACACTCCCCTCGCACTCACAGCCCAAGCGGCGGGGCCGAGCGCCCGCAGACGCCCAAGACGGAGGGCCGGGGTCCCCGTCAGGGGAGGGCACCCCCTGGCAGCCAGGGACGAGCGGCGACCGCGGCCTCTTCCAAAACGGCAGGCACACAGGCCTGCGCGGCAAAATGCCCCGGGCAAGGCAGCACCACTCAAAGGGGAAGGGTCCGCACCTGGCCCAGCAGCTCTTGATGAGCCCCTGGCCCCGCCCCTGGCCGGAGCCTGACCCCGCCCACCGACTCTGGCTGCGCAGAGGTGCACTTCCAAGGGCCGCCGCTAGGGGGCGCTGGTGAGGGGGTTCGGGGACCCTCAGCCCCCACCGGGCTGGGGCCACCCCTGCACCCATGGGGGTACGGGATTGTCTCCGCCATGTGGGGAACGGGGCCCCCTTCCCCTAGCGGAAACCCCAACCTTCCTCCCGGGGCACGCCTGCACCCTCCCCTCGCACTCACAGCCCCAGCGGCGGGGCCGTGCGCCCGCAGACGCCCTAGACGGAGGGCCGGGGTCCCCGACAGGGGAGGGCACCCCCTGGAAGCCAGGGACGAGCGGCGACCGCGGCCTCTTCCAAAACGGCAGGCACACAGGCCTGCGCGGCAAAAAGCCCCCGGCAAGGCAGCACCACTCAAAGGGGAAGGGTCCGCACCTGGGCAAGCAGCTCTTGATGAGCCCCAGGCCCCGCCCCTGGCCGGAGCCTGACCCCGCCCACCCGACTCTGGCTGCGCACAGGTGCACTTCCAAGGGCCGCCGCTAGGGGGCGCTGGTGAGGGGGTTCGGGGACCCTCAGCCCACACCGAGATGCGGCCACCCCTGCACCCATGGGGGTACGGGTTGTCCTTCGCCATGGGGGAACGGGTCCCCCTTCCCCTTCGCGGAAGCCCCAACCTTCCTCCCGGGGCACGCCTGCACCCTCCCCTCGCACTCACGGCCCTAGCGGCGGGGCCGTGCGCCCGCAGACGCCCTAGATGGAGGGCCGGGGTCCCCGTCTGGGGAGGGCACCCCCTGGAAGCCAGGGACGAGCGGCGACCGCGGCCTCTTCCAAAACGGCAGGCACACAGGCCTGCGCGGCAAAAAGCCCCCGGCAAGGCAGCACCACTCAAAGGGGAAGGGTCCGCACCTGGCCCACCAGCTCTTGATGAGCCCCAGGCACCTACCCTGGCCGGAGCCTGACCCCGCCCACCCGACTCTGGCTGCGCACAGGTGCACTTCCAAGGGCCGCCGCTAGGTGGCGCTGGTGAGGGGTTCAGGGACCCTCAGCCCCCACCGGGCTGGGGCCACCCCTGCACCCATGGGGGTACGGGATTGTCTCCGCCATGTGGGGAACCGGGCCCACTTCCCCTTCGCGGAAGCCCCAACCTTCCTCCCGGGGCACGCCTGCACCCTCCCCTCGCACTCACGGCCCCAGCGGCGGGGCCTCGCGCCCGCAGACGCCCTAGACGGAGGGCCGGCGTACCCGTCAGGGGAGGGCACCCCCTGGAAGCCAGGGACGAGCGGCGACCGCGGCCTCTTCCAAAACGGCAGGCACACAGGCCTGCGTGGCAAACAGCCCCGGGCAAGGCAGCACCACTCAAAGGGGAAGGGTCCGCACCTGGCCCAGCAGCTCTTGATGAGCCCCAGGCCCCGCCCCTGGCCGGAGCCTGACCCCGCCCACCCGACTCTGGCTGCGCACAGGTGCACTTCCAAGGGCCGCCGATAGGGGGCGCTGGTGAGGGGGTTCGGGGACCCTCAGCCCCCACCGGGCTGCGGCCACCCCTGTACCCATGGGGGTACGGGATTGTCACCGCCATGTGGGGAACGGGGCCCCCTTCCCCTTCGCGGAAGCCCCAACCTTCCTCCCGGGGTACGCCTGCACCCTCCCCTCGCACTCACGGCCCCAGCGGCAGGGCCAGCGCCCGCAGACGCCCTAGACGGAGGGCCGGGGTCCCCGTCAGGGGAGGGCACCCCCTGGAAGCCAGGGACGAGCGGCGACATGGCCTCTTCCAAAACGGCAGGCACACAGGCCTGCGCGGCAAAAAGCCCCGGGCAAGGCAGCACCACTCAATGGGGAAGGGTCCGCACCTGGCCCAGCAGCTCTTGATGAGCCCCAGGCCCCGCGCCTGGCCGGAGCCTGACCCCGCCCACCCGACTCTGGCTGCGCACAGTTGCACTTCCTAGGGCCGCCGCTAGCGGGCGCTGGTGAGGGGGTTCGGGGACACTCAGCCCCCAACGGGCTGCGGCCACCCCTGCACCCATGGGGGTACGGGTTGTCCTCCGCCATGGGGGAACGGGGCCCCCTTCCCCTTCGCGGAAGCCCCAACCATCCTCCCGGGGCACGCCTGCACCCTCCCCTCGCACTCACGGCCCCAGCGGCGAGGCCGTGCGCCCGCAGACGCCCTAGACGGAGGGCCGGGGTCCCCGTCTGGGGAGGGCACCCCCTGGAAGCCAGGCACGAGCGGCGACTGCGGCCTCTTCCAAAACGGCAGGCACACAGGCCTGCGCGGCAAAAAGCCCCCGGCAAGGCAGCACCACTCAAAGGGGAAGGGTCCGTACCTGGCCCAGCAGCTCTTGATGAGCCCCAGGCCCCGCCCCTGGCCGGAGCCTGACCCCGCCCACCCGATTCTGGCTGCGCACAGGTGCACTTCCTAGGGACGCCGCTAGGGGGCTCTGGTGAGGGGCTTCGGGGACCCTCAGCCCCCAACGGGCTGCGGCCACCCCTGCACCCATGGGGGTACGGGTTGTCCTCCGCCATGGGGGAACGGGGACCCCTTCCCCTTCGCGGAAGCCCCAACCTTCCTCCCGGGGCACGCCTGCACCCTCCCCTCGCACTCACGGCCCCAGCGGGGAGGCCGTGCGCCCGCAGACGCCCTAGACGGAGGGACGGGGTCCCCGTCTGGGGAGGGCACCCACTGGAAGCCAGGGACGAGCGGCGACCGCGGCCTCTTCCAAAACGGCAGGCACGCAGGCCGGCGCGGCAAAAAGCCCCGGGCAAGGCAGCCCCACTCAAAGGGGAAGGGTCCCCACCTGGCCCAGCAGCTCTTGATGAGCCCCACTCCCCGCCCCTGGCCGGAGCCTGACCCCGCCTACCCGACTCTGGCTGCGCACAGGTGCACTTCCAAGGGCCGCCGCTAGGGGGCGCTGGTGATGGGGTTCGGAGACCCTCTGCCCCCACCGGGCTGGGGCCACCCCGGCACCCATGGGGCTACGGGATTGTCCTCCCCCATGGGGCAATGGGGCCCCCTTTCCCTGCACGGAAGCCCCAACCTTCCTCCCGGGGCACGCCTGCACCCTCCCCTCGCACTCACAGCCCCAGCGGCGGAGCCTGCGCCCGCAGACGCCCTAGACGGAGGTCCGGCGTCCCCGTCAGGGGAGGGCACCCCCTGGAAGCCAGGGACGAGCGGCGACCGCGGCCTCTTCCAAAACGGCAGGCACACAGGCCTGCGCGGCAAAAAGCCCCCGGCAAGGCAGCACCACTCAAAGGGGAAGGGTCCGCACCTGGCCCAGCAGCTCTTGATGAGCCCCAGGCCCCGCCCCTGGCCGGAGACTGACCCCGCCCACCCGACTCTGGCTGCGCACAGGTGCACTTCCAAGGGCCGCCGCTAGGGGGCGCTGTTGAGGGGGTTCGGGGACCCTCAGCCCCCACCGAGCTGCGGCCACCCCTGCACCCATGGGGGTACGGGTTGTCCTCCGCCATGGGGGAACGGGGCCCCCTTCTCCTTCGCGGAATCCCCAACCTTCCTCCCGGGGCACGCCTGCAACCTCCCCTCGCACTCACGGCCCCAGCGGCGGGCCCGTTCGCCCGCAGACGCCCTAGACGGAGGGCCGGGGTCCCCGTCTGGGGAGGGCACCCCCTGGAAGCCAGGGACGAGCGGCGACCGCGGCCTCTTCCAAAACGGCAGGCACACAGGCCTGCGCGGCAAAAAGCCCCCGGCAAGGCAGCAACACTCAAAGGGGAAGGGTCCGCACCTGGCCCAGCAGCTCTTGATGAGCCCCAGGCCCCGCCCCTGGCCGGAGCCTGACCCCGCCCACCCGACTCTGGCTGCGCACAGGTGCACTTCCAAGGGCCGCCGCTAGGGGGCGCTGGTGAGGGGGTTCGGGGACCCTCACCCCCACCGGGCTGGGGCCACCCCTGCACCGATGGGGGTACGGGATTGTCTCCACCATGTGGGGAACGGGGCCCCCTTCCCCTTCACGGAAGCCCCAACCTTCCTCCCGGGGCACGCCTGCACCCTCCCCTCGCACTCACGGCCCCAGCGGCGGGGCCGTGCGCCCGCAGACGCCCTAGACGGAGGGCCGGGGTCCCCGTCTGGGGAGGGCACCCCCTGGAAGCCAGGGACGAGCGGCGACCACGGCCTCTTCCAAAACGGCAGGCACACAGGCCTGCGCGGCAAAAAGCCCCCGGCAAGGCAGCACCACTCAAAGGGGAAGGGTCCGCACCTGGCCTAGCAGCTCTTGATGAGCCCCAGGCCCCGACCCTGTCCGGAGCCTGACCCCGCCCACCCGACTCTGGCTGCGCACAGGTGCACTTCCAAGGGCCGCCGCTAGGGGGCGCTGGTGAGGGGGTTCGGGGACCCTCAGCCCCCACCGGGCTGGGGCCACCACTGCACCCATGGGGGTACGGGATTGTCTCCGCCATGTGGGGAACGGGGCCCCCTTCCCCTTCGCGGAAGCCGCAACCTTCCTCCCGGGGCACGCCTGCACCCTGCACTCGCACTCACGGCCCCAGCGGCGGGGCCGTGCGCCCGCAGACGCCCTAGACGGAGGGCCGGGGTCCTCGTCTGGGGAGGGCACCCCCTGGAAGCCAGGGACGAGCGGCGACCGCGGCCTCTACCAAAACGGCAGGCACACAGGCCTGCGCGGCAAAAAGTCCACGGCAAGGCAGCACCACTCAAAGGGGAAGGGTCCGCACCTGGCCCAGCAGCTCTTGATGAGCCCCAGGCCCCGCCCCTGGCCGGAGCCTGACCCCGCCCACCCGACTCTGGCTGCGCACAGGTGCACTTCCAGGGGCCGCCGCTAGTGGGCGCTGGTGAGGGGGTTCGGGGACCCTCAGCCCCCACCGGGCTGCGGCCACCCCTCCACCCATGGGGGTACGGGATTGTCTCCGCCATGTGGGGAACGGGGCCCCCTTCCCCTTCGCGGAAGCCCCAACCTTCCTCCCGGGGCACGCCAGCACCCTCCCCTCGCACTCACGGCCCCAGCGGCGGGGCCGTGCGCCCGCAGACGCCCTAGACGGAGGGCCGGGGTCCCCGTCAGGGGAGGGCACCCCCTGGAAGCCAGGGACAAGCGGCGACCGCGGCCTCTTCCAAAACGGCAGGCACACAGGCCTGCGCGGCAAAAAGCCCCGGGCAAGGCAGCAACACTCAAAAGGGAAGGGTCCGCACCTGGCCCAGCAGCTCTTGATGAGCCCCAGGCCCCGCCCCTGGCCGGAGCCTGACCCCGCCCACCCGACTCTGGCTGCGCACAGGTGCACTTCCAAGGGCCGCCGCTAGGGGGCGCTGGTGAGGGGGTTCGGGGACCCTCAGCCCCCACCGAGCTGCGGCCACCCCTGCATCCATGGGGGTACGGGTTGTCCTGCGCCATGGGGGAACGGGGCCCCCTTCCCCTTTTCGGAAGCCCCAACCTTCCTCCCGGGGCACGCCTGCACACTCCCCTCGCACTCACAGCCCCAGCGGCGGGGCCGTGCGCCCGCAGACGCCCTAGACGGAGGGCCGGGATCCCCGTCAGGGGAGGGCACCCCCTGGAAGCCAGGGACGAGCGGCGAACGCGGCCTCTTCCAAAACGGCAGGCACACAGGCCTGCGCGGAAAAAGCCCCCGGCATGGCAGCACCACTCAAAGGGGAAAGGTCCGCACCTGGCCCAGCAGCTCTTGATGAGCCCCAGGCCCCGCCCCTGGCCGGAGCCTGACCCCGCCCACCCGACTCTGGCTGCGCACAGGTGCACTTCCAAGGGCCGCCGCTAGGGGGCGCTGGTGAGGGGGTTCGGGGACCCTCAGCCCCCACCGAGCTGCAGCCACCCCTGCACCCACGGGGGTACGGGTTGTCCTCCGCCATGGGGGACGGGGCCCCCTTCTCCTTCGCGGAAGCCCCAACCTTCCTCCCGGGGCACGCCTGCACACTCCCCTCGCACTCACGGCCCCAGCGGCGGGGCCGTGCGCCCGCAGACGCCCTAGACGGAGGGCCGGGGTCCCCGTCTGGGGAGGGCACCCCCTGGAAGCCAGGGACGAGCGGCGACCGCGGCCTCTTCCAAAACGGCAGGCACACAGGCCTGCGCGGCAAAAAGCCCCCGGCAAGGCAGCACCACTCAAAGGGGAAGGGTCCGCACCTGGCCCAGCAGCTCTTGATGAGCCCCAGGCCCCGCCCCTGGCCGGAGCCTGACCCCGCCCACCCGACTCTGGCTGCGCACAGGTGCACTTCCTAGGGCCGCCGCTAGGGGGCGCTGGTGAGGGGTTCGGGGACCCTCAGCCTCCACCGGGCTGGGGCCACCCCTGCACCCATGGGGGTACGGGATTGTCTCCGCCATGGGGGAACGGGGCCCCCTTGCCCATCGCGGAAGCCCCAACCTTCCTCCCGGGGGAAGCCTGCACCCTCCTCTCGCACTCACAACCCCAGCGGCGGGGCCGTGCGCCCGCAGACGCCCTAGACGGAGGGAGGGGGTCACCGTCAGGGGAGGGCACCCCCTGGAAGCCAGGGACGAGCGGCGACCGCGGCCTCTTCCAAAACGGCAGGCACACAGGCCTGCGCGGCAAAAAGCCCCGGGCAAGGCAGCACCACTCAAAGGGGAAGGGTCCGCACCTGGCCCAGCAGATCTTGATGAGCCCCAGGCCCCGCCCCTGGCCGGAGCCTGACCCCGCCCACCCGACTCTGGCTGCGCACAGGTGCACTTCCAAGGGACGCCGCTAGGGGCGCTGGTGAGGGGGTTCGGGGACCCTCAGCCCCCACCGGGCTGGGGCCACCCCTGCACCCATGGGGGTACGGGATTGTCTCCACCATGTGGGGAACGGGCCCCCCTTCCCCTTCGCGGAAGCCCCAACCTTCCACCCGGGGCACGCCTGCACCCTCCCCTCGCACTCACGGACCCAGCGTCGGGGCCGTGCGCCCGCAGACGCCCTAGAAGGAGGGCCACGGTCCCCGTCTGGGGAGGGCACCCCCGGGAAGCCAGGGACGAGCGGCGACCGCGGCCTCTTCCAAAACGGCAGGCACACAGGCCTGCGCGGCAAAAAGCCCCCGGGAAGGCAGCACCACTCAAAGGGGAAGGGTCCGCACCTGGCCCAGCAGCTCTTGATGAGCCCCAGGCCCCGCCCCTGGCCGGAGCCTGACCCCACCCACCCGACTCTGGCTGCGCACAGGTGCACTTCCTAGGGCCGCCGCTAGGGGGCGCTGGTGAGGGGTTCGAGGACCCTCAGCCCCCACCGGGCTGGGGCCACCCCTGCACCCATGGGGGTACGGGATTGTCTCCGCCATGGGGGAACGGGGCCCACTTGCCCATCGCGGAAGCCACAACCTTCCTCCCGGGGGAAGCCTGCACCCTCCTCTCGCACTCACAACCCCAGCGGCGGGGCCGTGCGCCCGCAGACGCCCTAGACGGAGGGCCGGGGTCCCCGTCAGGGGAGGGCACCCCCTGGAAGCCAGGGACGAGCGGCGACCGCGGCCTCTTCCAAAACGGCAGGCACACAGGCCTGCGCGGCAAAAAGCCCCGGGCAAGGCAGCACCACTCAAAGGGGAAGGGTCCGCACCTGGCCCAGCAGCTCTTGATGAGCCCCAGGCCCCGCCCCTGGCCGGAGCCTGACCCCGCCCACCCGACTCTGTCTGCGCACAGGTGCACTTCCAAGGGCCGCCGCTAGGGGGCGATGGTGAGGGGGTTCGGGGACCCTCAGGCCCACCGAGCTGCGGCCACCCCTGCACCCATGGGGGTACGGGTTGTCCTCCGCCATGGGGGAACGAGGCCCCCTTCCCCTTCGCGGAGGCCCCAACCTTCCTCCCGGGGCACGCCTGCACCCTCCCCTCGCACTCACGGCCCCAGCGGCGGGGCCGTGGGCCCGCAAACGCCCTAGACGGAGGCCGGGGTCCCCGTCTGGGGAGGCCCCCCCCTGGAAGCCAGGGACGAGCGGCGACCGCGGCCTCATCCAAAACGGCAGGCACACAGGCCTGCGCGGCAAAAAGCCCCCGGCAAGGCAGCACCACTCAAAGGGGAAGGGTCCGCACCTGGCCCAGCAGCTCTTGATGAGCCCCAGGCCCCGCCCCTGGCCGGAGCCTGACCCCGCCCACCCGACTCTGGCTGCGCACAGGTGCACTTCCTAGGGCCGCCGCTAGGGGGCGCTGGTGAGGGGTTCGGGGACCCTCAGCCCCCAACGGGCTGCGGCCACCCCTGCACCCATGGGGGTACGGGATTGTCTCCGCCATGTGGGGAACGGGGCCCCCTTCCCCTTCGCGGAAGCCCCAACCTTCCTCCCGGGGCATGCCTGCACCCTCCCCTCGCACTCACGGCCCCAGCGGCGGGGCCGTGCGCCCGCAGACGCCCTAGACGGAGGGCCGGGGTCCCCGTCTGCGGAGGGCACCCCCTGGAAGCCAGGGACGAGCGGCGACCGCGGCCTCTTCCAAAACGGCAGGCACACAGGACTGCGCGGCAAAAAGCCCCCGGCAAGGCACACCACTCAAAGGGGAAGGGTCCGCACCTGGCCCAGCAGCTCTTGATGAGCCCCAGGCCCCGCCCCTGGCCGGAGCCTGACCCCGCCCACCCGACTCTGGCTGCGCACAGGTGCACTTCCAAGGGCCGCCGCTAGGGGGCGCTGGTGAGGGGGTTCGGGGACCCTCAGCCCCCACAGGGCTGCGGCCACACCTGCACCCATGGGGGTACGGGATTGTCTCCGCCATGGGGGAACGGGGCCCCCTTGCCCATCGCGGAAGCCCCAACCTTCCTCCCGGGGGAAGCCTGCACCCTCCTGTCGCACTCACAACCCCAGCGGCGGGGCCGTGCGCCCGCAGACGCCCTAGACGGAGGGCCGGGGGCCCCGTCAGGGGAGGGCATCCCCTGGAAGCCAGGGACGAGCGGCGACAGCGGCCTCTTCCAAAACGGCAGGCACACAGGCCTGCGCGGCAAAAAGCCCCGGGCAAGGCAGCACCACTCAAAGGGGAAGGGTCCGCACGTGGCCCAGCAGCTCTTGATGAGCCCCGGGCCCCGCCCCTGGCCGGAGCCTGACCCCGCCCACCCGACTCTGGCTGCGCACAGGTGCACTTCCAAGGGCCGCCGCTAGGGGGCGCTGGTGAGGGGGTTCGGGGACCCTCAACCCCCACCGGGCTGGGGCCACCCCTGCACCCATGGGGGTACGGGATTGTCTCCGCCATGTGGGGAACGGGGCCCCCTTCCCCTTCGCGGAAGCCCCAACCTTCCTCCCGGGGCTCGCCTGCACCCTCCCCTAGCACTCACGGCCCCAGCCGCGGGGCCGTGCGCCCGCAGAAGCCCTAGACGGAGGGCCGGGGTCCCCGTCAGGGGAGGGCACCCCCTGGAAGCCATGGACGAGCGGCGACCGCGGCCTCTCCAAAACGGCAGGCACACAGGCCAGCGTGGCAAAAAGCCCCCGGCAAGGCAGCACCACTCAAAGGGGAAGGGTCCGCACCTGGCCCAGCAGCTCTTGATGAGCCCCAGGCCCCGCCCCTGGCCGGAGCCTGACCCCGCCCACCCGACTCTGGCTGCGCAGAGGTGCACTTCCAAGGACCGCCGCTAGGGGGCGCTGGTGAGGGGGTTTGGGGACCCTCAGCCCCCACCGGGCTGGGGCCACCCCTGCACCCATGGGGGTACGGGATTGTCTACGCCATGGGGGAACGGGGCCCCCTTGCCCTTCGCGGAAGCCCCAACCTTCCTCCCGGGGGAAGCCTGCACCCTCCTCTCGCACTCACAACCCCAGCGGCGGGGCCGTGCGCCCGCAGACGCCCTAGACGGAGGGCCGGGGTCCCCGTCAGGGGAGGGCACCCCCTGGAAGCCAGGGACGAGCGGCGACCGCGGCCTCTTCCAAAACGGCAGGCACACAGGCCTGCGAGGCAAAAAGCCACCGGGCAAGGCAGCACCACTCAAAGGGGAAGGGTCCGCAACTGGCCCAGCAGCTCTTGAGGAGCCCCAGGCCCCGCCCCTGGCCGGAGCCTGACCCCGCCCACCCGACTCTGTCTGCGCACAGGTGCACTTCCAAGGGCCGCCGCTAGGGGGCGATGGTGAGGGGGTTCGGGGACCCTCAGCCCCCACCGAGCTGCGGCCACCCCTGCACCCATGGGGGTACGGGTTGTCCTCCGCCATGGGGGAACGAGGCCCCCTTCCCCTTCGCGGAAGCCCCAACCTTCCTCCCGGGGCACGCCTGCACCCTCCCCTCGCACTCACGGCCCCAGTGGCGGGGCCGTGGGCTCGCAAACGCCCTAGACGGAGGCCGGGGTCCCCGTCTGGGGAGGGCACCCCCTGGAAGCCAGGGACGAGCGGCGACAGCGGCCTCTTCCAAAACGGCAGGCACACAGGCCTGCGCGGCAAAAAGCCCCCGGCAAGGCAGCACCACTCAAAGGGGAAGGGTCCGCACCTGGCCCAGCAGCTCTTGATGAGCCCCAGGCCCCGCCCCTGGCCGGAGCCTGACCCAGCCCACCCGACTCTGGCTGCGCACAGGAGCACTTCCAAGGGCCGCCGCTAGGGGGCGCTGGTGAGGGGGTTCGGGGACCCTCAGCCCCCACCGGGCTGGGGCCACCCTTGCACCCATGGGGGTACGGGATTGTCTCCGCCATGTGGGGAACGGGGCCCCCTTCCCCTTCGCGGAAGCCCCAACCTTCCTCCCGGGGCACGCCTGCACCCTGCACTCGCACTCACGGCCCCAGTGGCGGGGCCGTGCGCCCGCTGACGCCCTAGACGGAGGGCCGGGGTCCCCGTCTGGGGAGGGCACCCTCTGGAAGCCAGGGACGAGCGGCGACCGCGGCCTCTTCCAAAACGGCAGGCACACAGGCCTGCGCGCCAAAAAGCCCCCGGCAAGGCAGCACCACTCAAAGGGGAAGGGTCCGCACCTGGCCCAGCAGCTCTTGATGAGCCCCAGGCCCCGCCCCTGGCCGGAGCCTGACCCAGCCCACCCGACTCTGGCTGCGCACAGGAGCACTTCCAAGGGCCGCCGCTAGGGGGCGCTGGTGAGGGGGTTCGGGGACCCTCAGCCCCCACCGGGCTGGGGCCACCCTTGCACCCATGGGGGTACGGGATTGTCTCCGCCATGTGGGGAACGGGGCCCCCTTCCCCTTCGCGGAAGCCCCAACCTTCCTCCCGGGGCACGCCTGCACCCTCCACTCGCACTCACGGCCCCAGCGGCGGGGCCTCGCGCCCGCAGACGCCCTAGACGGAGGGCCGGGGTCCCCGTCAGGGGAGGGCACCCCCTGGAAGCCAGGGACGAGCGGCGACCGCGGCCTCTTCCAAAACGGCAGGCACACAGGCCTGCGCGGCAAAAAGCCCCGGGCAAGGCAGCACCACTCAAAGGGGAAGGGTCCGCACCTGGCCCAGCAGCTCTTGATGAGCCCCAGGCCCCGCCCCTGGCCGGAGCCTGACCCCGCCCACCCGACTCTGGCTGCGCACAGGTGCACTTCCAAGGGCCGCCGCTAGGGGGCGCTGGTGAGGGGGTTCGGGGACCCTCAACCCCCACCGGGCTGGGGCCACCCCTGCACCCATGGGGGTACGGGATTGTCTCCGCCATGTGGGGAACGGGGCCCCCTTCCCCTTCGCGGAAGCCCCAACCATCCTCCCGGGGCTCGCCTGCACCCTCCCCTAGCACTCACGGCCCCAGCCGCGGGGCCGTGCGCCCGCAGACGCCCTAGACGGAGGGCCGGGGTCCCCGTCTGGGGAGGGCACCCCCTGGAAGCCAGGGACGAGCGGCGACCGCGGCCTCTTCCAAAACGGCAGGCACACAGGCCTAGGCGGCAAAAAGCCCCCGGCAATGCAGCACCACTCAAAGGGGAAGGGTCCGCACCTGGCCCAGCAGATCTTGATGAGCCCCAGGCCCCGCCCCTGGCCGGAGCCTGACCCCGCCCACCCGACTCTGTCTGCGCACAGGTGCACTTCCAAGGGCCGCCGCTAGGGGGCGATGGTGAGGGGGTTCGGGGACCCTCAGCCCCCACCGAGCTGCGGCCACCCCTGCACCCATGGGGGTACGGGTTGTCCTCCGCCATGGGGGAACGAGGCCCCCTTCCCCTTCGCGGAAGCCCCAACCTTCCTCCCGGGGCACGCCTGCACCCTCCCCTCGCACTCACGGCCCCAGTGGCGGGGCCGTGGGCTCGCAAACGCCCTAGACGGAGGCCGGGGTCCCCGTCTGGGGAGGGCACCCCCTGGAAGCCAGGGACGAGCGGCGACAGCGGCCTCTTCCAAAACGGCAGGCACACAGGCCTGCGCGGCAAAAAGCCCCCGGCAAGGCAGCACCACTCAAAGGGGAAGGGTCCGCACCTGGCCCAGCAGCTCTTGATGAGCCCCAGGCCCCGCCCCTGGCCGGAGCCTGACCCAGCCCACCCGACTCTGGCTGCGCACAGGAGCACTTCCAAGGGCCGCCGCTAGGGGGCGCTGGTGAGGGGGTTCGGGGACCCTCAGCCCCCACCGGGCTGGGGCCACCCTTGCACCCATGGGGGTACGGGATTGTCTCCGCCATGTGGGGAACGGGGCCCCCTTCCCCTTCGCGGAAGCCCCAACCTTCCTCCCGGGGCACGCCTGCACCCTGCACTCGCACTCACGGCCCCAGTGGCGGGGCCGTGCGCCCGCTGACGCCCTAGACGGAGGGCCGGGGTCCCCATCTGGGGAGGGCACCCCCTGGAAGCCAGGGACGAGCGGCGACCGCGGCCTCTTCCAAAACGGCAGGCACACAGGCCTGCGCGCCAAAAAGCCCCCGGCAAGGCAGCACCACTCAAAGGGGAAGGGTCCGCCCCTGGCCCAGCAGCTCTTGATGAGCCCCAGGCCCCGCCCCTGGCCGGAGCCTGACTCCGCCCACCCGACTCTGGCTGCGCAGAGGTGCACTTCGAAGGGCCGCCGCTAGGGGGCGCTGGTGAGGGGTTTCGGGGACCCTCATCCCCCAACGGGCTGGGGCCACCCCTGCACCCATGGGGGTACGGGATTGTCTCCGCCATGTGGGGAACGGGGCCCCCTTCCCCTTCGCGGAAGCCCCAACCTTCCTCCCGGGGCACGCCTGCACCCTCCCCTCGCACTCACAGCCCCAGCGGCGGGGCCGTGCGCCTGCAGACGCCCTAGACGGAGGGCCGGGGTCCCCGTCAGGGGAGGGCACCCCCTGGAAGCCAGGGACGAGCGGCGACCGCGGCCTCTTCCAAAACGGCAGGCACACAGGCCTGCGCGGCAAAAAGCCCCGGGCAAGGCAGCACCACTCAAAGGGGAAGGGTCCGCACCTGGCCCAGCAGCTCTTGATGAGCCCCAGGCCCCGCCCCTGGCCGGAGCCTGACCCCGCCCACCCGACTCTGGCTGCGCACAGGTGCACTTCCAAGGGCCGCCGCTAGGGGGCGCTGGTGAGGGGGTTCGGGGACCCTCAGCCCCCAACGGGCTTAGGCCACCCCTGCACCCATGGGGGTACAGGATTGTCTCCGCCATGTGGGGAACGGGGCCCCCTTCCACTTCGCGGAAGTCCCAACCTTCCTCCCGGGGCACACCTGCACCCTCCCTTCGCAATCAAGGACCCAGCGGCAGGGCCGTTGCTCCCGCAGACGCCCTAGACGGAGGGCCGGGGTCCCTGTCAGGGGAGGGAACCCCCTGGAAGCCAGGGACGAGCGGCGACCGCGGCCTCTTCCAAAACGGCAGGCACACAGGCCTGCGCGGCAAAAAGCCCCGGGCAAGGCAGCACCACTCAAAGGGGAAGGGTCCGCACCTGGCCCAGCAGCTCTTGATGAGCCCCAGGCCCCGCCCCTGGCCGGAACCTGACCCCGCCCACCCGACTCTGGCTGCGCACAGGTGCACTTCCAAGGGCCGCCGCTAGGGGGCGCTGGTGAGGGGGTTCGGGGACCCGCAGCCCCCACCGGGCTGGGGCCACCCTTGCACCCATGGGGGTACGGGATTGTCTCCGCCATGTGGGGAACGGGGCCCCCTTCCCCTTCGCGGAAGCCCCAACCTTCCTCCCGGGGCACGCCTGCACCCTGCACTCGCACTCACGGCCCCAGTGGCGGGGCCGTGCGCCCGCTGACGCCCTAGACGGAGGGCCGGGGTCCCCGTCTGGGGAGGGCACCCCCTGGAAGCCAGGACGAGCGGCGACCGCGGCCTCTTCCAAAACGGCAGGCACACAGGCCTGCGCGCCAAAAAGCCCCCGGCAAGGCAGCACCACTCAAAGGGGAAGGGTCCGCACCTGGCCCAGCAGCTCTTGATGAGCCCCAGGCCCCGCCCCTGGCCGGAGCCTGACTCCGCCCACCCGACTCTGGCTGCGCAGAGGTGCACTTCCAAGGGACGACGCTAGGGGGCGCTGGTGAGGGGTTTCGGGGACCCTCAGCCCCCAACGGGCTGGGGCCACCCCTGCACCCATGGGGGTACGGGATTGTCTCCGCCATGTGGGGAACGGGGCCCCCTTCCCCTTCGCGGAAGCCCCAACCTTCCTCCCGGGGCACGCCTGCACCCTCCCCTCGCACTCACAGCCCCAGCGGCGGGGCCGTGCGCCCGCAGATGCCCTAGACGGAGGGCCGGGGTCCCCGTCAGGGGAGGGCACCCCCTGGAAGCCAGGAACGAGCGGCGACCGCGGCCTCTTCCAAAACGGCAGGCACACAGGCCTGCGCGGCAAAAAGCCCCGGGCAAGGCAGCACCACTCAAAGGGGAAGGGTCCGCACCTGGCCCAGCAGCTCTTGATGAGCCCCAGGCCCCGCCCCTGGCCGGAGCCTGACCCCGCCCACCCGACTCTGGCTGCGCACAGGTGCACTTCCAAGGGCCGCCGCTAGGGGGCGCTGGTGAGGGGGTTCGGGGACCCTCAACCCCCACCGGGCTGGGGCCACCCCTGCACCCATGGGGGTACGGGATTGTCTCCGCCATGTGGGGAACGGGGCCCCCTTCCCCTTCGCGGAAGCCCCAACCTTCCTCCCGGGGCTCGCCTGCACCCTCCCCTAGCACTCACGGCCCCAGCCGCGGGGCCGTGCGCCCGCAGACGCCCTAGACGGAGGGCCGGGGTCCCCGTCTGGGGAGGGCACCCCCTGGAAGCCAGGGACGAGCGGCGACCGCGGCCTCTTCCAAAACGGCAGGCACACAGGCCTGCGCGGCAAAAAGCCCCCGGCAAGGCAGCACCACTCAAAGGGGAAGGGTCCGCACCTGGCCCAGCAGATCTTGAGCCCCAGGCCCCGCCCCTGGCCGGAGCCTGACCCCGCCCACCCGACTCTGGCTGCGCACAGGTGCACTTCTAAGGGCCGCCGCTAGGTTGCGCTGGTGAGGGGGTTCGGGGACCCTCAGCCCCCACAGGGCTGGGGCCACCCCTGCACCCATGGGGGTACGGGATTGTCTACGCCATGGGGGAACGGGGCCCCCTTGCCTTCGCGGAAGCCCCAACCTTCCTCCCGGGGGAAGCCTGCACCCTCCTCTCGCACTCACAACCCCAGCGGCGGGGCCGTGCGCCCGCAGACGCCCTAGACGGAGGGCCGGGGTCCCCGTCAGGGGAGGGCACCCCCTGGAAGCCAGGGACGAGCGGCGACCGCGGCCTCTTCCAAAACGGCAGGCACACAGGCCTGCGCGGCAAAAAGCCACCGGGCAAGGCAGCACCACTCAAAGGGGAAGGGTCCGCACCTGGCCCAGCAGCTCTTGATGAGCCCCAGGCCCCGCCCCTGGCCAGAGCCTGACCCCGCCCACCCGACTCTGTCTGCGCACAGGTGCACTTCCAAGGGCCGCCGCTAGGGGGCGATGGTGAGGGTGTTCGGGGACCCTCAGCCCCCACCGAGCTGCGGCCACCCCTGCACCCATGGGGGTACGGGTTGTCCTCCGCCATGGGGGAACGAGGCCCCCTTCCCCTTCGCGGAAGCCCGAACCTTCCTCCCGGGGCACGCCTGCACCCTCCCCTCGCACTCACGGCCCCAGCGGCGGAGCCGTGGGCTCGCAAACGCCCTAGACGGAGGCCGGGGTCCCCGTCTGGGGAGGGCACCCCCTGGAAGCCAGGGACGAGCGGCGACCGCGGCCTCTTCCAAAACGGCAGGCACACAGGCCTGCGCGGCAAAAAGCCCCCGGCAAGGCAGCACCACTCAAAGGGGAAGGGTCCGTACCTGGCCCAGCAGCTCTTGATGAGCCCCAGGCCCCGCCCCTGGCCGGAGCCTGACCCCGCCCACCCGACTCTGGCTGCGCACAGGTGCACTTCCAAGGGCCGCCGCTAGGGGGCGCTGGTGAGGGGGTTCGGGGACCCTCAGCCCCCACCGGGCTGGGGCCACCTCTGCACCCATGGGGGTACGGGTTTGTCTCCGCCATGTGGGGAACGGGGCCCCCTTCCCCTTCGCGGAAGCCCCAACCTTCCTCCCGGGGCACGCCTGCACCCTCCACTCGCACTCACGGCCCCAGCGGCGGGGCCCCGCGCCCGCAGACGCCCAAGATGGAGGGCCGGCGTCCCCGTCAGGGGAAGGCACCCCCTGGAAGCCAGGGACGAGCGGCGACCGCGGCCTCTTCCAAAACGGCAGGCACACAGGCCTGCGCGGCAAAAAGCCCCCGGCAAGGCAGCACCACTCAAAGGGGAAGGGTCCGCACCTGGCCCATCAGCTCTTGATAAGCCCCAGGCCCCGCCCCTGTCCGGAGCCTGACCCCGCCCACCCGACTCTGGCTGCGCACAGGTGCACTTCCAAGGGACGCCGCTACGGGGCGCTGGTGAGGGGTTTCGGGGACCCTCAGCCCCTACCGGGCTGGGGCCACCCCTGCTCCCATGGGGGTACGGGATTGTCTCCGCCATGTGGGGAACGGGGCCCCCTTCCCCTTCGCGGAAGCCCCAACCTTCCTCCCGGGGCACGCCTGCACCCTCCCCTCGCACTCACGGCCAAAGCGTCGGGGCCGTGCACCCGCAAACGCCCTAGACAGAGGGCCGGCGTCCCCGTCAGGGACGAGCTAGCCAGGGACGAGCGGCGACCGCGGCCTCTTCCAAAACGGTAGGCACACAGGCCTGCGCGCCAAAAAGCCCCCGGCAAGGCAGCACCACTCAAAGGGGAAGGGTCCGCACCTGGCCCAGCAGCTCTTGATGAGCCCCAGGCCCCGCCCCTGGCCGGAGCCTGACTCCGCCCACCCGACTCTGGCTGCGCAGAGGTGCACTTCCAAGGGACGCCGCTAGGGGGCGCTGGTGAGGGGATTCGGGGACCCTCAACCCCCAACGGGCTGGGGCCGCCCCTGCACCCATGGGGGTACGGGATTGTCTCCGCCATGTGGGGAACGGGGCCCCCTTCCCCTTCGCGGAAGCCCCAACCTTCCTCCCGGGGCACGCCTGCACCCTCCCCTCGCACTCACAGCCCCAGCGGCGGGGCCGTGCGCCCGCAGACGCCCTAGACGGAGGGCCGGGGTCCCCGTCAGGGGAGGGCACCCCCTGGAAGCCAGGGACGAGCGGCGACCGCGGCCTCTTCCAAAACGGCAGGCACACAGGCCTGCGCGGCAAAAAGCCCCGGGGAAGGCAGCACCACTCAAAGGGGAAGGGTCCGCACCTGGCCCAGCAGCTCTTGATGAGCCCCAGGCCCCGCCCCTGGCCGGAGCCTGACCCCGCCCACCGACTCTGGCTGCGCACAGGTGCACTTCAAAGGGCCGCCGCTAGGGGGCGCTGGTGAGGGGGTTCGGGGACCCTCAGCCCCCACCGAGCTGCGGCCACCCCTGCACCCATGGGGGTACGGGTTGTCCTCCGCCATGGGGGAACGGGGCCCCCTTCTCCTTCGCGGAAGCCCCAACCTTCCTCCCGGGGCACGCCGGCACCCTCCCCTCGCACTCACGGCCCCAGCGGCGGGGCCGTGCGCCCGCAGACGCCCTAGACGGAGGTCCGGGGTCCCCGTCTGGGGAGGGCACCCCCTGCAAGCCAGGGACGAGCGGCGACCGCGGCCTCTTCCAAAACGGCAGGCACACAGGCCTGCGCGGCAAAAAGCCCCCGGCAAGGCAGCACCACTCAAAGGGGAAGGGTCCACACCTGGCCCAGCAGCTCTTGATGAGCCCCAGGCCCCGCCCCTGGCCGGAGCCTGAACCCGCCCACCCGACTCTGGCTGCGCACAGGTGCACTTCCTAGGGCCGCCGCTAGGGGGCGCTGGTGAGGGGGTTCGGGGACACTCAGCCCCCACCGGGCTGCGGCCACCCCTGCAACCATGGGGGTACGGGTTGTCCTCCGCCATGGGGGAACGGGGCCCCCTTCCCCTTCGCGGAAGCCCCAACCTTCCTCCCGGGGCACGCCTGCAACCTCCCCTCGCACTCATGGCCCCAGCGCCGAGGCCGTGCGCCCGCAGACGCCATAGACGGAGGGCCGGGGTCCCCGTCTGTGGAGGGCACTTCCTGGAAGCCAGGGACGAGCGGCGACCGCGGCCTCTTCCAAAACGGCAGGCACACAGGCCTGCGCGGCAAAAAGCCCCCGGCAAGGCAGCACCACTCAAAGGGGAAGGGTCCGTACCTGGCCCAGCAGCTCTTGATGAGCCCCAGGCCCCGCCCATGGCCGGAGCCTGACCCCGCCGACCCGACTCTGGCTGCGCACAGGTGCATTTCCAAGGGCCGCCGCTAGGGGGCGCTGGTGAGGGGGTTCGGGGACCCTCAGCCCCCACCGAGCTGCGACCACCACTGCACCCATGGGGGTACGGGTTGTCCTCCGCCATGGGGGAACGGGGCCCCCTTCTCCTTCGCGGAAGCCCCAACCTTCCTCCCGGGGCACGCCTGCACCCTCCCCTCGCACTCACGGCCCCAGCGGCGGGGCCGTGCGCCCGCAGACGCCCTAGACGGAGGGCCGGGGTCCCCGTCAGGGGAGGGCACCCCCTGGAAGCCAGGGACGAGCGGCGACCGCGGCCTCTTCCAAAACACCAGGCACACAGGCCTGCGCGGCAAAAAGCCCCCGGCAAGGCAGCAGCACTCAAAGGGGAAGGGTCCGCACCTGGCCCAGCAGCTCTTGATGAGCCCCAGGCCCCGCCCCTGGCCGGAGCCTGACCCCGCCCACCCGACTCTGGCTGCGCACAGGTGCACTTCCAAGGGCCGCCGCTAGGGGGCCCTGGTGAGGGGGTTCGGGGACCCTCAGCCCCCACCGGGCTGCGGTCACCCCTATACCCATGGGGGTACGGGATTGTCTCCGCCATGTGGGGAACGGTGCCCCCTTACCCTTCGCGGAAGCCCCAACCTTCCTCCCGGGGAACGCCTGCACCTCCTCTCGCACTCACAGCCCCAGCGGCGGGGCCGTGCGCCCGCAGACGCCCTAGACGGAGGGCCGGGGTCCCCGTCAGGGGAGGGCACCCCCTGGAAGCCAGGGAGGAGCGGCGACCACGGCCTCTTCCAAAACGTCAGGCACACTAGCCTTTGCGGCAAAAAGCACCGGGCAAGGCAGCACCACTCAAAGGGGAAGGGTCCGCACCTGGCCCAGCAGCTCTTGATGAGCCGCAGGCCTCGCCCCTGACCGGAGCCTGACCCCGCGCACCCGACTCTGGCTGCGCACAGGTGCACTTCCTAGGGCCGCCGCTAGGGGGCGCTGGTGAGGGGGTTCGGGGACCCTCAGCCCCCAACGGGCTGCGGCCACCCCTGCACCCATGGGGGTACGGGTTGTCCTCCGCCATGGGGGAACGGGGCCCCATTCCCCTTCGCGGAAGCCCCAACCTTCCTCCCGGGGCACGCCTGCACCCTCCCCTCGCACTCACGGCCCCAACGGCGGGGCCGTGCGCACGCAGACGCCCTAGACGGAGGGCCGGGGTCCCCGTCTGGGGAGGGCACCCCCTGGAAGCCAGGGACGAGCGGCGACCGCGGCCTCTTCCAAAACGGCAGGCACACAGGCCTGCGCTGCAAAAAGCCCCCGGCAAGGCAGCTCCACTCAAAGGGGAAGGGTCCGCACCTGGCCCAACAGCTCTTGATGAGCCCCAGGCCCCGCCCCTGCTCGGAGCCTGACCCGGCCCACCCGACTCTGGCTGCGCACAGGTGCACTTCCAAGGGCCGCCGCTAGGGGGCGCTGGTGAGGGGGTTCGGGGACCCTCAGCCCCCACCGGGCTGGGGCCAGCCCTGCACCGATGGGGGTACGGGAATGTCTCCGCCATGGGGGAACGGGCCCCCTTGCCCTTCGCGGAAGCCCCAACCTTCCTCCCGGGGGAAGCCTGCACACTCCCCTCGCACTCACAGCCCAAGCGGCGGGGCCGTGCGCCCGCAGACGCCCAAGACGGAGGGCCGGGGTCCCCGTCAGGGGAGGGCACCCCCTGGCAGCCAGGGACGAGCGGCGACCGCGGCCTCTTCCAAAACGGCAGGCACACAGGCCTGCGCGGCAAAAAGCCCCGGGCAAGGCAGCACCACTCAAAGGGGAAGGGTCCGCACCTGGCCCAGCAGCTCTTGATGAGCCCCTGGCCCCGCCCCTGGCCGGAGCCTGACCCCGCCCACCGACTCTGGCTGCGCAGAGGTGCACTTCCAAGGGCCGCCGATAGGGGGCGCTGGTGAGGGGGTTCGGGGACCCTCAGCCCCCACCGGGCTGGGGCCACCCCTGCACCCATGGGGGTATGGGATTGTCTCCGCCATGTGGGGAACGGGGCCCCCTTCCCCTTCGCGGAAGCCCCAACCTTCCTCCCGGGGCACGCCTGCACCCTCCCCTCGCACTCACAGCCCCAGCGGCGGGGCCGTGCGCCCGCAGACGCCCTAGACGGAGGGCCGGCGTCCCGACAGGGGAGGGAACCCCTGGAAGCCAGGGACGAGTGGCGACCGCGGCCTCTTCCAAAACGGCAGGCACACAGGCCTGCGCGGCAAAAAGCCCCCGGCAAGGCAGCACCACTCAAAGGGGAAGGGTCCGCACCTGGCCAAGCAGCTCTTGATGAGCCCCAGGCCCCGCCCCTGGCCGGAGCCTGACCCCGCCCACCCGACTCTGGCTGCGCACAGGTGCACTTCCAAGGGCCGCCGCTAGGGGGCGCTGGTGAGGGGGTTCGGGGACCCTCAGCCCCCACCGAGATGCGGCCACCCCTGCACCCATGGGGGTACGGGTTGTCCTTCGCCATGGGGGAACGGGTCCCCCTTCCCCTTCGCGGAAGCCCCAACCTTCCTCCCGGGGCACGCCTGCACCCTCCCCTCGCACTCACGGCCCCAGCGGCGGGGCCGTGCGCCCGCAGACGCCCTAGATGGAGGGCCGGGGTCCCCGTCTGGCGAGGGCACCCCCTGGAAGCCAGGGACGAGCGGCGACCGCGGCCTCTTCCAAAACGGCAGGCACACAGGCCTGCGCGGCAAAAAGCCCCCGGCAAGGCAGCACCACTCAAAGGGGAAGGGTCCGCACCTGGCCCACCAGCTCTTGATGAGCCCCAGGCACCTACCCTGGCCGGAGCCTGACCCCGCCCACCCGACTCTGGCTGCGCACAGGTGGACTTCCAAGGGCCGCCGCTAGGTGGCGCTGGTGAGGGGGTTCAGGGACCCTCAGCCCCCACCGGGCTGGGGCCACCCCTGCACCCATGGGGGTACGGGATTGTCTCCGCCATGTGGGGAACCGGGCCCACTTCCCCTTCGCGGAAGCCCCAACCTTCCTCCCGGGGCACGCCTGCACCCTCCCCTCGCACTCACGGCCCCAGCGGCGGGGCCTCGCGCCCGCAGACGCCCTAGACGGAGGGCCGGCGTACCCGTCAGGGGAGGGCACCCCCTGGAAGCCAGGGACGAGCGGCGACCGCGGCCTCTTCCAAAACGGCAGGCACACAGGCCTGCGTGGCAAACAGCCCCGGGCAAGGCAGCACCACTCAAAGGGGAAGGGTCCGCACCTGGCCCAGCAGCTTTTGATGAGCCCCAGGCCCCGCCCCTGGCCGGAGCCTGACCCCGCCCACCCGACTCTGGCTGCGCACAGGTGCACTTCCAAGGGCCGCCGATAGGGGGCGCTGGTGAGGGGGTTCGGGGACCCTCAGCCCCCACCGGGCTGCGGCCACCCCTGCACCCATGGGGGTACGGGATTGTCACCGCAATGTGGGGAACGGGGCCCCCTTCCCCTTCGCGGAAGCCCCAACCTTCCTCCCGGGGCACGCCTGCACCCTCCCCTCGCACTCACGGCCCCAGCGGCAGGGCCAGCGCCCGCAGACGCCCTAGACGGAGGGCCGGGGTCCCCGTCAGGGGAGGGCACCCCCTGGAAGCCAGGGACGAGCGGCGACATGGCCTCTTCCAAAACGGCAGGCACACAGGCCTGCGCGGCAAAAAGCCCCGGGCAAGGCAGCACCACTCAATGGGGAAGGGTCCGCACCTGGCCCAGCAGCTCTTGATGAGCCCCAGGCCCCGCGCCTGGCCGGAGCCTGACCCCGCCCACCCGACTCTGGCTGCGCACAGGTGCACTTCCTAGGGCCGCCGCTAGGGGGCGCTGGTGAGGGGTTTCGGGGACACTCAGCCCCCAACGGGCTGCGGCCACCCCTGCACCCATGGGGGTACGGGTTGTCCTCCGCCATGGGGGAACGGGGCCCCCTTCCCCTGCGCGGAAGCCCCAACCTTCCTCCCGGGGCACGCCTGCACCCTCCCCTCGCACTCACGGCCCCAGCGGCGAGGCCGTGCGCCCGCAGAGCCCTAGACGGAGGGCCGGGGTCCCCGTCTGGGGAGGGCACCCCCTGGAAGCCAGGCACGAGCGGCGACCGCGGCCTCTTCCAAAACGGCAGGCACACAGGCCTTCGCGGCAAAAAGCCCCCGGCAAGGCAGCACCACTCAAAGGGGAAGGGTCCGTACCTGGCCCAGCAGCTCTTGATGAGCCCCAGGCCCCGCCCCTGGCCGGAGCCTGACTCCGCCCACCCGACTCTGGCTGCGCAGAGGTGCACTTCCAAGGGACGCCGCTAGGGGGCGCTGGTGAGGGGATTCGGGGACCCTCAACCCCCAACGGGCTGGGGCCGCCCCTGCACCCATGGGGGTACGGGATTGTCTCCGCCATGTGGGGAACGGGGCCCCCTTCCCCTTCGCGGAAGCCCCAACCTTCCTCCCGGGGCACGCCTGCACCCTCCCCTCGCACTCACAGCCCCAGCGGCGGGGCCGTGCGCCCGCAGACGCCCTAGACGGAGGGCCGGGGTCCCCGTCAGGGGAGGGCACCCCCTGGAAGCCAGGGACGAGCGGCGACCGCGGCCTCTTCCAAAACGGCAGGCACACAGGCCTGCGCGGCAAAAAGCCCCGGGGAAGGCAGCACCACTCAAAGGGGAAGGGTCCGCACCTGGCCCAGCAGCTCTTGATGAGCCCCAGGCCCCGCCCCTGGCCGGAGCCTGACCCCGCCCACCGACTCTGGCTGCGCACAGGTGCACTTCAAAGGGCCGCCGCTAGGGGGCGCTGGTGAGGGGGTTCGGGGACCCTCAGCCCCCACCGAGCTGCGGCCACCCCTGCACCCATGGGGGTACGGGTTGTCCTCCGCCATGGGGGAACGGGGCCCCCTTCTCCTTCGCGGAAGCCCCAACCTTCCTCCCGGGGCACGCCGGCACCCTCCCCTCGCACTCACGGCCCCAGCGGCGGGGCCGTGCGCCCGCAGACGCCCTAGACGGAGGTCCGGGGTCCCCGTCTGGGGAGGGCACCCCCTGCAAGCCAGGGACGAGCGGCGACCGCGGCCTCTTCCAAAACGGCAGGCACACAGGCCTGCGCGGCAAAAAGCCCCCGGCAAGGCAGCACCACTCAAAGGGGAAGGGTCCACACCTGGCCCAGCAGCTCTTGATGAGCCCCAGGCCCCGCCCCTGGCCGGAGCCTGAACCCGCCCACCCGACTCTGGCTGCGCACAGGTGCACTTCCTAGGGCCGCCGCTAGGGGGCGCTGGTGAGGGGGTTCGGGGACACTCAGCCCCCACCGGGCTGCGGCCACCCCTGCAACCATGGGGGTACGGGTTGTCCTCCGCCATGGGGGAACGGGGCCCCCTTCCCCTTCGCGGAAGCCCCAACCTTCCTCCCGGGGCACGCCTGCAACCTCCCCTCGCACTCATGGCCCCAGCGCCGAGGCCGTGCGCCCGCAGACGCCATAGACGGAGGGCCGGGGTCCCCGTCTGTGGAGGGCACTTCCTGGAAGCCAGGGACGAGCGGCGACCGCGGCCTCTTCCAAAACGGCAGGCACACAGGCCTGCGCGGCAAAAAGCCCCCGGCAAGGCAGCACCACTCAAAGGGGAAGGGTCCGTACCTGGCCCAGCAGCTCTTGATGAGCCCCAGGCCCCGCCCATGGCCGGAGCCTGACCCCGCCGACCCGACTCTGGCTGCGCACAGGTGCATTTCCAAGGGCCGCCGCTAGGGGGCGCTGGTGAGGGGGTTCGGGGACCCTCAGCCCCCACCGAGCTGCGACCACCACTGCACCCATGGGGGTACGGGTTGTCCTCCGCCATGGGGGAACGGGGCCCCCTTCTCCTTCGCGGAAGCCCCAACCTTCCTCCCGGGGCACGCCTGCACCCTCCCCTCGCACTCACGGCCCCAGCGGCGGGGCCGTGCGCCCGCAGACGCCCTAGACGGAGGGCCGGGGTCCCCGTCAGGGGAGGGCACCCCCTGGAAGCCAGGGACGAGCGGCGACCGCGGCCTCTTCCAAAACACCAGGCACACAGGCCTGCGCGGCAAAAAGCCCCCGGCAAGGCAGCAGCACTCAAAGGGGAAGGGTCCGCACCTGGCCCAGCAGCTCTTGATGAGCCCCAGGCCCCGCCCCTGGCCGGAGCCTGACCCCGCCCACCCGACTCTGGCTGCGCACAGGTGCACTTCCAAGGGCCGCCGCTAGGGGGCCCTGGTGAGGGGGTTCGGGGACCCTCAGCCCCCACCGGGCTGCGGTCACCCCTATACCCATGGGGGTACGGGATTGTCTCCGCCATGTGGGGAACGGTGCCCCCTTACCCTTCGCGGAAGCCCCAACCTTCCTCCCGGGGAACGCCTGCACCTCCTCTCGCACTCACAGCCCCAGCGGCGGGGCCGTGCGCCCGCAGACGCCCTAGACGGAGGGCCGGGGTCCCCGTCAGGGGAGGGCACCCCCTGGAAGCCAGGGAGGAGCGGCGACCACGGCCTCTTCCAAAACGTCAGGCACACTAGCCTTTGCGGCAAAAAGCACCGGGCAAGGCAGCACCACTCAAAGGGGAAGGGTCCGCACCTGGCCCAGCAGCTCTTGATGAGCCGCAGGCCTCGCCCCTGACCGGAGCCTGACCCCGCGCACCCGACTCTGGCTGCGCACAGGTGCACTTCCTAGGGCCGCCGCTAGGGGGCGCTGGTGAGGGGGTTCGGGGACCCTCAGCCCCCAACGGGCTGCGGCCACCCCTGCACCCATGGGGGTACGGGTTGTCCTCCGCCATGGGGGAACGGGGCCCCATTCCCCTTCGCGGAAGCCCCAACCTTCCTCCCGGGGCACGCCTGCACCCTCCCCTCGCACTCACGGCCCCAACGGCGGGGCCGTGCGCACGCAGACGCCCTAGACGGAGGGCCGGGGTCCCCGTCTGGGGAGGGCACCCCCTGGAAGCCAGGGACGAGCGGCGACCGCGGCCTCTTCCAAAACGGCAGGCACACAGGCCTGCGCTGCAAAAAGCCCCCGGCAAGGCAGCTCCACTCAAAGGGGAAGGGTCCGCACCTGGCCCAACAGCTCTTGATGAGCCCCAGGCCCCGCCCCTGCTCGGAGCCTGACCCGGCCCACCCGACTCTGGCTGCGCACAGGTGCACTTCCAAGGGCCGCCGCTAGGGGGCGCTGGTGAGGGGGTTCGGGGACCCTCAGCCCCCACCGGGCTGGGGCCAGCCCTGCACCGATGGGGGTACGGGAATGTCTCCGCCATGGGGGAACGGGCCCCCTTGCCCTTCGCGGAAGCCCCAACCTTCCTCCCGGGGGAAGCCTGCACACTCCCCTCGCACTCACAGCCCAAGCGGCGGGGCCGTGCGCCCGCAGACGCCCAAGACGGAGGGCCGGGGTCCCCGTCAGGGGAGGGCACCCCCTGGCAGCCAGGGACGAGCGGCGACCGCGGCCTCTTCCAAAACGGCAGGCACACAGGCCTGCGCGGCAAAAAGCCCCGGGCAAGGCAGCACCACTCAAAGGGGAAGGGTCCGCACCTGGCCCAGCAGCTCTTGATGAGCCCCTGGCCCCGCCCCTGGCCGGAGCCTGACCCCGCCCACCGACTCTGGCTGCGCAGAGGTGCACTTCCAAGGGCCGCCGATAGGGGGCGCTGGTGAGGGGGTTCGGGGACCCTCAGCCCCCACCGGGCTGGGGCCACCCCTGCACCCATGGGGGTATGGGATTGTCTCCGCCATGTGGGGAACGGGGCCCCCTTCCCCTTCGCGGAAGCCCCAACCTTCCTCCCGGGGCACGCCTGCACCCTCCCCTCGCACTCACAGCCCCAGCGGCGGGGCCGTGCGCCCGCAGACGCCCTAGACGGAGGGCCGGCGTCCCGACAGGGGAGGGAACCCCTGGAAGCCAGGGACGAGTGGCGACCGCGGCCTCTTCCAAAACGGCAGGCACACAGGCCTGCGCGGCAAAAAGCCCCCGGCAAGGCAGCACCACTCAAAGGGGAAGGGTCCGCACCTGGCCAAGCAGCTCTTGATGAGCCCCAGGCCCCGCCCCTGGCCGGAGCCTGACCCCGCCCACCCGACTCTGGCTGCGCACAGGTGCACTTCCAAGGGCCGCCGCTAGGGGGCGCTGGTGAGGGGGTTCGGGGACCCTCAGCCCCCACCGAGATGCGGCCACCCCTGCACCCATGGGGGTACGGGTTGTCCTTCGCCATGGGGGAACGGGTCCCCCTTCCCCTTCGCGGAAGCCCCAACCTTCCTCCCGGGGCACGCCTGCACCCTCCCCTCGCACTCACGGCCCCAGCGGCGGGGCCGTGCGCCCGCAGACGCCCTAGATGGAGGGCCGGGGTCCCCGTCTGGCGAGGGCACCCCCTGGAAGCCAGGGACGAGCGGCGACCGCGGCCTCTTCCAAAACGGCAGGCACACAGGCCTGCGCGGCAAAAAGCCCCCGGCAAGGCAGCACCACTCAAAGGGGAAGGGTCCGCACCTGGCCCACCAGCTCTTGATGAGCCCCAGGCACCTACCCTGGCCGGAGCCTGACCCCGCCCACCCGACTCTGGCTGCGCACAGGTGGACTTCCAAGGGCCGCCGCTAGGTGGCGCTGGTGAGGGGGTTCAGGGACCCTCAGCCCCCACCGGGCTGGGGCCACCCCTGCACCCATGGGGGTACGGGATTGTCTCCGCCATGTGGGGAACCGGGCCCACTTCCCCTTCGCGGAAGCCCCAACCTTCCTCCCGGGGCACGCCTGCACCCTCCCCTCGCACTCACGGCCCCAGCGGCGGGGCCTCGCGCCCGCAGACGCCCTAGACGGAGGGCCGGCGTACCCGTCAGGGGAGGGCACCCCCTGGAAGCCAGGGACGAGCGGCGACCGCGGCCTCTTCCAAAACGGCAGGCACACAGGCCTGCGTGGCAAACAGCCCCGGGCAAGGCAGCACCACTCAAAGGGGAAGGGTCCGCACCTGGCCCAGCAGCTTTTGATGAGCCCCAGGCCCCGCCCCTGGCCGGAGCCTGACCCCGCCCACCCGACTCTGGCTGCGCACAGGTGCACTTCCAAGGGCCGCCGATAGGGGGCGCTGGTGAGGGGGTTCGGGGACCCTCAGCCCCCACCGGGCTGCGGCCACCCCTGCACCCATGGGGGTACGGGATTGTCACCGCAATGTGGGGAACGGGGCCCCCTTCCCCTTCGCGGAAGCCCCAACCTTCCTCCCGGGGCACGCCTGCACCCTCCCCTCGCACTCACGGCCCCAGCGGCAGGGCCAGCGCCCGCAGACGCCCTAGACGGAGGGCCGGGGTCCCCGTCAGGGGAGGGCACCCCCTGGAAGCCAGGGACGAGCGGCGACATGGCCTCTTCCAAAACGGCAGGCACACAGGCCTGCGCGGCAAAAAGCCCCGGGCAAGGCAGCACCACTCAATGGGGAAGGGTCCGCACCTGGCCCAGCAGCTCTTGATGAGCCCCAGGCCCCGCGCCTGGCCGGAGCCTGACCCCGCCCACCCGACTCTGGCTGCGCACAGGTGCACTTCCTAGGGCCGCCGCTAGGGGGCGCTGGTGAGGGGTTTCGGGGACACTCAGCCCCCAACGGGCTGCGGCCACCCCTGCACCCATGGGGGTACGGGTTGTCCTCCGCCATGGGGGAACGGGGCCCCCTTCCCCTGCGCGGAAGCCCCAACCTTCCTCCCGGGGCACGCCTGCACCCTCCCCTCGCACTCACGGCCCCAGCGGCGAGGCCGTGCGCCCGCAGAGCCCTAGACGGAGGGCCGGGGTCCCCGTCTGGGGAGGGCACCCCCTGGAAGCCAGGCACGAGCGGCGACCGCGGCCTCTTCCAAAACGGCAGGCACACAGGCCTTCGCGGCAAAAAGCCCCCGGCAAGGCAGCACCACTCAAAGGGGAAGGGTCCGTACCTGGCCCAGCAGCTCTTGATGAGCCCCAGGCCCCGCCCCTGGCCGGAGCCTGACCCCGCCCACAAGATTCTGGCTGCGCACAGGTGCACTTCCTAGGGACGCCGCTAGGGGGCGCTGGTGAGGGGCTTCGGGGACCCTCAGCCCCCAACGGGCTGCGGCCACCCCTGCACCCATGGGGGTACGGGTTGTCCTCCGCCATGGGGGAACGGGGACCCCTTCCCCTTCGCGGAAGCCCCAACCTTCCTCCCGGGGCACGCCTGCACCCTCCCCTCGCACTCACGGCCCCAGCGGGGAGGCCGTGTGCCCGCAGACGCCCTAGACGGAGGGACGGGGTCCCCGTCTGGGGAGGGCACCCACTGGAAGCCAGGGACGAGCGGCGACCGCGGCCTCTTCCAAAACGGCAGGCACGCAGGCCGGCGCGGCAAAAAGCCCCGGGCAAGGCAGCCCCACTCAAAGGGGAAGGGTCCCCACCTGGCCCAGCAGCTCTTGATGAGCCCCAGGCCCCGCCCTTGGCCGGAGCCTGACCCCGCCCACCCAACTCTGGCTGCGCACAGGTGCACTTCCAAGGGCCGCCGCTAGGGGGCGCTGGTGAGGGGGTTCGGGTACCCTCAGCCCCCACCGGGCTGGGGCCACCCCGGCACCCATGGGGCTACGGGATTGTCCTCCCCCATGGGGGAACGGGGCCCCCTTGCCCTTCGCGGAAGCCCCAACTTTCCTCCCGGGCCACGCCTGCACCCTCCCCTCGCATTCACAGCCCCAGCGGCGGAGCCGTGCGCCCGCAGATGCCCTAGACGGAGGGCCGGCGTCCCCCTCAGGGGAGGGCACCCCCTGGAAGCCAGGAGCGAGCGGCGACCGCGGCCTCTTCCAAAACGGTAGGCACACAGGCCTGCGCGGCAAAAAGCCCCGGGCAAGGCAGCACCACTCAAAGGGGAAGGGTCCGCACCTGGCCCAGCAGCTCTTGTTGAGCCCCAGGCCCCGCCCCTTGCCGGAGCATGACCCCGCCCACCCGACTCTGGCTGCGCACAGGTGCTCTTCCAAGGGCCTGCGCTAGGGGGCGCTTGTGAGGGGGTTCGGCGACCCTCAGCCCCCACCGGGCTGGGGCCACCCCGGCACCCATGGGGCTACGGGATTATCCTCCCCAATGGGGGAACGGGGCCCCCTTGCCCTTCGCGGAAGCCCCAACCTACCTCCCGGGGCACGCCTGCACCCTGCCCTCGCACTCACAGCCCCAGCTTCGGGGCCTCGCGCCCGCAGACGCCCTAGACGGAGATCCCGCGTCCCCGTCAGGGGAGGGCACCCCCTGGAATCCAGGGACGAGCGGCGACCGCAGCCTCTTCCAAAACGGCAGGCACACAGGCTTGCGCGGCAAAAAGCCCCGGGCAAGGCAGCACCACTCAAAGGGGAAGGGACCGCACGTGGCCCAGCAGCTCTTGAGGAGCCCCAGGCCCCGCCGCTGGCCGGAGCCTGACCCCGCCCACCCGACTCTGGCTGTGAAAAGGTGCACTTCCAAGGGCCGCCGCTAGGGGGCGCTGGTGAGGGGGTTCGGGACCCTCAGCCCCCGCGGGCTGGGGCCACCCCGGCACCCATTGGGGTACGGGATTGCCCTCCCCCATGGGGCAACGGGGCCCCCTTCCTCTTCACGGAAGCCCCAACCTTCCTCCGGGGCACGCCTGCACCCTCCTCGCGCACTCACAGCCCCAGCGGCGGGGCCGTGCGCCCGTAGACGCCCTAGTCGGAGGGCCGGAGTCCCCGTCAGGGGAGGGCACCCCCTGGAAGCCAGGGACGAGCAGCGACCGCGGCCTCTTCCAAAACGGCAGGCACACAGGCCTGCGCGGCAAAAAGCCCCCGGCAAGGCAGCACCACTCAAAGGGGAAGGGTCCGCACCTGGCCCAGCAGCTCTTGATGAGCCCCAGGCCCCGCCCCTGGCCGGAGCCTGACCCCGCCCACCCGACTCTGGCTGCGCACAGGTGCACTTCCATGGGCCGCCGCTAGGGGGCGCTGGTGAGGGGGTTCGGGGACCCTCAGCCCCCACCGGGCTGGGGCCACCCCGGCACCCATGGGGCTACGGGATTGTCCTCCCCCATGGGGGAACGGGGCCCCGTTGCCCTTCGCGGAAGCCCCAACCTTCCTCCCGGGGCACTCCTGCACCCTCCCCTCGCACTCACAGCCCCAGCGGCGGGGCCTCGCGCCCGCAGACGCCCTAGACGGAGGGCCGGCGGCCGCGTCAGGGTAGGGCACCCCCTGGAAGCCAGGGACGAGCGGCGACAGCGGCCTCTTCCAAAACGGCAGGCACACAGGCCTGCGCGTCAAAAAGCCCCGGGCAAGGCAGCACCACTCAAAGGGGAAGGGTCCGCACCTGGCCCAGCAGCTCTTGATGAGCCCCAGGCCCCGCCCGTGGGCGGAGCATGACCCCGCCCACCCGACTCTGGCTGCGCACAGGTGCTCTTCCAAGGGCCGTCGCTAGGGGGCGCTGGTGAGGAGGTTCGGGGACCCTCAGCCCCCACCGGGCTGGGGCCACCCCGGCACCCATGGGGTACGGGATTGTCCTCCCCCATGGGGGAACGGGGCCCCCTTGCCCTTCGCGGAAGCCCCAACCTTCCTCCCGGGGCACGCCTGCACCCTGCTCTCGCACTCACAGCCCCAGCGGCGGGGCCGTGCGCCCGCAGACGCCCTAGACGGAGGGCCGGGGTCCCCGTCAGGGCACGGCACCCCCTGGCATCCAGGGACGAGCGGCGACCGCGGCCTCTTCCAAAACGGCAGGCACACAGGCCTGCGCGGCAAAAAGCCCCGGGCAAGGCAACACCACTCAAAGGGGAAGGGTCCGCACCTGGCCCAGCAGCTCTTGATGAGCCCCAGGCCCCGCCCCTGGCCGGAGCCTGACCCCGCCCACCCGACTCTGGCTGCGCACAGGTGCACTTCCAAGGTTTCCGCTAGTGGGCGCTGGTGAGGGGGTTCAGGGAAACTCAGCCCCAACCGGGCTGGGGCCACCCCTGCACCCAGGGGGTACGGGATTGTCTCCGCCATGTGGAGAACGGGGCCCGCTTCCCCTTCAAGGAAGCCTCAACCTTCGTCCCGGGGCACGCCTGCTCCCTCCCCTCGCACTCACAGCCCCAGCGGCGGGGCCTCGACCAGCAGACGCCCTCGACGGAGGGCCGACGTCCCCGTCAGGGTAGGGCACCCCCTGGAAGCCAGGGACGAGCGGCGACAGCGGCCTCTTCCAAAACGCAGGCACACAGGCCTGCGCGGCAAAAAGCCCCGGGCAAGGCCGCACCACTCAAAGGGGAAGGGTCCGCACCTGGCCCAGCGGCTCTTGATGAGCCCCAGGCCCCGCCCCTGGCCGGAGCCTGACCCCGCCCACCCGACTCTGGCTGCGCACAGGCGCACTTCCAAGGGCCGCCGCTAGGGGGCGCTGGTGAGTGGGTTCGGGACCCTCAGCCCCCACCGGGCTGGGGCCACCCCGGCACACATGGGGCTACGGGATTGTCCTCCCCCATGAGGGAACGGGGCCCCCTTGCCCTTCGCGGAAGCCCCAACCTTCCTCCCGGGGCACGCCTGCACCCTCTTCTCGCACTCACAGCCCCAGCGGCGGGACCGTGCGCCCGCAGACGCCCTAGACGGAGTGCCGGGGTCCCCGTTAGTGGACGGCACCCCGTGGAAGACAGGGACGAGCGGCGACCGCGGCCTCTTCCAAAACGGTAGGCACACAGGCCTGCGCGGCAAAAAGCCCCCGGCAAGGCAGCACCACTCAAAGGGGAAGGGTCCGCACCTGGCCCAGCAGCACTTGATGAGCCCCAGGCCCCGCCGCTGGCCGGAGCCTGACTCCGCCTACCCGACTCTGGCTGCGCACAGGTGCACTTCCAAGGTTTCCGCTAGTGGGCGCTGGTGAGGGGGTTCAGGGAAACTCAGCCCCCACCGGGCTGGGGCCACCCCTGCACCCAGGGGGTACGGGATTGTCTCCGCCATGTGGAGAACGGGGCCCGCTTCCCCTTCAAGGAAGCCTCAACCTTCGTCCCGGGGCACGCCTGCTCCCTCCCCTCGCACTCACAGCCCCAGCGGCGGGGCCTCGAACAGCAGACGCCCTAGACGGAGGGCCGACGTCCCCGTCAGGGTAGGGCACCCCCTGGAAGCCAGGAGCGAGCGGCGACCGCGGCCTCTTCCAAAACGGTAGGCACACAGGCCTGCGCGGCAAAAAGCCCCGGGCAAGGCAGCACCACTCATAGGGGAAGGGTCCGCACCTGGCCCAGCAGCTCTTGTTGAGCCCCAGGCCCCGCCCCTTGCCGGAGCATGACCCCGCCCACCCGACTCTGGCTGCGCACAGGTGCTCTTCCAAGGGCCTCCGCTAGGGGGCGCTTGTGAGGGGGTTCGGCGACCCTCAGCCCCCACCGGGCTGGGGCCTCCCCGGCACCCATGGGGCTACGGGATTATCCTCCCCCATGGGGGAACGGGGCCCCCTTGCCCTTCGCGGAAGCCCCAACCTTCCGCCCGGGGCACGCCTGCACCCTGCCCTCGCACTCACAGCCCCAGCTTCGGGGCCTCGCGCCCGCAGACGCCCTAGACGGAGATCCGGCGTCCCCGTCAGGGGAGGGCACCCCCTGGAATCCAGGGACGATCGGCGACCGCGGCCTCTTCCAAAACGGCAGGCACACAGGCTTGCGCGGCAAAAAGCCCCGGGCAAGGCAGCACCACTCAAAGGGGAAGGGACCGCACGTGGCCCAGCAGCTCTTGAGGAGCCCCAGGCCCCGCCGCTGGCCGGAGCCTGACCCCGCCCACCCGACTCTGGCTGTGAAAAGGTGCACTTCCAAGGGCCGCCGCTAGGGGGCGCTGGTGAGCGATTCGGGACCCTCAGCCCCCACCGGGCTGGGGCCACCCCGGCACCCATGGGGGTACGGGAATGTCCTCCCCCATGGGGAAACGGGGCCCCCTTCCCCTTCTCGGAAGCCCCATCCTTCCTCCGGGGCACGACTGCTCCCTCCTCTCGCACTCACAGAGCCAGCGTCGGGGCCGTGCGCCCGCAGACGCCCTAGAGGGAGGGCCGGTGTCCCTGTCAGGGGAGGACATCCCCTGGAAGCCAGGGACGAGCGGCGACCGCGGCCTCTTCCAAAATGGCAGGCACACAGGCCTGCGCGGCAAAAAGCCCCGGCAAGGCAGCACCACTCAAAGGGGAAGGGTCCGCACCTGGCCCAGCAGCTCTTGATGAGCCCCAGGCCCCGCCACTGGCCGGAGCATGACCCCGCCCACCCGACTCTGGCTGCGCACAGGTGCACTTCCTAGGGCCGCCGCTAGGGGGCGCTGGTGAGGGTGTTCTGGGACCCTCAGCCCCCAACAGGCTGGGGCCACCCCTGCACCCATGGGGGTACGGGTTGTCCTCCGCCATGGGGGAACGGGGCGCCCTTCCCCTTCGCGGAAGCCCCAACCTTCCTCCCGGGGCACGCCTGCACCCTCCCCTCGCACTCACGGCCCCAGAGGCGGGGCCGTGCGCCCGCAGACGCCCTAGACGGAGGGCCGGGGTCCCCGTCTGGGGAGGGCACCCCCTGGAAGCCAGGGACGAGCGGCGACCGCGGCCTCTTCCAAAACGGCAGGCACACAGGCCTGCGCGGGAAAAAGCCCCCGGCAAGGCAGCACCACTCAAAGGGGAAGGGTCCGCACCTGGCCCAGCAGCTCTTGATGAGCCCCAGGCCCCGCCCCTGGCCGGAGCCTGACCCCGCCCACCCGACTCTGGCTGCGCACAGGTGCACTTCCAAGGGACGCCGCTAGGGGGCGCTGGTGAGGGGGTTCGGTGACCCTCAGCCCCCACCGGGCTGGGGCCACCCCTGCACCCATGGGAGTACGGGATTTCTCCGCCATGTGGGGAACGGGGCCCCCTTCCCCTTCGCGGAAGCCCCAACCTTCCTCCCGGGGCACGCCTGCACCCTCCACTCGCACTCACGGCCCCAGCGGCGGGGCCTCGCGCCCGCAGACGCCCTAGATGGAGGGCCGGCGTCCCCGTCAGGGGAGGGCACCCCCTGGAAGCCAGGGACGAGCGGCGACCGGGGCCTCTTCCAAAACGGCAGGCACACAGGCCTGCGCGGCAAAAAGCCCCCGGCAAGGAGCACCACTCAAAGGGGACGGGTCCGCACCTGGCCCAGTAGCTCTTGATGAGCCCTAGGCCCCGCCGCTGGACGGGGCCTGACCCCGCCCACCCGAATCTGGCTGCGCACAGGTGCACTTCCTAGGGTCGCCGCAAGGGGGCGCTGGTGATGGGGTTCGGGGACCCTCAGCCCCCAACGGGCTGGGGCCACCCCTGCACCAATGGTGGTACGGGATTGTCCTCCCCCATGGGGGAACGGGGCCCCCTTTCCCTTCGCGGAAGCCCCAACCTTCCTCCCGGGGCACGCCTGCACCCTCCTCTCGCACTCACAGCCCCAGCGGCGGGGCCGTGCGCCCGCAGACGCCCTACACGGAGGGCCGGGGTCCCCGTCAGGGGACGGCACCCCCTGGCATCCAGGGACGAGCGGCGACCGCGGCCTCTTCCAAAACGGCAGGCACACAGGCCTGCGCGGCAAAAAGCCCCGGGCAAGGCAGCACCACTCAAAGGGGAAGGGTCCGCACCTGGCCCAGCAGCTCTTGATGAGCCCCAGGCCCCGCCCCTGGCCGGAGCATGACCCCGCCCACCCGACTCTGGCTGCGCACAGGTGCACTTCCATGGGCCACCGCTAGGAGGCGCTGGTGAGGGGGTTCGGGGACCCTCAGCCCCCACCGCGCTGGGGCCACCCCGCACCCATGGGGCTACGGGATTGTCCTCCCCCATGGGGCAATGGGGCCCCATTGCCCTTCGCGGAAGCCCCAACCTTCCTCCCGGGGCACGCCTGCAACCTCCTCTCGCACTCACAGCCCCAGCGGCGGGGCCGTGCGCCCGCAGACGCCCTAGAAGGAGGGCCGGGGTCCCCGTCAGGGGAGGGCACCCCCTGGAAGCCAGGGACGAGCGGCGACTGCGGCCTCTTCCAAAACGGCAGGCACACAGGCCTGCGCGGCAAAAAACCCCGGGCAAGGCAGCACCACTCAAAGGGGAAGGGTCCGCACCGGGCCCAGCAGCTCTTGATGAGCCCCAGGCCCCGCCCCTGCCCGGAGCATGACCCCGCCCACCCGACTCTGGCTGCGCACAGGTGCACTTCCAAGGGCCGCCGCTAGGGGGCGCTGGTGAGAGGGTTCAGGGACCCTCAGCCCCCACCGGGCTGGGACCACCCCGGCACACATGGGGCTACGGGATTGTCCTCCCCCATGGGGCAACGGGGCCCCCTTCCCCGCCGCGGAAGCCCCAACCTTCCTCCCGGGCCACGCCTGCACCCTCCCCTCGCACTCACAGCCCCAGCGGCGGGGCCGTGCGCCCGCAGACGCCCTAGACGGAGGGCTGGCGTCTCCGTCAGGGGAGGGCACCCCCTGGAAGCCAGGAGCGAGCGGCGACCGCGGCCTCTTCCAAAACGGTAGGCACACAGGCCTGCGCGGCAAAAAGCCCCCGGCAAGGCAGCACCACTCAAAGGGGAAGGGTCCGCACCTGGCCCAGCAGCTCTTGAGGAGCCCCAGGCCCCGCCGCTGGCCGGAGCCTGACCCCGCCCACCCGACTCTGGCTGTGAAAAGGTGCACTTCCAAGGGCCGCCCTAGGGGGCGCTGGTGAGCGGGTTCGGGGACCCACAGCCCCCACCGGGCTGGGGCCAACTCGGCACCCATGGGGGTACGGGATTGTCCTCCCCCATGGGGCAACGGGGCCCCATTCCCCTTCTCGGAAGGCCCAACCTTCCTCCGGGGCACGCCTGCACCCTCCTCTCGCACTGACAGAGCCAGCGTCGGGTCCGTGCGCCCGCAGACGCCCTAGAGGGAGGGCCGGTGTCCCCGTCAGGGGAGGGCATCCCCTGGAAGCCAGGGACGAGCGGCGACCGCGGCCTCATACAAAACGGCAGGCACACAGGCCTGTGAGGCAAAAAGCCCCCGGCAAGGCAGCACCACTCAAAGGGGAAGGGTCCGCAACTGGCCAGCAGCTCTTGATGAGCCCCAGGCCCCGCCCCTGGCCGGAGCCTGACCCCGCCCACCCGACTCGGGCTGCTCACAGGTGCACTTCCAAGGGCCGCCGCTAGTGGGCGCTGGTGAGGTTTTTCGGGGACCCTCAGCCCCCACCGGGCTGGGGCCACCCCGGCACCCATGGGGCTACGGGATTGTCCTCCCCCATGGGGGAACGGGGCCCCCTTGCCCTTCGCGGAAGCCCCAACCCTCCTCCCGGGGCACGCCTGCACCCTCCTCTCGCACTCACAGCCCCAGCGGCGGGAACGTGCGCCCGCAGACGCCCTAGATGGAGGGCCGGGGTCCCCGTCAGTGGACGGCACCCCCTGGAAGCCAGGGACGAGCGGCGAACGCGGCCTCTTCCAAAACGGTAGGCACACAGGCCTGCGCGGCAAAAAGCCCCCGGCAAGGCAGCACGACTCAAAGGGGAAGGGTCCGCACCTGGCCCAGCAGCTCTTTATGACACCCAGGCCCCGCCCCTGGCCGGAGCATGACCCCGCCCACCCGAATCTGGCTGCGCACAGGTGCACATCCAAGGGCGGCCGCTAGGGGGCGCTGGTGAGGGGGTTCGGGGACCCTCAGCCCCCACCGGGCTGGGGCCACCCCGGCACCCATGGGGCTACGGGATTGTCCTCCCCCATGGAGGAACGGGGCCCCCTTGCCCTTCGCGGAAGCCCCAACCTTCCTCAGGGGGCACGCCTGCACCCTCCTCTCGCACTCACAGCCCCAGCGGCGGGGCCGTGCGCCCGCAGACGCCCTAGACGGAGGGCCGGGGTCCCCGTCAGGGGAGGGCACCCCCTGGAAGCCAGGGACGAGCGGCGACCGCGGCCTCTTCCAAAACGGCAGGCACACAGGCCTGCGCGGCAAAAAGCCCCGGGCAAGGCAGCACCACTCAAAGGGGAAGGGTCCGCACCTGGCCCAGCAGCTCTTGATGAGCCCCAGGCCCCGCCCCTGGCCGGAGCCTGACCCCGCCCACCCGATTCTGGCTGCGCACAGGTGCACTTCCTAGGGACGCCGCTAGGGGGCGCTGGTGAGGGGGTTCGGTGACCCTCAGCCCTCAACGGGCTAGGGCCACCCTTGCACCCATGGGGGTACCGGATTGTCCTCCCCCATGGGGTACGGGGCCCCCTTGCCCTTCGCGGAAGCCCCAACCTTCCTCCCGGGGGAAGCCTGCACCTCCTCTCGCACTCACAGCCCCAGCGGCGGGGCCGTGCGCCCGCAGACGCCCTAGACGGAGGGCCAGTGTCCCCGTCAGGGGAGGGCACCCCCTGGAAGCCAGGGACGAGCGGCGACCGCGGCCTCTTCCAAAACGGCAGGCACACAGGCCTGCGCGGCAAAAAGCCCAGGCAAGGCAGCACCACTCAAAGGGGAAGGGTCCGCACCTGGCCCAGCAGCTCTTGATGAGCCCCAGGCCCCGCCCCTGGCCGGAGCCTGAACCCGCCCACCCGACTCTGGATGCGCACAGGTGCACTTCCAAGGGCCGCCGCTAGGGGGCTCTGGTGAGGGGGTTCGGGGACCCTCAGCCCCCACCGGCTGGGGCCACCCCTGCACCCATGGGGGTACGGGATTGTCTCCGCCATGGGGGAACGGGGCCCTCTTGCCCTTCGCGGAAGCCCCAACCTTCCTCCCTGGGGAAGCCTGCACCCTCGTCTCGCACTCACAGCCCCAGCGGCGGGGCCGTGCGCCCGCAGACGCCCTAGACGGAGGGCCGGGGTCCCCGTCTGGGGAGGGCACCCCCTGGAAGCCAGGGACGAGCGGCGACCGCGGCCTCTTCCAAAACGGCAGGCACACAGGCCTGCGCGGCAAAAAGCCCCCGGCAAGGCAGCACCACTCAAAGGGGAAGGGTCCGCACCTGGCCCAGCAGCTGTTGATGAGCCCCAGGCCCCGCCCCTGGCCGGAGCCTGACCTCGCCCACCCGACTCTGGCTGCGCACAGGTGCACTTCCAACGGCCGCCGCTAGGGGGCGCTGGTGAGGGGTTTAGGGGACCCTCAGCCCCCACCGGGCTGCGGCCACCCCTGCACCCATGGGGGTACGGGATTGTCTCCGCCATGTGGGGAACGGGGCCCCCTTCCCCTTCGCGGAAGCCCCAACCTTCCTCCCGGGGCACGCCTGCACCCTCCCCTCGCACTCACGGCCCCAGCGGCGGGGTCGTGCGCCCGCAGACGCCCTAGACGGAGGGCCGGGGTCCCCGTCAGGGGAGGGCACCCCCTGGAAGCCAGGGACGAGCGGCGACCGCGGCCTCTTCAAAAACGGCAGGCACACAGGCCTGCGCGGCAAAAAGCCCCCGGCAAGGCAGCACCACTCAAAGGGGAAGGGTCCGCACCTGGCCCAGCAGCTCTTGATGAGCCCCAGGCCCCGCCCCTGGCCGGAGCCTGACCCCGCCCACCCGACTCTGGCTGCGCAGAGGTGCACTTCCAAGGGACGCCGCTAGGGGGCGCTGGTGAGGGGGTTCGGGGACCCTCAGCCCCAACGGGCTGGGGCCACCCCTGCACCCATGGGGGTACGGGATTGTCTCCGCCATGTGGGGAACGGGGCCCCCTTCCCCTTCGCGGAAGCCCCAACCTTCCTCCCGGGGCACGCCTGCACCCTCCTCTCGCACTCACGGCCCCAGCGGCGGGGCCGTGCGCCCGCAGACGCCCTAGACGGAGGGCCGGGGTCCCCGTCTGGGGAGGGCACCCCCTGGAAGCCAGGGACGAGCGGCGACCGCGGCCTCTTCCAAAACGGCAGGCACACAGGCCTGCGCGGCAAAAAGCCCCCGGCAAGGCAGCACCACTCAAAGGGGAAGGGTCCGCACCTGGCCCATCAGATCTTGATGAGCCCCAGGCCCCGCCCCTGGCCGGAGCCTGACCCCGCCCACCCGACTCTGGCTGCGCACAGGTGCACTTCCAAGGGCCGCCGCTAGGGGGCGCTGGTGAGGGGGTTCGGGGACCCTCAGCCCCCACCGGGCTGGGGCCACCCCTGCACCCATGGGGGTACGGGATTGTCTCCGACTAGTGGGGAACGGGCCCCCCTTCCCCTTCGCGGAAGCCCCAACCTTCCTCCCGGGGCACGCCTGCACACTCCACTCGCACTCACGGCCCCAGCGTCGGAGCCGTGCGCCCGCAGACGCCCTAGACAGAGGGCCGGCGTCCCCGTCATGGGAGGGCACCTCCTGCTAGCCAGGGACGAGCGGCGCCCGCGGAGTCTTCCAAAACGGCAGGCACACAGGCCTGCGCGCCAAAAAGCCCCCGGCAAGGCAGCACCACTCAAAGGGGAAGGGTCCGCACCTGGCCCAGCAGCTCTTGATGAGCCCCAGGCCCCGCCCCTGGCCGGAGCCTGACCCCGCCCACCCGACTCTGGCTGCGCAAAGGTGCACTTCCTAGGGCCGCCGCTAAGGGGCGCTGGTGTGGGGGTTCGGGGACCCTCAGCCCCCAACGGGCTGCGGCCACCCCTGCACCCATGGGGGTACTGGATTGTCTCCGCCATGTGGGGAACGGGGCCCCCTTCCCCTTCGCGGAAGCCCCAACCTTCCTCCCGGGGCACGCCTGCACCCTCCTCTCGCAATCAGGGCCCCAGCGGCGCGGCCGTGCGCCCGCAGACGCCCTAGACGGAGGGCCGGGGTCCCCGTCAGGGGAGGGCACCCCCTGGAAGCCAGGGACGAGCGGCGACCGCGGCCTCTTCCAAAACGGCAGGCACACAGGCCTGCGCGGCAAAAAGCCCCCGGCAAGGCAGCACCACTCAAAGGGGAAGGGTCCGCATCTGGCCCAGCAGCTCTTGATGAGCCCCAGGCCCCGCACCTGGCCGGAGCCTGACCCCGCCAACCCGACTCTGGCTGCGCACTGGTGCACTTCCAAGGTCCGCCGCTAGGGGGCGCTGGTTTGGGGGTTCGGGGACCCTCAGCCCCCACCGAGCTGCGGCCACCCCTGCACCCATGGGGGTACGGGATTGTCTCCGCCATTGGGGAACGTGGCCCCCTTGCCCTTCGCGGAAGCCCCAACCTTCCTCCTGGGGGAAGCCTGCACCCTCCTCTCGCACTCACAACCCCAGCGGCGTGGCCGAGCACCTGCAGACGCCCTAGACGGAGGGCCGGGGTCCCCGTCAGGGGAGGGCACACCCTGGAAGCCAGGGACGAACGGCGACCGCGGCCTCTTCCAAAACGGCAGGCACACAGGCCTGCGCGGCAAAAAGCCCCGGGTGAGGCAGCACCACTCAAAGGGGAAGGGTCCGCACCTGGCCCAGCAGCTCTTGATGAGCCCCAGGCCCCGCCCCTGGCCGGAGCCTGACCCCGCCCACCCGACTCTGGCTGCGCACAGGTGCACTTCCAAGGGCCGCCGCAAGGGGGCGCTGGTGAGGGGGTTCGGGGACCCTCAGCCCCCACCGAGCTGCGGCCACGCCTGCACCCATGGGGGTACGGGTTGTCCTCCGCCATGGGGGAACGGGGCCCCCTTCCCATTCGCGGAAGCCCCAACATTCCTCCCGGGCACGCCTGCAACCTCCCCTTGCACTCACGGCCCCAGCGGCGGGGTTGTGCGCCCGCAGACGCCCTAGACGGAGGGCCGAGGTCCCCGTCTGGGGAGGGCAACCCCTGGAAGCCAGGGACGAGCGGCGACCTTGGCCTCTTCCAAAACGGCAGGCACACAGGCCTGCGCGGCAAAAAGCCCCCGGCAAGGCAGCACCACTCAAAGGGGAAGGGTCCGCACCTGGCCCAGCAGCTCTTGATGAGCCCCAGGCCCCGCCCCTGGCCGGAGCCTGACCCCGCCCACCCGACTCTGGCTGCGCACAGGTGCACTTCCAAGGGCCGCCGCTAGGGGGCGCTGGTGAGGGGGTTCGGGGATCCTCAGCCCTCACCGAGCTGCGGCCACCCCTGTACCCATGGGGGTACGGGTTGTCCTCCGCCATGGGGGAACGGGGCCCCCTTCCCCTTCGCGGAAGCCCCAACCTTCCTCCCGGGGCACGCCTGCACCCTCCCCTCGCACTCACGGCCCCAGCGGCGGGGCCGTGCGCCCGCAGACGCCCTAGACGGAGGGCCGGGGTCCCCGTCTGGGGAGGGCACCCCCTGGAAGCCAGGGACGAGCGGCGACCGCGGCCTCTTCCAAAACGGCAGGCACACAGACCTGCGCGGCAAAAAGCCCCCGGCAAGGCAGCACCACTCAAAGGAAAAGGGTCCGCACCTGGCCCAGCAGCTCTTGATGAGCCCCAGGCCCCGACCCTGGCCGGAGCCTGACCCCGCCCACCCGACTCTGGCTGCGCACAGGTGCACTTCCAAGGGCCGCCGCTAGGGGGCTCTGGTGAGGGGGTTCGGGGACCCTCAGCCCCCACCGGCTGGGGCCACCCCTGCACCCATGGGGGTACGGGATTGTCTCCGCCATGGGGGAACGGGGCCCTCTTGCCCTTCGCGGAAGCCCCAACCTTCCTCCCTGGGGAAGCCTGCACCCTCGTCTCGCACTCACGGCCCCAGCGGCGGGGCCGTGCGCCCGCAGACGCCCTAGACGGAGGGCCGGGGTCCCCGTCTGGGGAGGGCACTCCCTGGAAGCCAGGGACGAGCGGCGACCGCGGCCTCTTCCAAAACGGCAGGCACACAGGCCTGCGCGGCAAAAAGCCCCGGGCAAGGCAGCACCACTCAAAGGGGAAGGGTCCGCACCTGGCCCAGCAGCTGTTGATGAGCCCCAGGCCCCGCCCCTGGCCGGAGCCTGACCTCGCCCACCCGACTCTGGCTGCGCACAGGTGCACTTCCAACGGCCGCCGCTAGGGGGCGCTGGTGAGGGGTTTAGGGGACCCTCAGCCCCCACCGGGCTGCGGCCACCCCTGCACCCATGGGGGTACGGGATTGTCTCCGCCATGTGGGGAACGGGGCCCCCTTCCCCTTCGCGGAAGCCCCAACCTTCCTCCCGGGGCACGCCTGCACCCTCCTCTCGCACTCACGGCCCCAGCGGCGGGGCCGTGCGCCCGCAGACGCCCTAGACGGAGGGCCGGGGTCCCCGTCAGGGGAGGGCACCCCCTGGAAGCCAGGGACGAGCGGCGACCGCGGCCTCTTCCAAAACGGTAGGCACACAGGCCTGCGCGGCAAAAAGCCCCCGGCAAGGCAGCACCACTCAAAGGGGAAGGGTCCGCACCTGGCCCAGCAGCTCTTGATGAGCCCCAGGCCCCGCCCCTGGCCGGAGCCTGACCCCGCCCACCCGACTCTGGCTGCGCAGAGGTGCACTTCCAAGGGACGCCGCTAGGGGGCGCTGGTGAGGGGGTTCGGGGACCCTCAGCCCCAACGGGCTGGGGCCACCCCTGCACCCATGGGGGTACGGGATTGTCTCCGCCATTGGGGAACGGGGCCCCCTTCCCCTTCGCGGAAGCCCCAACCTTCCTCCCGGGGCACGCCTGCACCCTCCTCTCGCACTCACGGCCCCAGCGGCGGGGCCGTGCGCCCGCAGACGCCCTAGACGGAGGGCCGGGGTCCCCGTCTGGGGAGGTCACCCCCTGGAAGCCAGGGACGAGCGGCGACCGCGGCCTCTTCCAAAACGGCAGGCACACAGGCCTGCGCGGCAAAAAGCCCCGGGCAAGGCAGCACCACTCAAAGGGGAAGGGTCCGCACCTGTCCCAGCAGCTGTTGATGAGCCCCAGGCCCCGCCCCTGGCCGGAGCCTGACCTCGCCCACCCGACTCTGGCTGCGCACAGGTGCACTTCCAACGGCCGCCGCTAGGGGGCGCTGGGTAGGGGTTTAGGGGACCCTCAGCCCCCACCGGGCTGCGGCCACCCCTGCACCCATGGGGGTACGGGATTGTCTCCGCCATGTGGGGAACGGGGCCCCCTTCCCCTTCGCGGAAGCCCCAACCTTCCTCCCGGGGCACGCCTGCACCCTCCTCTCGCACTCACGGCCCCAGCGGCGGGGCCGTGCGCCCGCAGACGCCCTAGACGGAGGGCCGGGGTCCCCGTCAGGGGAGGGCACCCCCTGGAAGCCAGGGACGAGCGGCGACCGCGGCCTCTTCCAAAACGGCAGGCACACAGGCCTGCGCGGCAAAAAGCCCCCGGCAAGGCAGCACCACTCAAAGGGGAAGGGTCCGCACCTGGCCCAGCAGCTCTTGATGAGCCCCAGGCCCCGCCCCTGGCCGGAGCCTGACCCCGCCCACCCGACTCTGGCTGCGCAGAGGTGCACTTCCAAGGGACGCCGCTAGGGGGCGCTGGTGAGGGGGTTCGGGGACCCTCAGCCCCAACGGGCTGGGGCCACCCCTGCACCCATGGGGGTACGGGATTGTCTCCGCCATGTGGGGAACGGGGCCCCCTTCCCCTTCGCGGAAGCCCCAACCTTCCTCCCGGGGCACGCCTGCACCCTCCTCTCGCACTCACGGCCCCAGCGGCGGGGCCGTGCGCCCGCAGACGCCCTACACGGAGGGCCGGGGTCCCCGTCAGGGGAGGGCACCCCCTGGAAGCCAGGGACGAGCGGCGACCGCGGCCTCTTCCAAAATGGCAGGCACACAGGCCTGCGCGGCAAAAAGCCCCCGGCAAGGCAGCACCACTCAAAGGGGAAGGGTCCGTACCTGGCCCAGCAGCTCTTGATGAGCCCCAGGCCCCGCCCCTGGCCGGAGCCTGACCCCGCCCACCCGACTCTGGCTGCGCACAGGTGCACTTCCTAGGGCCGCCGCTAGGGGGCGCTGGTGAGGGGGTTCGGGGACCCTCAGCCCCCAACGGGCTGCGGCCACCCCTGTACCCATGGGGGTACGGGTTGTCCTCCGCCATGGGGGAACGGGGCCCCCTTCCCCTTCGCGGATGCCCCAACCTTCCTCCCGGGGCACGCCTGCACCCTCCCCTCGCACTCACGGCCCCAGCGGCGAGGCCATGCGCCCGCAGACGCCCTAGACGGAGGGCCGGGTCCCCGTCTGGGGAGGGCACCCCCTGGAAGCCAGGGACGAGCGGCGACCGCGGCCTCTTCCAAAACGGCAGGCACACAGGCCTGCGCGGCAAAAAGCCCCCAGTAAGGCAGCACCACTCAAAGGGGAAGGGTCCGTACCTGGCCCAGCAGCTCTTGATGAGCCCCAGGCCCCGCCCCTGGCCGGAGCCTGACCCCGCCCACCCGACTCTGGCTGCGCACAGGTGCACTTCCAAGGGCCGCCGCTAGGGGGCGCTGGTGAGGGGGTTCGGGGACCCTCAGCCCCCACCGGGCTGGGGCCACCCCTGCACCCATGGGGGTACGGGATTGTCTCCGCCATGTGGGGAACGGGGACCCTTTCCCTTCGCGGAAGCCTCAACCTTCCTCCCGGGGCACGCCTGCACCCTCCACTCGCACTCACGGCCCCAGCGGCGGGGCCTCGCGCCCGCAGACGCCCTACACGGAGGGCCGGCGTCCCCGTCAGGGGAGGGCACCCCCTGGAAGCCAGGGACGAGCGGCGACCGCGGCCTCTTCCAAAACGGCAGGCACACAGGCCTGCGCGGCAAAAAGCCCCCGGCAAGGCAGCACCACTCAAAGGGGAAGGGTCCGCACCTGGCCCAGCAGCTCTTGATGAGCCCCAGGCCCCGCCCCTGCCCGGAGCCTGACCCCGCCCACCCGACTCTGGCTGCGCACAGGTGCACTTCCAAGGGCCGCCGCTAGGGGGCGCTGGTGAGGGGGTTCGGGGACCCTCAGCCCCCACCGGGCTGGGGCCACCCCTGCACCCATGGGGGTACGGGATTGTCTCCGCCATGTGGGGAACGGTGCCCCCTTCCCCTTCGCGGAAGCCCCAACCTTCCTCCCGGGGCACGCCTGCACCCTCCCCTCGCACTCACGGCCCCAGCGGCGAGGCCGTGCGCCCGCAGACGCCCTAGACGGAGGGCCGGGGTCCCCGTCTGGGGAGGGCACCCCCTGGAAGCCAGGTACGAGCGGCGACCGCGGCCTCTTCCAAAACGGCAGGCACACAGGCCTGCGCGGCAAAAAGCCCCCTGCAAGGCAGCACCACTCAAAGGGGAAGGGTCCGTACCTGGCCCAGCAGCTCTTGATGAGCCCCAGGCCCCGCCCATGGCCGGAGCCTGACCCCGCCCACCCGACTCTGGCTGCGCACAGGTGCACTTCCAAGGGCCGCCGCTAGGGGGCGCTGGTGAGGGGGGTTCGGGGACCCTCAGCCCCCACCGGGCTGGGGCCACCCCAGCACCCATGGGGGTACGGGATTGTCTCCGCCATGTGGGGAACGGGGCCCCCTTCCCCTTCGAGGAAGCCCCAACCTTCCTCCCGGGGGAAGCCTGCACCTCCTCTCGCACTCACAGCCCCAGCGGCGGGGCCGTGCGCCCGCAGACGCCCTAGACGGAGGGCCGGGGTCCCCGTCAGGGGAGGGCACCCCCTGGAAGCCAGGGACGAGCGGCGACCGCGGCCTCTTCCAAAACGGCAGGCACACAGGCCTGCGGGGCAAAAAGCCCCGGGCAAGGCAGCACCACTCAAAGGGGAAGGGTCCGCACCTGGCCCAGCAGCGCTTGATGAGCCCCAGGCCCCGCCCCTGGCCGGAGCCTGACCCCGCCCACCCGATTCTGACTGCGCACAGGTGCACTTCCTAGGGACGCCGCTAGGAGGCGCTGGTGAGGGGGTTCGGGGACCCTCAGCCCCCAACGGGCTATGGCCACCCTTGCACCCATGGGAGTACCGGATTGTCCTCCCCCATGGGGGAACGGGGCCCCCTTGCCCTTCGCGGAAGCCCCAACCTTCCTCCCGGGGGAAGCCTGCACCTCCTCTCGCACTCACAGCCCCAGCGGCGGGGCCGTGCGCCCGCAGACGCCCTAGACGGAGGGCCAGTGTCCCCGTCAGGGGAGGGCACCCCCTGGAAGCCAGGGACGAGCGGCGACCGCGGCCTCTTCCAAAACGGCAGGCACACAGGCCTGCGCGGCAAAAAGCCCAGGCAAGGCAGCACCACTCAAAGGGGAAGGGTCCGCACCTGGCCCAGCAGCTCTTGATGAGCCCCAGGCCCCGCCCCTGGCCGGAGCCTGACCCCGCCCACCCGACTCTGGCTGCGCACAGGTGCACTTCCAAGGGCCGCCGCTAGGGGTCGCTGGTGAGGGGGTTCGGGGACCCTCAGCCCCCACCGGGCTGGGGCCACCCCTGCACCCATGGGGGTACGGGATTGTCTCCGCCATGTGGGGAACGGGGCCCCCTTCCCCTTCGCGGAAGACCCAACCTTCCTCCCGGGGGAAGCCTGCACCCTCCTCTCGCACTCACAGCCCCAGCGGCGGGGCCGTGCGCCCGCAGACGCCCTAGACGGAGGGCCGGGGTCCCCGTCAGGGGAGGGCACCCCCTGGAAGCCAGGGACGAGCGGCGACCGCGGCCTCTTCCAAAACGGCAGGCACACAGGCCTGCGCGGCAAAAAGCCCCCGGCAAGGCAGCACCACTCAAAGGGGAAGGGTCCGCACCTGGCCCAGCAGCTCTTGATGAGCCCCAGGCCCCGCCCCTGGCCGGAGCCTGACCCCGCCCACCCGACTCTGGCTGCGCACAGGTGCACTTCCAAGGGCCGCCGCTAGGGGGCGCTGGTGAGGGGGTTCGGGGATCCTCAGCCCTCACCGAGCTGCGGCCACCCCTGCACCCATGGGGGTACGGGTGTCCTCCGCCATGGGGGAACGGGGCCCCCTTCCCCTTCGCGGAAGCCCCAACCTTCCTCCTGGGGCACGCCTGCACCCTCCCCTCGCACTCACGGCCCCAGCGGCGGGGCCGTGCGCCCGCAGACGCCCTAGACGGAGGGCCGGGGTCCCCGTCTGGGGAGGGCACACCCTGGAAGCCAGGGACGAGCGGCGACCGCGGCCTCTTCCAAAACGGCAGGCACACAGACCTGCGCGGCAAAAAGCCCCCGGCAAGGCAGCACCACTCAAAGGAAAAGGGTCCGCACCTGGCCCAGCAGCTCTTGATGAGCCCCAGGCCCCGACCCTGGCCGGAGCCTGACCCCGCCCACCCGACTCTGGCTGCGCACAGGTGCACTGCCAAGGGCCGCCGCTAGGGGGCTCTGGTGAGGGGGTTCGGGGACCCTCAGCCCCCACCGGCTGGGGCCACCCCTGCACCCATGGGGGTACGGGATTGTCTCCGCCATGGGGGAACGGGGCCCTCTTGCCCTTCGCGGAAGCCCCAACCTTCCTCCCTGGGGAAGCCTGCACCCTCTTCTCGCACTCACAGCCCCAGCGGCGGGGCCGTGCGCCCGCAGACGCCCTAGACGGAGGGCCGGGGTCCCCGTCTGGGGAGGGCACCCCCTGGAAGCCAGGGACGAGCGGCGACCGCGGCCTCTTCCAAAACGGCAGGCACACAGGCCTGCGCGGCAAAAAGCCCCGGGCAAGGCAGCACCACTCAAAGGGGAAGGGTCCGCACCTGGCCCAGCAGCTGTTGATGAGCCCCAGGCCCCGCCCCTGGCCGGAGCCTGACCTCGCCCACCCGACTCTGGCTGCGCACAGGTGCACTTCCAACGGCCGCCGCTAGGGGGCGCTGGTGAGGGGTTTAGGGGACCCTCAGCCCCCACCGGGCTGCGGCCACCCCTGCACCCATGGGGGTACGGGATTGTCTCCGCCATGTGGGGAACGGGGCCCCCTTCCCCTTCGCGGAAGCCCCAACCTTCCTCCCGGGGCACGCCTGCACCCTCCCCTCGCACTCACGGCCCCAGCGGCGAGGCCGTGCGCCCGCAGAGCCCTAGACGGAGGGCCGGGGTCCCCGTCTGGGGAGGGCACCCCCTGGAAGCCAGGCACGAGCGGCGACCGCGGCCTCTTCCAAAACGGCAGGCACACAGGCCTTCGCGGCAAAAAGCCCCCGGCAAGGCAGCACCACCCAAAGGGGAAGGGTCCGTACCTGGCCCAGCAGCTCTTGATGAGCCCCAGGCCCCGCCCCTTGCCGGAGCCTGACCCCGCCCACAAGATTCTGGCTGCGCACAGGTGCACTTCCTAGGGACGCCGCTAGGGGGCGCTGGTGAGGGGCTTCGGGGACCCTCAGCCCCCAACGGGCTGCGGCCACCCCTGCACCCATGGGGGTACGGGTTGTCCTCCGCCATGGGGGAACGGGGACCCCTTCCCCTTCGCGGAAGCCCCAACCTTCCTCCCGGGGCACGCCTGCACCCTCCCCTCGCACTCACGGCCCCAGCGGGGAGGCCGTGTGCCCGCAGACGCCCTAGACGGAGGGACGGGGTCCCCGTCTGGGGAGGGCACCCACTGGAAGCCAGGGACGAGCGGCGACCGCGGCCTCTTCCAAAACGGCAGGCACGCAGGCCGGCGCGGCAAAAAGCCCCGGGCAAGGCAGCCCCACTCAAAGGGGAAGGGTCCCCACCTGGCCCAGCAGCTCTTGATGAGCCCCAGGCCCGGCCCCTGGCCGGAGCCTGACCCCGCCTACCCGAATCTGGCTGCGCACAGGTGCACTTCCAAGGGCCGCCGCTAGGGGGCGCTGGTGATGGGGTTCGGAGACCCTCAGCCCCCACCGGGCTGGGGCCACCCCGGCACCCATGGGGCTACGGGATTGTCCTCCCCCATGGGGCAATGGGGCCCCCTTTCCCTGCGCGGAAGCCCCAACCTTCCTCCCGGGGCACGCCTGCACCCTCCCCTCGCACTCACAGCCCCAGCGGCGGGGCCTGCGCCCGCAGACGCCCTAGACGGAGGTCCGGCGTCCCCGTCAGGGGAGGGCACCCCCTGGAAGCCAGGGACCAGCGGCGACCGCGGCCTCTTCCAAAACAATAGGCACACAGGCCTGCGCGGCAAAAAGCCCCAGGCAAGGCAGCACCACTCAAAGGGGAAGGGTCCACACCTGGCCCAGCAGCTCTTGATGAGCCCCAAGCCCCGCCCCTGGCCGGAGCCTGACCCCGCCCACCCGACTCTGGCTACGCACAGGTGCACTTCCAAGGGCCGCCGCTAGGGGGCGCTGGTGAGGGGGTTCGGGGACCCTCAGCTCCCACCGGGCTGGTGCCGCCCCGGCAAATATGGGGGTACGGGATTGTCCTCCCCCATGGGGGAACGGGGCCCCCTTCCCCATCGCGGAAGCCTCAACCTTCCTCCCGGGGCACGCCTGCACCCTCCCCTCGCACTCTCAGCCCCAGCTGCGGGGCCTCGCGCCCGCAGACGCCCTAGACGGAGGGCCGGCGTCCCCGTTAGGAGAGGGCACCCCCTGGAAGCCAGGGACGAGCGGCGACCGCGGCCTCTTCCAGAACGGAGGCACACAGGCCTGCGCGGCAAAAAGCCCCAGGCAAGGCAGCACCACTCAAAGGGGAAGGGTCCGCACCTGGCCCAGCAGCTCTTGATGAGCCCCAGGCCCCGCCCCTGGCCGGAGCCTGACCCCGCCCAACCGACTCTGGCTGCGCACAGGTGCACTTCCAAGGGCCGCCGCTAGGGGGCGCTGGAGGGGGTTCGGGACCCTCAGGCCCCACCGGGCTGGGGCCACCACGGCACCCATGGGGGAACGGGATTGTCCTCCCCCATGGGGTAACGGGGCCCCCTTGCCCTTCGCGGAAGCCCCAACCTTCCTCCCGGGGACCGCCTGCACCCTCCTCTCGCACTCACAGCCCCAGCGGCGGGGCCGTGCGCCCGCAGACGCCCTAGACGGAGGGCCGGGGTCCCCGTCAGGGGAGGGCACCCTCTGGAAGCCAGGGACGAGCGGCGACCGCGGCCTCTTCCAAATCGGTAGGCACACAGGACTGCACGGCAAAACGCCCCCGGCAAGGCAGCACCACTCAAAGGGGAAGGGTCCGCACCTGGCCCAGCAGCTCTTGATGAGCCCCAGGCCCCTCCGCTGGCCGGAGCCTGACCCCGCCGTCCCGACTCTGGCTGCGCAGAGGTGCACTTCCAAGGGCCGCCCCTAGAGGGCGCTGGTGAGGGGTTTCGGGACCCTCAGCCCCCACCGGGCTGGGGCCACCCCGGCAACCATGGGGGTACGGGATTGTCCTCCCCCATGGGTCAACGGTGCACCCTTCCCCTTCGCGGAAGCCCCAACCTTCCTCCCGGGGCACGCCTGCACCCGCCTCTCGCACTCACAGCCCCAGCGGCGGGGCCGTGCACCCACAGACGCCCTAGACCGAGGGCCGGGGACCTCGTCAGGGGAGGGCATCCCCGGGAAGCCAGGGACGAGCGGCGACCGCGGCCTCTTCCAAAACGGCAGGCACACAGGCCTGCGCGGCAAAAAGCCCGCGGCAAAGCAGCACCACTCAAAGGGGAACGGTCCGCACCTGGCCCAGCAGCTCTTGATGAGCCCCAGGCCCCGCCCCTGGCCAGAGCCTGACCCCGCCCACCCGACTCTGGCTGCGCACAGGTGCACTTCCAAGGGCCGTCACTAGGAGGCGCTGGTGAGGGGGTTCGGGGACCCTCAGCCCCCACCGGGCTGGGGCCACCCCAGCACCCATGGGGCTACGGGATTGTCCTCCCCCATGGGCAACGGGGCCCCCTTCCCCTTCGCGGAAGCCCCAACCTTCCTCCGGGGCACGCCTGCACCCTCCTCTCGCACTCACAGCCCCAGCGGCGGGGCCGGGCGCCCGCAGACGCCCTACACGGAGGGCCGGCGTCCCAGTCAGGGGAGGGCACCCCCTGGAAGCCAGGGACGAGCGGCGACCCCGGCCTCTTCCAAAACGGCAGGCACACAGGCCTGCGCGGCAAAAAGCCCCGGGCAAGGCAGCACCACTCAAAGGGGAAGGGTCTGCACCTGGCCCAGCAGCTCTAGATGAGCCCCAGGCCCCGCCCCTAGCCGTAGCCTGACCCCGCCCACCCGACTCTGGCTGCGCACAGTTGCACTTCCAAGGGCCGCCGCTAGGGGGCGCTGGTGAGGGGGTTCGGGGACCCTCAGCCACCACCGGGCTGGGCCCACCCCTGCACCCATGGGGGTACGGGATTGTCCTCCCCCATGGGGGAACGGGGCCCCCTTCCCCTTCGCGTAAGCCCCAACCTTCCTCCCCTTGCACGCCTGCACCGTCCTCTCGCAATCATAGCACCAGCGGCGGGGCCGTGCGCCCGCAGACTCCCTAGACGGAGGGCAGGCGTCCCCGTCAGGGGAGGGCACCCCCTGGAAGCCAGGGAGGAGCGGCAACCGCGGCCTCTTCCAAAACGGCAGGCATACAGGTCTGCGCGGCAAAAAGCCCCGGGCAAGGCAGCACCACTCAAAGGGGAAGGGTCCGCACCTGGCCCAGCAGCTCTTGATGAGCCCCAGGCCCGCCCCTGGCCGGAGCCTGACCCCGCCCACCCGACTCTGGCTGCGCACAGGTGCACTTCCAAGGGCCCCCGCTAGGGGGCGCTGGTGAGGGGGTTCGGGGACCCTCAGCCCACACCGGGCTGGGGCCACCCCGGCACCCATGGGGGTACGGGATTGTCCTCCCCCATGGGGCAACGGGTCCCCCTTCCCCTCCGCGGAAGCCCCAACCTTCCTCCGTGGCACGCATGCACCCTCCTCTCGCACTCACAGCCCCAGCGGCGGGGCCGTGCGCCCGCAGACGCCCTAGACGCAGGGCTGGGTCCCCGTCAGGGGAGGGCACCCCCTGGAAGTCAGGGACGAGCGGCGACCGCGGTCTCTTCCAAAACGGCAGGCACACAGGCCTGCGCGGCAAAAAGCCCCCGGCAAGGCAGCACCACTCAAAGGGGAAGGGTCCGCACCTGGCCCAGCAGCTCTTGATGAGCCCCAGCCCCGCCCCTGGCTGGAGCCTGACCCCGCCCATCCGACTCTGGCTGCGCACAGGTGCACTTCCTAGGGCCGCCGCTAAGGCGCGCTGGTGAGGGGGTTCGGGGACCCTCAGCACCCACAGGGCTGGGGCCAGCCCGGAACACATGGGGGTACGGGATTTTTCTCCCCCATGGGGCAACGGGGCCCTCTTCCCCTCCGCGGAAGCCCCAACCTTCCTCCCGGGGCATGCCTACACCCTCCCCTCGCACTCACAGCCCCAGCGGCGGGGCCGTACGCCCGCAGACGCCCTAGACGGAGGGACGGCGTACCCGTCAGTGGAGGGCACACCCGGAAGCCAGGGACGAGCGGCGACCGCGGCCTCTTCCAAAACGGCAGGCACACAGGCCTGCGCGGCAAAAAGCCCCGGGCAAGGCAGCACCACTCAAAGGGGATGGGTCCGCACCTGGCCCAGCAGCTCTTGATGAGCCCCAGGCCCCGCCCCTGGCCAGAGCCTGACCCCGCCCACCCGACTCTGGCTGCGCACAGGTGCACTTCCAAGGGCTGCCGCTCGGGGGCGCTGGTGAAGGGGTTCGGGACCCTCAGCCCCCACCGGTCTGGGGCCAACCTGGTACCCATGGGGGTACGGGATTGTCCTCCCCCATGGGGCTACGGGGCCCCCTTCCCATTCGCGGAAGCCTCAACCTTCCTCCGGGGCATGCCTGCACCCTCTCTCGCACTCACAGCCCCATCGGCGGGGCCGTGCGCCCGCAGACGCCCTAGACGGAGGGCCAGGGTCCCAGTCAGGGGAGGGCACCCCCTGGAAGCCAGGGACGAGCGGCGTCCGCGGCCTCTTCCAAAACGGCAGGCACACAGGCCTGCGCGGCAAAAAGCCCCCGGGAAGGCAGCACCACTCAAAGGGGAAGGGTCCGCACCTGGCCCAGCAGCTCTTGATGAGCTCCAGGCCCCGCCCCAGGCCGGAGCCTGACCCCGCCCACCCGACTCTGGCTGCGCACAGGTGCACTTCCAAGGGCCGCCGCTAGGGGGCGCTGGTGAGGGGATTCGGGGACCCTCAGCCCCCACCGGGCTGGTGTCACCCCGGCACCCATGGGGGTATAGGATTGTCCTCCCCCAAGGGGGAACGGGGCCCCATTCCCCTTCGCGGAAGCCCCAAACTTCCTCCCGGGGCACGCCTGCACCCTCCCCTCGCACTCTCAGCCCCAGCTGCGGGGCCGCGCCCGCAGACACCCTAGACGGAGGGCCGGCGTCCCCGTCAGGGGAGGGCACTCCCTGGAAGCCAGGGACGAGCGGCGACCGCGGCCTCTTCCAAAACGGCAGGCACGCAGGCCTGCGCGGCAAAAAGCCCCGGGCAAGGCAGCACCACTCAAAGGGGAAGGGTCCGCACCTGGCCCAGCAGCTCTTGATGAGCCCCAGGCCCCGCACCTGGCAGGAGCCTGACCCCGCCCACCCGAATCTGGCTGCGCACAGGTGCACTTCCAAGGGCCGCTGCTAGGGGGCGCTGGTGAGGGGTTCGGGACCCTCAGCCCCCGCGGGCTGGGGCCACCCCGGCACCCATTAGGGTACGGGATTGTCCTCCCCCATGGGGCAACGGGGCCCCCTTCCCCTTCGCGGAAGCCCTAAACTTCCTCCGGGGCACGCCTGCACCCTCCTCTCGCACTCACAGCCCCAGGGGCGGGACCGTGCGCCCGTAGACGCCCTAGTCGGAGGGCCGGGGACCCCGTCAGGGGAGGGCACCCCCTGGAAGCCAGGGACGAGCGGCGACCGCGGCCTCTACCAAAACGGCAGGCACAAAGGCCTGCGCGGCAAAAAGCCCCCGGCAAGGCAGCACCACTCAAAGGGGAAGGGTCCGCACCTGGCCCAGCAGCTATTGATGATCCCCAGGCCCCGCCCCTGGCCGGAGCCTGACCCCGCCCACCCGACTCTGGCTGGGCACAGGTGCATTTACATGGGCCGCCGCTAGGGGGCGCTGGTGAGGGGGTTCGGGGACCCTCAGTCCCCAACGGGCTGGGGCCACCCCGGCACCCATGGGGCTACGGGATTGTCCTCCCCCATGGGGGAACGGGGCCCCGTTGCCCTTCGCGGAAGCCCCAACCTTCCTCCCGGGGCACGCCTGCACCCTCCTCTCGCACTCACAGCCCCAGCGGCGGGGCCGTGTGCCCGCAGACGCCCTAGACCGAGGGCCGGGTCCCCGTCAGGGGAGGGCACCCCCTGGAAGCCAGGGACGAGCGGCGACCGCGGACTCTTCCAAAACGAAAGGCACACAGGCCTGCGCGGCAAAAAGCCCCCGGCATGGCAGCACCACTCAAAGGGGAAGGGTCCGCACCTGGCCCAGCAGCTCTTGATGAGCCCCAGACCCCGCCCCTGGCCGGAGCCTGACCCCGCCCACCCGACTCTGGCTGCGCACAGGTGCACTTCCAAGGGCCGCCTCTAGGGGGCGTTGGTGAGGGGGTTCGGGGACCCTCAGCCCCAACCGGGCTGGTGTCACCCGGCATCCATGGGGGTACGGGATTGTCCTCCCCCAAGGGGGAAAGGGGCCCCCTTCCCCTTCGCGGAAGCCCCAAACTTCCTCCCGGGGCACGCCTGCACCCTCCCCTCGCACTCTCAGCCCCAGCTGCGGGGCCGCGCCCGCAGACGCCCTAGACGGAGGGCCGGCGTCCCCGTCAGGGGAGGGCACCCCCTGGAAGCCAGGGACGAGCGGCGACCGCGGCCTCTTCCAAAACGGCAGGCACGCAGGCCTGCGCGGCAAAAAGCCCCGTGCAAGGCAGCACCACTCAAAGGGTAAGGGTCCGCACCTGGCCCAGCAGCTCTTGATGAGCCCCAGGCCCCGCACCTGGCCGGAGCCTGACCCCGCCGACCCGAATCTGGCTGCGCACAGGTGCACTTCCAAGGGCCGCCGCTAGGGGGCGCTGGTGAGGGGGTTCGGGACCCTCAGCCCCCGCGGGCTGGGGCCACCCCGGCACCCATTGGGGTACGGGATTGCCCTCCCCCATGGGGCAACGGGGCCCCCTTCCTCTTCACGGAAGCCCCAACCTTCCTCCGGGGCACGCCTGCAACCTCCTCGCGCACTCACAGCCCCAGCGGCGGGGCCGTGCGCCCGTAGACGCCCTAGTCGGAGGGCCGGAGTCCCCGTCAGGGGAGGGCACTCCCTGGAAGCCAGGGACGAGCAGCGACCGCGGCCTCTTCCAAAACGGCAGGCACACAGGCCTGCGCGGCAAAAAGCCCCCGGCAAGGCAGCACCACTCAAAGGGGAAGGGTCCGCACCTGGCCCAGCAGCTCTTGATGAGCCCCAGGCCCCGCCCCTGGCCGGAGCCTGACCCCGCCCACCCGACTCTGGCTGCGCACAGGTGCACTTCCATGGGCCGCCGCTAGGGGGCGCTGGTGAGGGGGTTCGGGGACCCTCAGCCCCCACCGGGCTGGGGCCTCCCCGGCACCCATGGGGCTACGGGATTGTCCTCCCCTATGGGGGAACGGGGCCCCGTTGCCCTTCGCGGAAGCCCCAACCTTCCTCCCGGGGCACGCCTGCACCCTCCCCTCGCACTCACAGCCCCAGTGGCGGGGCCTCGCGCCCGCAGACGCCCTAGACGGAGGGCCGGCGGCCGCGTCAGGGTAGGGCACCCCCTGGAAGCCAGGGACGAGCGGCGACAGCGGCCTCTTCCAAAACGCAGGCACACAGGCCTGCGCGGCAAAAAGCCCCGGGCAAGGCAGCACCACTCAAAGGGGAAGGGTCCGCACCTGGCCCAGCAGCTCTTGATGAGCCCCAGGCCCCGCCCCTGGCCGGAGCCTGACCACGCCCACCCGACTCTGGCTGCGCACAGGTGCTCTTCCAAGGGCCGTCGCTAGGGGGCGCTGGTGAGGAGGTTCGGGGACCCTCAGCCCCCACCGGGCTGTGGCCACCCCGGCACCCATGGGGTACGGGATTGTCCTCCCCCATGGGGGAACGGGGCCCCCTTGCCCTTCGCGGAATCCCCAACCTTCCTCCCGGGGCACGCCTGCACCATCCTCTCGCACTCACAGCCCCAGCGGCGGGGCCGTGCGCCCGCAGACGCCCTAGACGGAGGGCCGGGGTCCCCGTCAGGGGACGGCACCCCCTGGCATCCAGGGACGAGCGGCGACCGCGGCCTCTTCCAAAACGGCAGGCACACAGGCCTGCGCGGCAAAAAGCCCCGGGCAAGGCAACACCACTCAAAGGGGAAGGGTCCGCACCTGGCCCAGCAGCTCTTGATGAGCCCCAGGCCCCGCCCCTGGCCGGAGCCTGACCCCGCCCACCCGACTCTGGCTGCGCACAGGTGCACTTCCAAGGTTTCCGCTAGTGGGCGCTGGTGAGGGGGTTCAGGGAAACTCAGCCCCAACCGGGCTGGGGCCACCCCTGCACCCAGGGGGTACGGGATTGTCTCCGCCATGTGGAGAACGGGGCCCGCTTCCCCTTCAAGGAAGCCTCAACCTTCGTCCCGGGGCACGCCTGCTCCCTCCCCTCGCACTCACAGCCCCAGCGGCGGGGCCTCGACCAGCAGACGCCCTCGACGGAGGGCCGACGTCCCCGTCAGGGTAGGGCACCCCCTGGAAGCCAGGGACGAGCGGCGACCGCGGCCTCTTCCAAAACGGCAGGCACACAGGCCTGCGCGGCAAAAAGCCCCGGGCAAGGCAGCACCACTCAAAGGGGAAGGGTCCGCACCTGGCCCAGCAGCTCTTGATGAGCCCCAGGCCCCGCCCCTGGCCGGAGCCTGACCCCGCCCACCCGACTCTGGCTGCGCACAGGTGCACTTCCAAGGGCCGCCGCTAGGGGGCGCTGGTGAGGGGGTTCGGGACCCTCAGCCCCCGCGGGCTGGGGCCACCCCGGCACCCATTGGGGTACGGGATTGCCCTCCCCCATGGGGCAACGGGGCCCCCTTCCTCTTCACGGAAGCCCCAACCTTCCTCCGGGGCACGCCTGCAACCTCCTCGCGCACTCACAGCCCCAGCGGCGGGGCCGTGCGCCCGTAGACGCCCTAGTCGGAAGGCCGGAGTCCCCTCAGGGGAGGGCACCCCCTGGAAGCCAGGGACGAGCGGCGACCGCGGCCTCTTCCAAAACGGCAGGCACACAGGCCTGCGCGGCAAAAAGCCCCCGGCAAGGCAGCACCACTCAAAGGGGAAGGGTCCGCACCTGGCCCAGCAGCTCTTGATGAGCCCCAGGCCCCGCCCCTGGCCGGAGCCTGACCCCGCCCACCCGACTCTGGCTGCGCACAGGTGCACTTCCATGGGCCGCCGCTAGGGGGCGCTGGTGAGGGGGTTCGGGGACCCTCAGCCCCCACCGGGCTGGGGCCACCCCGGCACCCATGGGGCTACGGGATTGTCCTCCCCCATGGGGGAACGGGGCCCCGTTGCCCTTCGCGGAAGCCCCAACCTTCCTCCCGGGGCACGCCTGCACCCTCCCCTCGCACTCACAGCCCCAGCGGCGGGGCCTCGCGCCCGCAGACGCCCTAGACGGAGTGCCGGGGTCCCCGTTAGTGGACGGCACCCCGTGGAAGACAAGGACGAGCGGCGACCGCGGCCTCTTCCAAAACGGTAGGCACACAGGCCTGCGCGGCAAAAAGCCCCCGGCAAGGCAGCACCACTCAAAGGGGAAGGGTCCGCACCTGGCCCAGCAGCACTTTATGAGCCCCAGGCCCCGCCGCTGGCCGGAGCCTGACCCAGCCCACCCGACTCTGGCTGCGCACAGGTGCACTTCCAAGGGCCGCCGCTAGGGGGCGCTGGTGAGGGGGTTCGGGAACCCTCAGCCCCCACCGGGATGGGGCCACCCCGGCACCCATGGGGGTACGGGATTGTCCTCCCCCATTTGGGAACGGGGCCCCCTTCCCCTTCGTGAAGCCCCAACCTTCCTCCCGGGGCACGCCTGCACCCTCCCCTCGAACTCACAGCCCCAGCGGCGGGGCCTCGCGCCCGCAGATGCCCTAGACGGAGGGCCGGCGTCCCCGTCAGGGGAGGGCACCCCCTGGAAGCCAGGGACGAGCGGCGACCGCGGCCTCTTCCAAAACGGCAGGCACACAGGCCTGCGCGGCAAAAAGCCCCGGGCAAGGCAGCACCACTCAAAGGGGAAGGGTCCGCACCTGGCCCAGCAGCTCTTGATGAGCCCCAGGCCCCGCCCGTGGGCGGAGCATGACCCCGCCCACCCGACTCTGGCTGCGCACAGGTGCTCTTCCAAGGGCCGCCGCTAGGGGGCGCTGGTGAGGGGGTTCGGGGACCCTCAGCCCCCACCGGGCTGGGGCCACCCCGGAACCCATGGGGTACGGGATTGTCCTCCCCCATGGGGGAACGGGGCCCCCTTGCCCTTCGCGGAAGCCCCAACCTTCCTCCCGGGGCACGCCTGCACCCTCCTCTCGCACTCACAGCCCCAGCGGCGGGGCCGTCCGCCCGCAGACGCCCTAGACGGAGGGCCGGGGTCCCCGTCATGGGACGGCACCCCCTGGAATCCAGGGACGAGCGGCGACCGCGGCCTCTTCCAAAACGGCAGGCACACAGGCCTGCGCGGCAAAAAGCCCCGGGCAAGGCAACACCACTCAAAGGGGAAGGGTCCGCACCTGGCCCAGCAGCTCTTGATGAGCCCCAGGCCCCGCCCCTGGCCGGAGCCTGACCCCGCCCACCCGACTCTGGCTGCGCACAGGTGCACTTCCAAGGTTTCCGCTAGTGGGCGCTGGTGAGGGGGTTCAGGGAAACTCAGCCCCCACCGGGCTGGGGCCACCCCTGCACCCAGGGGGTACGGGATTGTCTCCGCCATGTGGAGAACGGGGCCCGCTTCCCCTTCAAGGAAGCCTCAACCTTCGTCCCGGGGCACGCCTGCTCCCTCCCCTCGCAAGCACAGCCCCAGCGGCGGGGCCTCGAACAGCAGACGCCCTAGACGGAGGGCCGACGTCCCCGTCAGGGTAGGGCACCCCCTGGAAGCCAGGGACGAGCGGCGACCGCGGCCTCTTCCAAAACGGCAGGCACACAGGCCTGCGCGGCAAAAAGCCCCGGGCAAGGCAGCACCACTCAAAGGGGAAGGGTCCGCACCTGGCCCAGCAGCTCTTGATGAGCCCCAGGCCCCGCCCCTGGCGGAGCCTGACCCCGCCCCCCCGAATCTGGCTGCGCACAGGTGCACTTACAAGGGCCGCCGCTAGGGGGCGCTGGTGAGGGGGTTCGGGTACCCTCAGCCCCCACCGGGCTGGGGCCACCCCGGCACCCATGGGGCTACGGGATTGTCCTCCCCCATGGGGGAACGGGGCCCCCTTGCCCTTCGCGGAAGCCCCAACTTTCCTCCCGGGCCACGCCTGCACCCTCCCCTCGCATTCACAGCCCCAGCGGCGGAGCCGTGCGCCCGCAGATGCCCTAGACGGAGGGCCGGCGTCCCCCTCAGGGGAGGGCACCCCCTGGAAGCCAGGAGCGAGCGGCGACCGCGGCCTCTTCCAAAACGGTAGGCACACAGGCCTGCGCGGCAAAAAGCCCCGGGCAAGGCAGCACCACTCAAAGGGGAAGGGTCCGCACCTGGCCCAGCAGCTCTTGTTGAGCCCCAGGCCCCGCCCCTTGCCGGAGCATGACCCCGCCCACCCGACTCTGGCTGCGCACAGGTGCTCTTCCAAGGGCCTGCGCTAGGGGGCGCTTGTGAGGGGGTTCGGCGACCCTCAGCCCCCACCGGGCTGGGGCCACCCCGGCACCCATGGGGCTACGGGATTATCCTCCCCAATGGGGGAACGGGGCCCCCTTGCCCTTCGCGGAAGCCCCAACCTACCTCCCGGGGCACGCCTGCACCCTGCCCTCGCACTCACAGCCCCAGCTTCGGGGCCTCGCGCCCGCAGACGCCCTAGACGGAGATCCCGCGTCCCCGTCAGGGGAGGGCACCCCCTGGAATCCAGGGACGAGCGGCGACCGCAGCCTCTTCCAAAACGGCAGGCACACAGGCTTGCGCGGCAAAAAGCCCCGGGCAAGGCAGCACCACTCAAAGGGGAAGGGACCGCACGTGGCCCAGCAGCTCTTGAGGAGCCCCAGGCCCCGCCGCTGGCCGGAGCCTGACCCCGCCCACCCGACTCTGGCTGTGAAAAGGTGCACTTCCAAGGGCCGCCGCTAGGGGGCGCTGGTGAGGGGGTTCGGGACCCTCAGCCCCCGCGGGCTGGGGCCACCCCGGCACCCATTGGGGTACGGGATTGCCCTCCCCCATGGGGCAACGGGGCCCCCTTCCTCTTCACGGAAGCCCCAACCTTCCTCCGGGGCACGCCTGCACCCTCCTCGCGCACTCACAGCCCCAGCGGCGGGGCCGTGCGCCCGTAGACGCCCTAGTCGGAGGGCCGGAGTCCCCGTCAGGGGAGGGCACCCCCTGGAAGCCAGGGACGAGCAGCGACCGCGGCCTCTTCCAAAACGGCAGGCACACAGGCCTGCGCGGCAAAAAGCCCCCGGCAAGGCAGCACCACTCAAAGGGGAAGGGTCCGCACCTGGCCCAGCAGCTCTTGATGAGCCCCAGGCCCCGCCCCTGGCCGGAGCCTGACCCCGCCCACCCGACTCTGGCTGCGCACAGGTGCACTTCCATGGGCCGCCGCTAGGGGGCGCTGGTGAGGGGGTTCGGGGACCCTCAGCCCCCACCGGGCTGGGGCCACCCCGGCACCCATGGGGCTACGGGATTGTCCTCCCCCATGGGGGAACGGGGCCCCGTTGCCCTTCGCGGAAGCCCCAACCTTCCTCCCGGGGCACGCCTGCACCCTCCCCTCGCACTCACAGCCCCAGCGGCGGGGCCTCGCGCCCGCAGACGCCCTAGACGGAGGGCCGGCGGCCGCGTCAGGGTAGGGCACCCCCTGGAAGCCAGGGACGAGCGGCGACAGCGGCCTCTTCCAAAACGGCAGGCACACAGGCCTGCGCGTCAAAAAGCCCCGGGCAAGGCAGCACCACTCAAAGGGGAAGGGTCCGCACCTGGCCCAGCAGCTCTTGATGAGCCCCAGGCCCCGCCCGTGGGCGGAGCATGACCCCGCCCACCCGACTCTGGCTGCGCACAGGTGCTCTTCCAAGGGCCGTCGCTAGGGGGCGCTGGTGAGGAGGTTCGGGGACCCTCAGCCCCCACCGGGCTGGGGCCACCCCGGCACCCATGGGGTACGGGATTGTCCTCCCCCATGGGGGAACGGGGCCCCCTTGCCCTTCGCGGAAGCCCCAACCTTCCTCCCGGGGCACGCCTGCACCCTGCTCTCGCACTCACAGCCCCAGCGGCGGGGCCGTGCGCCCGCAGACGCCCTAGACGGAGGGCCGGGGTCCCCGTCAGGGGACGGCACCCCCTGGCATCCAGGGACGAGCGGCGACCGCGGCCTCTTCCAAAACGGCAGGCACACAGGCCTGCGCGGCAAAAAGCCCCGGGCAAGGCAACACCACTCAAAGGGGAAGGGTCCGCACCTGGCCCAGCAGCTCTTGATGAGCCCCAGGCCCCGCCCCTGGCCGGAGCCTGACCCCGCCCACCCGACTCTGGCTGCGCACAGGTGCACTTCCAAGGTTTCCGCTAGTGGGCGCTGGTGAGGGGGTTCAGGGAAACTCAGCCCCAACCGGGCTGGGGCCACCCCTGCACCCAGGGGGTACGGGATTGTCTCCGCCATGTGGAGAACGGGGCCCGCTTCCCCTTCAAGGAAGCCTCAACCTTCGTCCCGGGGCACGCCTGCTCCCTCCCCTCGCACTCACAGCCCCAGCGGCGGGGCCTCGACCAGCAGACGCCCTCGACGGAGGGCCGACGTCCCCGTCAGGGTAGGGCACCCCCTGGAAGCCAGGGACGAGCGGCGACAGCGGCCTCTTCCAAAACGCAGGCACACAGGCCTGCGCGGCAAAAAGCCCCGGGCAAGGCCGCACCACTCAAAGGGGAAGGGTCCGCACCTGGCCCAGCGGCTCTTGATGAGCCCCAGGCCCCGCCCCTGGCCGGAGCCTGACCCCGCCCACCCGACTCTGGCTGCGCACAGGCGCACTTCCAAGGGCCGCCGCTAGGGGGCGCTGGTGAGTGGGTTCGGGACCCTCAGCCCCCACCGGGCTGGGGCCACCCCGGCACACATGGGGCTACGGGATTGTCCTCCCCCATGAGGGAACGGGGCCCCCTTGCCCTTCGCGGAAGCCCCAACCTTCCTCCCGGGGCACGCCTGCACCCTCTTCTCGCACTCACAGCCCCAGCGGCGGGACCGTGCGCCCGCAGACGCCCTAGACGGAGTGCCGGGGTCCCCGTTAGTGGACGGCACCCCGTGGAAGACAGGGACGAGCGGCGACCGCGGCCTCTTCCAAAACGGTAGGCACACAGGCCTGCGCGGCAAAAAGCCCCCGGCAAGGCAGCACCACTCAAAGGGGAAGGGTCCGCACCTGGCCCAGCAGCACTTGATGAGCCCCAGGCCCCGCCGCTGGCCGGAGCCTGACTCCGCCTACCCGACTCTGGCTGCGCACAGGTGCACTTCCAAGGTTTCCGCTAGTGGGCGCTGGTGAGGGGGTTCAGGGAAACTCAGCCCCCACCGGGCTGGGGCCACCCCTGCACCCAGGGGGTACGGGATTGTCTCCGCCATGTGGAGAACGGGGCCCGCTTCCCCTTCAAGGAAGCCTCAACCTTCGTCCCGGGGCACGCCTGCTCCCTCCCCTCGCACTCACAGCCCCAGCGGCGGGGCCTCGAACAGCAGACGCCCTAGACGGAGGGCCGACGTCCCCGTCAGGGTAGGGCACCCCCTGGAAGCCAGGAGCGAGCGGCGACCGCGGCCTCTTCCAAAACGGTAGGCACACAGGCCTGCGCGGCAAAAAGCCCCGGGCAAGGCAGCACCACTCATAGGGGAAGGGTCCGCACCTGGCCCAGCAGCTCTTGTTGAGCCCCAGGCCCCGCCCCTTGCCGGAGCATGACCCCGCCCACCCGACTCTGGCTGCGCACAGGTGCTCTTCCAAGGGCCTCCGCTAGGGGGCGCTTGTGAGGGGGTTCGGCGACCCTCAGCCCCCACCGGGCTGGGGCCTCCCCGGCACCCATGGGGCTACGGGATTATCCTCCCCCATGGGGGAACGGGGCCCCCTTGCCCTACGCGGAAGCCCCAACCTTCCGCCCGGGGCACGCCTGCACCCTGCCCTCGCACTCACAGCCCCAGCTTCGGGGCCTCGCGCCCGCAGACGCCCTAGACGGAGATCCGGCGTCCCCGTCAGGGGAGGGCACCCCCTGGAATCCAGGGACGAGCGGCGACCGCGGCCTCTTCCAAAACGGCAGGCACACAGGCTTGCGCGGCAAAAAGCCCCGGGCAAGGCAGCACCACTCAAAGGGGAAGGGACCGCACGTGGCCCAGCAGCTCTTGAGGAGCCCCAGGCCCCGCCGCTGGCCGGAGCCTGACCCCGCCCACCCGACTCTGGCTGTGAAAAGGTGCACTTCCAAGGGCCGCCGCTAGGGGGCGCTGGTGAGCGATTCGGGACCCTCAGCCCCCACCGGGCTGGGGCCACCCCGGCACCCATGGGGGTACGGGAATGTCCTCCCCCATGGGGAAACGGGGCCCCCTTCCCCTTCTCGGAAGCCCCATCCTTCCTCCGGGGCACGACTGCTCCCTCCTCTCGCACTCACAGAGCCAGCGTCGGGGCCGTGCGCCCGCAGACGCCCTAGAGGGAGGGCCGGTGTCCCTGTCAGGGGAGGACATCCCCTGGAAGCCAGGGACGAGCGGCGACCGCGGCCTCTTCCAAAATGGCAGGAACACAGGCCTGCGCGGCAAAAAGCCCCGGCAAGGCAGCACCACTCAAAGGGGAAGGGTCCGCACCTGGCCCAGCAGCTCTTGATGAGCCCCAGGCCCCGCCACTGGCCGGAGCATGACCCCGCCCACCCGACTCTGGCTGCGCACAGGTGCACTTCCTAGGGCCGCCGCTAGGGGGCGCTGGTGAGGGTGTTCTGGGACCCTCAGCCCCCAACAGGCTGGGGCCACCCCTGCACCCATGGGGGTACGGGTTGTCCTCCGCCATGGGGGAACGGGGCGCCCTTCCCCTTCGCGGAAGCCCCAACCTTCCTCCCGGGGCACGCCTGCACCCTCCCCTCGCACTCACGGCCCCAGAGGCGGGGCCGTGCGCCCGCAGACGCCCTAGACGGAGGGCCGGGGTCCCCGTCTGGGGAGGGCACCCCCTGGAAGCCAGGGACGAGCGGCGACCGCGGCCTCTTCCAAAACGGCAGGCACACAGGCCTGCGCGGGAAAAAGCCCCCGGCAAGGCAGCACCACTCAAAGGGGAAGGGTCCGCACCTGGCCCAGCAGCTCTTGATGAGCCCCAGGCCCCGCCCCTGGCCGGAGCCTGACCCCGCCCACCCGACTCTGGCTGCGCACAGGTGCACTTCCAAGGGACGCCGCTAGGGGGCGCTGGTGAGGGGGTTCGGTGACCCTCAGCCCCCACCGGGCTGGGGCCACCCCTGCACCCATGGGAGTACGGGATTTCTCCGCCATGTGGGGAACGGGGCCCCCTTCCCCTTCGCGGAAGCCCCAACCTTCCTCCCGGGGCACGCCTGCACCCTCCACTCGCACTCACGGCCCCAGCGGCGGGGCCTCGCGCCCGCAGACGCCCTAGATGGAGGGCCGGCGTCCCCGTCAGGGGAGGGCACCCCCTGGAAGCCAGGGACGAGCGGCGACCGGGGCCTCTTCCAAAACGGCAGGCACACAGGCCTGCGCGGCAAAAAGCCCCCGGCAAGGAGCACCACTCAAAGGGGACGGGTCCGCACCTGGCCCAGTAGCTCTTGATGAGCCCTAGGCCCCGCCGCTGGACGGGGCCTGACCCCGCCCACCCGAATCTGGCTGCGCACAGGTGCACTTCCTAGGGTCGCCGCAAGGGGGCGCTGGTGATGGGGTTCGGGGACCCTCAGCCCCCAACGGGCTGGGGCCACCCCTGCACCAATGGTGGTACGGGATTGTCCTCCCCCATGGGGGAACGGGGCCCCCTTTCCCTTCGCGGAAGCCCCAACCTTCCTCCCGGGGCACGCCTGCACCCTCCTCTCGCACTCACAGCCCCAGCGGCGGGGCCGTGCGCCCGCAGACGCCCTACACGGAGGGCCGGGGTCCCCGTCAGGGGACGGCACCCCCTGGCATCCAGGGACGAGCGGCGACCGCGGCCTCTTCCAAAACGGCAGGCACACAGGCCTGCGCGGCAAAAAGCCCCGGGCAAGGCAGCACCACTCAAAGGGGAAGGGTCCGCACCTGGCCCAGCAGCTCTTGATGAGCCCCAGGCCCCGCCCCTGGCCGGAGCATGACCCCGCCCACCCGACTCTGGCTGCGCACAGGTGCACTTCCATGGGCCGCCGCTAGGAGGCGCTGGTGAGGGGGTTCGGGGACCCTCAGCCCCCACCGCGCTGGGGCCACCCCGCACCCATGGGGCTACGGGATTGTCCTCCCCCATGGGGGAATGGGGCCCCATTGCCCTTCGCGGAAGCCCCAACCTTCCTCCCGGGGCACGCCTGCAACCTCCTCTCGCACTCACAGCCCCAGCGGCGGGGCCGTGCGCCCGCAGACGCCCTAGAAGGAGGGCCGGGGTCCCCGTCAGGGGAGGGCACCCCCTGGAAGCCAGGGACGAGCGGCGACTGCGGCCTCTTCCAAAACGGCAGGCACACAGGCCTGCGCGGCAAAAAACCCCGGGCAAGGCAGCACCACTCAAAGGGGAAGGGTCCGCACCGGGCCCAGCAGCTCTTGATGAGCCCCAGGCCCCGCCCCTGCCCGGAGCATGACCCCGCCCACCCGACTCTGGCTGCGCACAGGTGCACTTCCAAGGGCCGCCGCTAGGGGGCGCTGGTGAGAGGGTTCAGGGACCCTCAGCCCCCACCGGGCTGGGACCACCCCGGCACACATGGGGCTACGGGATTGTCCTCCCCCATGGGGCAACGGGGCCCCCTTCCCCGCCGCGGAAGCCCCAACCTTCCTCCCGGGCCACGCCTGCACCCTCCCCTCGCACTCACAGCCCCAGCGGCGGGGCCGTGCGCCCGCAGACGCCCTAGACGGAGGGCTGGCGTCTCCGTCAGGGGAGGGCACCCCCTGGAAGCCAGGAGCGAGCGGCGACCGCGGCCTCTTCCAAAACGGTAGGCACACAGGCCTGCGCGGCAAAAAGCCCCCGGCAAGGCAGCACCACTCAAAGGGGAAGGGTCCGCACCTGGCCCAGCAGCTCTTGAGGAGCCCCAGGCCCCGCCGCTGGCCGGAGCCTGACCCCGCCCACCCGACTCTGGCTGTGAAAAGGTGCACTTCCAAGGGCCGCCCTAGGGGGCGCTGGTGAGCGGGTTCGGGGACCCACAGCCCCCACCGGGCTGGGGCCAACTCGGCACCCATGGGGGTACGGGATTGTCCTCCCCCATGGGGCAACGGGGCCCCATTCCCCTTCTCGGAAGGCCCAACCTTCCTCCGGGGCACGCCTGCACCCTCCTCTCGCACTGACAGAGCCAGCGTCGGGTCCGTGCGCCCGCAGACGCCCTAGAGGGAGGGCCGGTGTCCCCGTCAGGGGAGGGCATCCCCTGGAAGCCAGGGACGAGCGGCGACCGCGGCCTCATACAAAACGGCAGGCACACAGGCCTGTGAGGCAAAAAGCCCCCGGCAAGGCAGCACCACTCAAAGGGGAAGGGTCCGCAACTGGCCAGCAGCTCTTGATGAGCCCCAGGCCCCGCCCCTGGCCGGAGCCTGACCCCGCCCACCCGACTCGGGCTGCTCACAGGTGCACTTCCAAGGGCCGCCGCTAGTGGGCGCTGGTGAGGTTTTTCGGGGACCCTCAGCCCCCACCGGGCTGGGGCCACCCCGGCACCCATGGGGCTACGGGATTGTCCTCCCCCATGGGGGAACGGGGCCCCCTTGCCCTTCGCGGAAGCCCCAACCCTCCTCCCGGGGCACGCCTGCACCCTCCTCTCGCACTCACAGCCCCAGCGGCGGGAACGTGCGCCCGCAGACGCCCTAGATGGAGGGCCGGGGTCCCCGTCAGTGGACGGCACCCCCTGGAAGCCAGGGACGAGCGGCGAACGCGGCCTCTTCCAAAACGGTAGGCACACAGGCCTGCGCGGCAAAAAGCCCCCGGCAAGGCAGCACGACTCAAAGGGGAAGGGTCCGCACCTGGCCCAGCAGCTCTTTATGACACCCAGGCCCCGCCCCTGGCCGGAGCATGACCCCGCCCACCCGACTCTGGCTGCGCACAGGTGCACATCCAAGGGCGGCCGCTAGGGGGCGCTGGTGAGGGGGTTCGGGGACCCTCAGCCCCCACCGGGCTGGGGCCACCCCGGCACCCATGGGGCTACGGGATTGTCCTCCCCCATGGAGGAACGGGGCCCCCTTGCCCTTCGCGGAAGCCCCAACCTTCCTCAGGGGGCACGCCTGCACCCTCCTCTCGCACTCACAGCCCCAGCGGCGGGGCCGTGCGCCCGCAGACGCCCTAGACGGAGGGCCGGGGTCCCCGTCAGGGGAGGGCACCCCCTGGAAGCCAGGGACGAGCGGCGACCGCGGCCTCTTCCAAAACGGCAGGCACACAGGCCTGCGCGGCAAAAAGCCCCGGGCAAGGCAGCACCACTCAAAGGGGAAGGGTCCGCACCTGGCCCAGCAGCTCTTGATGAGCCCCAGGCCCCGCCCCTGGCCGGAGCCTGACCCCGCCCACCCGATTCTGGCTGCGCACAGGTGCACTTCCTAGGGACGCCGCTAGGGGGCGCTGGTGAGGGGGTTCGGTGACCCTCAGCCCTCAACGGGCTAGGGCCACCCTTGCACCCATGGGGGTACCGGATTGTCCTCCCCCATGGGGTACGGGGCCCCCTTGCCCTTCGCGGAAGCCCCAACCTTCCTCCCGGGGGAAGCCTGCACCTCCTCTCGCACTCACAGCCCCAGCGGCGGGGCCGTGCGCCCGCAGACGCCCTAGACGGAGGGCCAGTGTCCCCGTCAGGGGAGGGCACCCCCTGGAAGCCAGGGACGAGCGGCGACCGCGGCCTCTTCCAAAACGGCAGGCACACAGGCCTGCGCGGCAAAAAGCCCAGGCAAGGCAGCACCACTCAAAGGGGAAGGGTCCGCACCTGGCCCAGCAGCTCTTGATGAGCCCCAGGCCCCGCCCCTGGCCGGAGCCTGAACCCGCCCACCCGACTCTGGATGCGCACAGGTGCACTTCCAAGGGCCGCCGCTAGGGGGCTCTGGTGAGGGGGTTCGGGGACCCTCAGCCCCCACCGGCTGGGGCCACCCCTGCACCCATGGGGGTACGGGATTGTCTCCGCCATGGGGGAACGGGGCCCTCTTGCCCTTCGCGGAAGCCCCAACCTTCCTCCCTGGGGAAGCCTGCACCCTCGTCTCGCACTCACAGCCCCAGCGGCGGGGCCGTGCGCCCGCAGACGCCCTAGACGGAGGGCCGGGGTCCCCGTCTGGGGAGGGCACCCCCTGGAAGCCAGGGACGAGCGGCGACCGCGGCCTCTTCCAAAACGGCAGGCACACAGGCCTGCGCGGCAAAAAGCCCCCGGCAAGGCAGCACCACTCAAAGGGGAAGGGTCCGCACCTGGCCCAGCAGCTGTTGATGAGCCCCAGGCCCCGCCCCTGGCCGGAGCCTGACCTCGCCCACCCGACTCTGGCTGCGCACAGGTGCACTTCCAACGGCCGCCGCTAGGGGGCGCTGGTGAGGGGTTTAGGGGACCCTCAGCCCCCACCGGGCTGCGGCCACCCCTGCACCCATGGGGGTACGGGATTGTCTCCGCCATGTGGGGAACGGGGCCCCCTTCCCCTTCGCGGAAGCCCCAACCTTCCTCCCGGGGCACGCCTGCACCCTCTTCTCGCACTCACAGCCCCAGCGGCGGGACCGTGCGCCCGCAGACGCCCTAGACGGAGTGCCGGGGTCCCCGTTAGTGGACGGCACCCCGTGGAAGACAGGGACGAGCGGCGACCGCGGCCTCTTCCAAAACGGTAGGCACACAGGCCTGCGCGGCAAAAAGCCCCCGGCAAGGCAGCACCACTCAAAGGGGAAGGGTCCGCACCTGGCCCAGCAGCACTTGATGAGCCCCAGGCCCCGCCGCTGGCCGGAGCCTGACTCCGCCTACCCGACTCTGGCTGCGCACAGGTGCACTTCCAAGGTTTCCGCTAGTGGGCGCTGGTGAGGGGGTTCAGGGAAACTCAGCCCCCACCGGGCTGGGGCCACCCCTGCACCCAGGGGGTACGGGATTGTCTCCGCCATGTGGAGAACGGGGCCCGCTTCCCCTTCAAGGAAGCCTCAACCTTCGTCCCGGGGCACGCCTGCTCCCTCCCCTCGCACTCACAGCCCCAGCGGCGGGGCCTCGAACAGCAGACGCCCTAGACGGAGGGCCGACGTCCCCGTCAGGGTAGGGCACCCCCTGGAAGCCAGGAGCGAGCGGCGACCGCGGCCTCTTCCAAAACGGTAGGCACACAGGCCTGCGCGGCAAAAAGCCCCGGGCAAGGCAGCACCACTCATAGGGGAAGGGTCCGCACCTGGCCCAGCAGCTCTTGTTGAGCCCCAGGCCCCGCCCCTTGCCGGAGCATGACCCCGCCCACCCGACTCTGGCTGCGCACAGGTGCTCTTCCAAGGGCCTCCGCTAGGGGGCGCTTGTGAGGGGGTTCGGCGACCCTCAGCCCCCACCGGGCTGGGGCCTCCCCGGCACCCATGGGGCTACGGGATTATCCTCCCCCATGGGGGAACGGGGCCCCCTTGCCCTTCGCGGAAGCCCCAACCTTCCGCCCGGGGCACGCCTGCACCCTGCCCTCGCACTCACAGCCCCAGCTTCGGGGCCTCGCGCCCGCAGACGCCCTAGACGGAGATCCGGCGTCCCCGTCAGGGGAGGGCACCCCCTGGAATCCAGGGACGAGCGGCGACCGCGGCCTCTTCCAAAACGGCAGGCACACAGGCTTGCGCGGCAAAAAGCCCCGGGCAAGGCAGCACCACTCAAAGGGGAAGGGACCGCACGTGGCCCAGCAGCTCTTGAGGAGCCCCAGGCCCCGCCGCTGGCCGGAGCCTGACCCCGCCCACCCGACTCTGGCTGTGAAAAGGTGCACTTCCAAGGGCCGCCGCTAGGGGGCGCTGGTGAGCGATTCGGGACCCTCAGCCCCCACCGGGCTGGGGCCACCCCGGCACCCATGGGGGTACGGGAATGTCCTCCCCCATGGGGAAACGGGGCCCCCTTCCCCTTCTCGGAAGCCCCATCCTTCCTCCGGGGCACGACTGCTCCCTCCTCTCGCACTCACAGAGCCAGCGTCGGGGCCGTGCGCCCGCAGACGCCCTAGAGGGAGGGCCGGTGTCCCTGTCAGGGGAGGACATCCCCTGGAAGCCAGGGACGAGCGGCGACCGCGGCCTCTTCCAAAATGGCAGGAACACAGGCCTGCGCGGCAAAAAGCCCCGGCAAGGCAGCACCACTCAAAGGGGAAGGGTCCGCACCTGGCCCAGCAGCTCTTGATGAGCCCCAGGCCCCGCCACTGGCCGGAGCATGACCCCGCCCACCCGACTCTGGCTGCGCACAGGTGCACTTCCTAGGGCCGCCGCTAGGGGGCGCTGGTGAGGGTGTTCTGGGACCCTCAGCCCCCAACAGGCTGGGGCCACACCTGCACCCATGGGGGTACGGGTTGTCCTCCGCCATGGGGGAACGGGGCGCCCTTCCCCTTCGCGGAAGCCCCAACCTTCCTCCCGGGGCACGCCTGCACCCTCCCCTCGCACTCACGGCCCCAGAGGCGGGGCCGTGCGCCCGCAGACGCCCTAGACGGAGGGCCGGGGTCCCCGTCTGGGGAGGGCACCCCCTGGAAGCCAGGGACGAGCGGCGACCGCGGCCTCTTCCAAAACGGCAGGCACACAGGCCTGCGCGGGAAAAAGCCCCCGGCAAGGCAGCACCACTCAAAGGGGAAGGGTCCGCACCTGGCCCAGCAGCTCTTGATGAGCCCCAGGCCCCGCCCCTGGCCGGAGCCTGACCCCGCCCACCCGACTCTGGCTGCGCACAGGTGCACTTCCAAGGGACGCCGCTAGGGGGCGCTGGTGAGGGGGTTCGGTGACCCTCAGCCCCCACCGGGCTGGGGCCACCCCTGCACCCATGGGAGTACGGGATTTCTCCGCCATGTGGGGAACGGGGCCCCCTTCCCCTTCGCGGAAGCCCCAACCTTCCTCCCGGGGCACGCCTGCACCCTCCACTCGCACTCACGGCCCCAGCGGCGGGGCCTCGCGCCCGCAGACGCCCTAGATGGAGGGCCGGCGTCCCCGTCAGGGGAGGGCACCCCCTGGAAGCCAGGGACGAGCGGCGACCGGGGCCTCTTCCAAAACGGCAGGCACACAGGCCTGCGCGGCAAAAAGCCCCCGGCAAGGAGCACCACTCAAAGGGGACGGGTCCGCACCTGGCCCAGTAGCTCTTGATGAGCCCTAGGCCCCGCCGCTGGACGGGGCCTGACCCCGCCCACCCGAATCTGGCTGCGCACAGGTGCACTTCCTAGGGTCGCCGCAAGGGGGCGCTGGTGATGGGGTTCGGGGACCCTCAGCCCCCAACGGGCTGGGGCCACCCCTGCACCAATGGTGGTACGGGATTGTCCTCCCCCATGGGGGAACGGGGCCCCCTTTCCCTTCGCGGAAGCCCCAACCTTCCTCCCGGGGCACGCCTGCACCCTCCTCTCGCACTCACAGCCCCAGCGGCGGGGCCGTGCGCCCGCAGACGCCCTACACGGAGGGCCGGGGTCCCCGTCAGGGGACGGCACCCCCTGGCATCCAGGGACGAGCGGCGACCGCGGCCTCTTCCAAAACGGCAGGCACACAGGCCTGCGCGGCAAAAAGCCCCGGGCAAGGCAGCACCACTCAAAGGGGAAGGGTCCGCACCTGGCCCAGCAGCTCTTGATGAGCCCCAGGCCCCGCCCCTGGCCGGAGCATGACCCCGCCCACCCGACTCTGGCTGCGCACAGGTGCACTTCCATGGGCCGCCGCTAGGAGGCGCTGGTGAGGGGGTTCGGGGACCCTCAGCCCCCACCGCGCTGGGGCCACCCCGCACCCATGGGGCTACGGGATTGTCCTCCCCCATGGGGGAATGGGGCCCCATTGCCCTTCGCGGAAGCCCCAACCTTCCTCCCGGGGCACGCCTGCAACCTCCTCTCGCACTCACAGCCCCAGCGGCGGGGCCGTGCGCCCGCAGACGCCCTAGAAGGAGGGCCGGGGTCCCCGTCAGGGGAGGGCACCCCCTGGAAGCCAGGGACGAGCGGCGACTGCGGCCTCTTCCAAAACGGCAGGCACACAGGCCTGCGCGGCAAAAAACCCCGGGCAAGGCAGCACCACTCAAAGGGGAAGGGTCCGCACCGGGCCCAGCAGCTCTTGATGAGCCCCAGGCCCCGCCCCTGGCCGGAGCATGACCCCGCCCACCCGACTCTGGCTGCGCACAGGTGCACTTCCAAGGGCCGCCGCTAGGGGGCGCTGGTGAGAGGGTTCAGGGACCCTCAGCCCCCACCGGGCTGGGACCACCCCGGCACACATGGGGCTACGGGATTGTCCTCCCCCATGGGGCAACGGGGCCCCCTTCCCCGCCGCGGAAGCCCCAACCTTCCTCCCGGGCCACGCCTGCACCCTCCCCTCGCACTCACAGCCCCAGCGGCGGGGCCGTGCGCCCGCAGACGCCCTAGACGGAGGGCTGGCGTCTCCGTCAGGGGAGGGCACCCCCTGGAAGCCAGGAGCGAGCGGCGACCGCGGCCTCTTCCAAAACGGTAGGCACACAGGCCTGCGCGGCAAAAAGCCCCCGGCAAGGCAGCACCACTCAAAGGGGAAGGGTCCGCACCTGGCCCAGCAGCTCTTGAGGAGCCCCAGGCCCCGCCGCTGGCCGGAGCCTGACCCCGCCCACCCGACTCTGGCTGTGAAAAGGTGCACTTCCAAGGGCCGCCCTAGGGGGCGCTGGTGAGCGGGTTCGGGGACCCACAGCCCCCACCGGGCTGGGGCCAACTCGGCACCCATGGGGGTACGGGATTGTCCTCCCCCATGGGGCAACGGGGCCCCATTCCCCTTCTCGGAAGGCCCAACCTTCCTCCGGGGCACGCCTGCACCCTCCTCTCGCACTGACAGAGCCAGCGTCGGGTCCGTGCGCCCGCAGACGCCCTAGAGGGAGGGCCGGTGTCCCCGTCAGGGGAGGGCATCCCCTGGAAGCCAGGGACGAGCGGCGACCGCGGCCTCATACAAAACGGCAGGCACACAGGCCTGTGAGGCAAAAAGCCCCCGGCAAGGCAGCACCACTCAAAGGGGAAGGGTCCGCAACTGGCCAGCAGCTCTTGATGAGCCCCAGGCCCCGCCCCTGGCCGGAGCCTGACCCCGCCCACCCGACTCGGGCTGCTCACAGGTGCACTTCCAAGGGCCGCCGCTAGTGGGCGCTGGTGAGGTTTTTCGGGGACCCTCAGCCCCCACCGGGCTGGGGCCACCCGGCACCCATGGGGCTACGGGATTGTCCTCCCCCATGGGGGAACGGGGCCCCCTTGCCCTTCGCGGAAGCCCCAACCCTCCTCCCGGGGCACGCCTGCACCCTCCTCTCGCACTCACAGCCCCAGCGGCGGGAACGTGCGCCCGCAGACGCCCTAGATGGAGGGCCGGGGTCCCCGTCAGTGGACGGCACCCCCTGGAAGCCAGGGACGAGCGGCGAACGCGGCCTCTTCCAAAACGGTAGGCACACAGGCCTGCGCGGCAAAAAGCCCCCGGCAAGGCAGCACGACTCAAAGGGGAAGGGTCCGCACCTGGCCCAGCAGCTCTTTATGACACCCAGGCCCCGCCCCTGGCCGGAGCATGACCCCGCCCACCCGACTCTGGCTGCGCACAGGTGCACATCCAAGGGCGGCCGCTAGGGGGCGCTGGTGAGGGGGTTCGGGGACCCTCAGCCCCCACCGGGCTGGGGCCACCCCGGCACCCATGGGGCTACGGGATTGTCCTCCCCCATGGAGGAACGGGGCCCCCTTGCCCTTCGCGGAAGCCCCAACCTTCCTCAGGGGGCACGCCTGCACCCTCCTCTCGCACTCACAGCCCCAGCGGCGGGGCCGTGCGCCCGCAGACGCCCTAGACGGAGGGCCGGGGTCCCCGTCAGGGGAGGGCACCCCCTGGAAGCCAGGGACGAGCGGCGACCGCGGCCTCTTCCAAAACGGCAGGCACACAGGCCTGCGCGGCAAAAAGCCCCGGGCAAGGCAGCACCACTCAAAGGGGAAGGGTCCGCACCTGGCCCAGCAGCTCTTGATGAGCCCCAGGCCCCGCCCCTGGCCGGAGCCTGACCCCGCCCACCCGATTCTGGCTGCGCACAGGTGCACTTCCTAGGGACGCCGCTAGGGGGCGCTGGTGAGGGGGTTCGGTGACCCTCAGCCCTCAACGGGCTAGGGCCACCCTTGCACCCATGGGGGTACCGGATTGTCCTCCCCCATGGGGTACGGGGCCCCCTTGCCCTTCGCGGAAGCCCCAACCTTCCTCCCGGGGGAAGCCTGCACCTCCTCTCGCACTCACAGCCCCAGCGGCGGGGCCGTGCGCCCGCAGACGCCCTAGACGGAGGGCCAGTGTCCCCGTCAGGGGAGGGCACCCCCTGGAAGCCAGGGACGAGCGGCGACCGCGGCCTCTTCCAAAACGGCAGGCACACAGGCCTGCGCGGCAAAAAGCCCAGGCAAGGCAGCACCACTCAAAGGGGAAGGGTCCGCACCTGGCCCAGCAGCTCTTGATGAGCCCCAGGCCCCGCCCCTGGCCGGAGCCTGAACCCGCCCACCCGACTCTGGATGCGCACAGGTGCACTTCCAAGGGCCGCCGCTAGGGGGCTCTGGTGAGGGGGTTCGGGGACCCTCAGCCCCCACCGGCTGGGGCCACCCCTGCACCCATGGGGGTACGGGATTGTCTCCGCCATGGGGGAACGGGGCCCTCTTGCCCTTCGCGGAAGCCCCAACCTTCCTCCCTGGGGAAGCCTGCACACTCGTCTCGCACTCACAGCCCCAGCGGCGGGGCCGTGCGCCCGCAGACGCCCTAGACGGAGGGCCGGGGTCCCCGTCTGGGGAGGGCACCCCCTGGAAGCCAGGGACGAGCGGCGACCGCGGCCTCTTCCAAAACGGCAGGCACACAGGCCTGCGCGGCAAAAAGCCCCCGGCAAGGCAGCACCACTCAAAGGGGAAGGGTCCGCACCTGGCCCAGCAGCTGTTGATGAGCCCCAGGCCCCGCCCCTGGCCGGAGCCTGACCTCGCCCACCCGACTCTGGCTGCGCACAGGTGCACTTCCAACGGCCGCCGCTAGGGGGCGCTGGTGAGGGGTTTAGGGGACCCTCAGCCCCCACCGGGCTGCGGCCACCCCTGCACCCATGGGGGTACGGGATTGTCTCCGCCATGTGGGGAACGGGGCCCCCTTCCCCTTCGCGGAAGCCCCAACCTTCCTCCCGGGGCACGCCTGCACCCTCCCCTCGCACTCACGGCCCCAGCGGCGGGGTCGTGCGCCCGCAGACGCCCTAGACGGAGGGCCGGGGTCCCCGTCAGGGGAGGGCACCCCCTGGAAGCCAGGGACGAGCGGCGACCGCGGCCTCTTCAAAAACGGCAGGCACACAGGCCTGCGCGGCAAAAAGCCCCCGGCAAGGCAGCACCACTCAAAGGGGAAGGGTCCGCACCTGGCCCAGCAGCTCTTGATGAGCCCCAGGCCCCGCCCCTGGCCGGAGCCTGACCCCGCCCACCCGACTCTGGCTGCGCAGAGGTGCACTTCCAAGGGACGCCGCTAGGGGGCGCTGGTGAGGGGGTTCGGGGACCCTCAGCCCCAACGGGCTGGGGCCACCCCTGCACCCATGGGGGTACGGGATTGTCTCCGCCATGTGGGGAACGGGGCCCCCTTCCCCTTCGCGGAAGCCCCAACCTTCCTCCCGGGGCACGCCTGCACCCTCCTCTCGCACTCACGGCCCCAGCGGCGGGGCCGTGCGCCCGCAGACGCCCTAGACGGAGGGCCGGGGTCCCCGTCTGGGGAGGGCACCCCCTGGAACCCAGGGACGAGCGGCGACCGCGGCCTCTTCCAAAACGGCAGGCACACAGGCCTGCGCGGCAAAAAGCCCCCGGCAAGGCAGCACCACTCAAAGGGGAAGGGTCCGCACCTGGCCCATCAGATCTTGATGAGCCCCAGGCCCCGCCCCTGGCCGGAGCCTGACCCCGCCCACCCGACTCTGGCTGCGCACAGGTGCACTTCCAAGGGCCGCCGCTAGGGGGCGCTGGTGAGGGGGTTCGGGGACCCTCAGCCCCCACCGGGCTGGGGCCACCCCTGCACCCATGGGGGTACGGGATTGTCTCCGACTAGTGGGGAACGGGCCCCCCTTCCCCTTCGCGGAAGCCCCAACCTTCCTCCCGGGGCACGCCTGCACACTCCACTCGCACTCACGGCCCCAGCGTCGGAGCCGTGCGCCCGCAGACGCCCTAGACAGAGGGCCGGCGTCCCCGTCATGGGAGGGCACCTCCTGCTAGCCAGGGACGAGCGGCGCCCGCGGAGTCTTCCAAAACGGCAGGCACACAGGCCTGCGCGCCAAAAAGCCCCCGGCAAGGCAGCACCACTCAAAGGGGAAGGGTCCGCACCTGGCCCAGCAGCTCTTGATGAGCCCCAGGCCCCGCCCCTGGCCGGAGCCTGACCCCGCCCACCCGACTCTGGCTGCGCAAAGGTGCACTTCCTAGGGCCGCCGCTAAGGGGCGCTGGTGTGGGGGTTCGGGGACCCTCAGCCCCCAACGGGCTGCGGCCACCCCTGCACCCATGGGGGTACTGGATTGTCTCCGCCATGTGGGGAACGGGGCCCCCTTCCCCTTCGCGGAAGCCCCAACCTTCCTCCCGGGGCACGCCTGCACCCTCCTCTCGCAATCAGGGCCCCAGCGGCGCGGCCGTGCGCCCGCAGACGCCCTAGACGGAGGGCCGGGGTCCCCGTCAGGGGAGGGCACCCCCTGGAAGCCAGGGACGAGCGGCGACCGCGGCCTCTTCCAAAACGGCAGGCACACAGGCCTGCGCGGCAAAAAGCCCCCGGCAAGGCAGCACCACTCAAAGGGGAAGGGTCCGCATCTGGCCCAGCAGCTCTTGATGAGCCCCAGGCCCCGCACCTGGCCGGAGCCTGACCCCGCCAACCCGACTCTGGCTGCGCACTGGTGCACTTCCAAGGGCCGCCGCTAGGGGGCGCTGGTTTGGGGGTTCGGGGACCCTCAGCCCCCACCGAGCTGCGGCCACCCCTGCACCCATGGGGGTACGGGATTGTCTCCGCCATGGGGGAACGTGGCCCCCTTGCCCTTCGCGGAAGCCCCAACCTTCCTCCTGGGGGAAGCCTGCACCCTCCTCTCGCACTCACAACCCCAGCGGCGTGGCCGAGCACCTGCAGACGCCCTAGACGGAGGGCCGGGGTCCCCGTCAGGGGAGGGCACACCCTGGAAGCCAGGGACGAACGGCGACCGCGGCCTCTTCCAAAACGGCAGGCACACAGGCCTGCGCGGCAAAAAGCCCCGGGTGAGGCAGCACCACTCAAAGGGGAAGGGTCCGCACCTGGCCCAGCAGCTCTTGATGAGCCCCAGGCCCCGCCCCTGGCCGGAGCCTGACCCCGCCCACCCGACTCTGGCTGCGCACAGGTGCACTTCCAAGGGCCGCCGCAAGGGGGCGCTGGTGAGGGGGTTCGGGGACCCTCAGCCCCCACCGAGCTGCGGCCACGCCTGCACCCATGGGGGTACGGGTTGTCCTCCGCCATGGGGGAACGGGGCCCCCTTCCCATTCGCGGAAGCCCCAACATTCCTCCCGGGCACGCCTGCAACCTCCCCTTGCACTCACGGCCCCAGCGGCGGGGTTGTGCGCCCGCAGACGCCCTAGACGGAGGGCCGAGGTCCCCGTCTGGGGAGGGCAACCCCTGGAAGCCAGGGACGAGCGGCGACCGTGGCCTCTTCCAAAACGGCAGGCACACAGGCCTGCGCGGCAAAAAGCCCCCGGCAAGGCAGCACCACTCAAAGGGGAAGGGTCCGCACCTGGCCCAGCAGCTCTTGATGAGCCCCAGGCCCCGCCCCTGGCCGGAGCCTGACCCCGCCCACCCGACTCTGGCTGCGCACAGGTGCACTTCCAAGGGCCGCCGCTAGGGGGCGCTGGTGAGGGGGTTCGGGGATCCTCAGCCCTCACCGAGCTGCGGCCACCCCTGTACCCATGGGGGTACGGGTTGTCCTCCGCCATGGGGGAACGGGGCCCCCTTCCCCTTCGCGGAAGCCCCAACCTTCCTCCCGGGGCACGCCTGCACCCTCCCCTCGCACTCACGGCCCCAGCGGCGGGGCCGTGCGCCCGCAGACGCCCTAGACGGAGGGCCGGGGTCCCCGTCTGGGGAGGGCACCCCCTGGAAGCCAGGGACGAGCGGCGACCGCGGCCTCTTCCAAAACGGCAGGCACACAGACCTGCGCGGCAAAAAGCCCCCGGCAAGGCAGCACCACTCAAAGGAAAAGGGTCCGCACCTGGCCCAGCAGCTCTTGATGAGCCCCAGGCCCCGACCCTGGCCGGAGCCTGACCCCGCCCACCCGACTCTGGCTGCGCACAGGTGCACTTCCAAGGGCCGCCGCTAGGGGGCTCTGGTGAGGGGGTTCGGGGACCCTCAGCCCCCACCGGCTGGGGCCACCCCTGCACCCATGGGGGTAAGGGATTGTCTCCGCCATGGGGGAACGGGGCCCTCTTGCCCTTCGCGGAAGCCCCAACCTTCCTCCCTGGGGAAGCCTGCACCCTCGTCTCGCACTCACGGCCCCAGCGGCGGGGCCGTGCGCCCGCAGACGCCCTAGACGGAGGGCCGGGGTCCCCGTCTGGGGAGGGCACTCCCTGGAAGCCAGGGACGAGCGGCGACCGCGGCCTCTTCCAAAACGGCAGGCACACAGGCCTGCGCGGCAAAAAGCCCCGGGCAAGGCAGCACCACTCAAAGGGGAAGGGTCCGCACCTGGCCCAGCAGCTGTTGATGAGCCCCAGGCCCCGCCCCTGGCCGGAGCCTGACCTCGCCCACCCGACTCTGGCTGCGCACAGGTGCACTTCCAACGGCCGCCGCTAGGGGGCGCTGGTGAGGGGTTTAGGGGACCCTCAGCCCCCACCGGGCTGCGGCCACCCCTGCACCCATGGGGGTACGGGATTGTCTCCGCCATGTGGGGAACGGGGCCCCCTTCCCCTTCGCGGAAGCCCCAACCTTCCTCCCGGGGCACGCCTGCACCCTCCTCTCGCACTCACGGCCCCAGCGGCGGGGCCGTGCGCCCGCAGACGCCCTAGACGGAGGGCCGGGGTCCCCGTCAGGGGAGGGCACCCCCTGGAAGCCAGGGACGAGCGGCGACCGCGGCCTCTTCCAAAACGGTAGGCACACAGGCCTGCGCGGCAAAAAGCCCCCGGCAAGGCAGCACCACTCAAAGGGGAAGGGTCCGCACCTGGCCCAGCAGCTCTTGATGAGCCCCAGGCCCCGCCCCTGGCCGGAGCCTGACCCCGCCCACCCGACTCTGGCTGCGCAGAGGTGCACTTCCAAGGGACGCCGCTAGGGGGCGCTGGTGAGGGGGTTCGGGGACCCTCAGCCCCAACGGGCTGGGGCCACCCCTGCACCCATGGGGGTACGGGATTGTCTCCGCCATTGGGGAACGGGGCCCCCTTCCCCTTCGCGGAAGCCCCAACCTTCCTCCCGGGGCACGCCTGCACCCTCCTCTCGCACTCACGGCCCCAGCGGCGGGGCCGTGCGCCCGCAGACGCCCTAGACGGAGGGCCGGGGTCCCCGTCTGGGGAGGTCACCCCCTGGAAGCCAGGGACGAGCGGCGACCGCGGCCTCTTCCAAAACGGCAGGCACACAGGCCTGCGCGGCAAAAAGCCCCGGGCAAGGCAGCACCACTCAAAGGGGAAGGGTCCGCACCTGGCCCAGCAGCTGTTGATGAGCCCCAGGCCCCGCCCCTGGCCGGAGCCTGACCTCGCCCACCCGACTCTGGCTGCGCACAGGTGCACTTCCAACGGCCGCCGCTAGGGGGCGCTGGGTAGGGGTTTAGGGGACCCTCAGCCCCCACCGGGCTGCGGCCACCCCTGCACCCATGGGGGTACGGGATTGTCTCCGCCATGTGGGGAACGGGGCCCCCTTCCCCTTCGCGGAAGCCCCAACCTTCCTCCCGGGGCACGCCTGCACCCTCCTCTCGCACTCACGGCCCCAGCGGCGGGGCCGTGCGCCCGCAGACGCCCTAGACGGAGGGCCGGGGTCCCCGTCAGGGGAGGGCACCCCCTGGAAGCCAGGGACGAGCGGCGACCGCGGCCTCTTCCAAAACGGCAGGCACACAGGCCTGCGCGGCAAAAAGCCCCCGGCAAGGCAGCACCACTCAAAGGGGAAGGGTCCGCACCTGGCCCAGCAGCTCTTGATGAGCCCCAGGCCCCGCCCCTGGCCGGAGCCTGACCCCGCCCACCCGACTCTGGCTGCGCAGAGGTGCACTTCCAAGGGACGCCGCTAGGGGGCGCTGGTGAGGGGGTTCGGGGACCCTCAGCCCCAACGGGCTGGGGCCACCCCTGCACCCATGGGGGTACGGGATTGTCTCCGCCATGTGGGGAACGGGGCCCCCTTCCCCTTCGCGGAAGCCCCAACCTTCCTCCCGGGGCACGCCTGCACCCTCCTCTCGCACTCACGGCCCCAGCGGCGGGGCCGTGCGCCCGCAGACGCCCTAGACGGAGGGCCGGGGTCCCCGTCAGGGGAGGGCACCCCCTGGAAGCCAGGGACGAACGGCGACCGCGGCCTCTTCCAAAATGGCAGGCACACAGGCCTGCGCGGCAAAAAGCCCCCGGCAAGGCAGCACCACTCAAAGGGGAAGGGTCCGTACCTGGCCCAGCAGCTCTTGATGAGCCCCAGGCCCCGCCCCTGGCCGGAGCCTGACCCCGCCCACCCGACTCTGGCTGCGCACAGGTGCACTTCCTAGGGCCGCCGCTAGGGGGCGCTGGTGAGGGGGTTCGGGGACCCTCAGCCCCCAACGGGCTGCGGCCACCCCTGTACCCATGGGGGTACGGGTTGTCCTCCGCCATGGGGGAACGGGGCCCCCTTCCCCTTCGCGGATGCCCCAACCTTCCTCCCGGGGCACGCCTGCACCCTCCCCTCGCACTCACGGCCCCAGCGGCGAGGCCATGCGCCCGCAGACGCCCTAGACGGAGGGCCGGGTCCCCGTCAGGGGAGGGCACCCCCTGGAAGCCAGGGACGAGCGGCGACCGCGGCCTCTTCCAAAACGGCAGGCACACAGGCCTGCGCGGCAAAAAGCCCCGGGCAAGGCAGCACCACTCAAAGGGGAAGGGTCCGCACCTGGCCCAGCAGCTCTTGATGAGCCCCAGGCCCCGCCCCTGGCCGGAGCCTGACCCCGCCCACCCGATTCTGGCTGCGCACAGGTGCACTTCCTAGGGACGACGCTAGGGGGCGCTGGTGAGGGGGTTCGGGGACCCTCAGCCCCCAACGGGCTAGGGCCACCCTTGCACCCATGGGGGTACCGGATTGTCCTCCCCCATGGGGGAACGGGGCCCCCTTGCCCTTCGCGGAATCCCCAACCTTCCTCCCGGGGGAAGCCTGCACCTCCTCTCGCACTCACAGCCCCAGCGGCGGGGCCGTGCGCCCGCAGACGCCCTAGACGGAGGGCCGGGGTCCCCGTCAGGGGAGGGCACCCCCTGGAAGCCAGGGACGAGCGGCGACCGCGGCCTCTTCCAAAACGGCAGGCACACAGGCCTGCGCGGCAAAAAGCCCCCGGCAAGGCAGCACCACTCAAAGGGGAAGGGTCCGCACCTGGCCCAGCAGCTCTTGATGAGCCCCAGGACCCGCCCCTGGCCGGAGCCTACACCGCCCACCCGACTATGGCTGCGCACAGGTGCACTTCCAAGGTCCGCCGCAAGGGGGCGCGGTGAGGGGGTTCGGGGACCCTCAGCCCCCACCGGGCTGCGGCCACCCCTGCACCCATGGGGGTATGGGATTGTCTCCGCCATGTGGGGAACGGGGCCCCCTTCCCCTTCGTGGAAGCCCCAACCTTCCTCCCGGGGCAAGCCTGCACACTCCCCTCGCACTCACGGCCCCAGCGGCGGGACCGTGCGCCCGCAGACGCCCTAGACGGAGGGCCGGGGTCCCCGTCTGGGGAGGGCACCCCCTGGAAGCCAGGGACGAGCGGCGACCGCGGCCTCTTCCAAAACGGCAGGCACACAGGCCTGCGCGGCAAAAAGCCCCCGGCAAGGCAGCACCACTCAAAGGGGAAGGGTCCGCACCTGGCCCAGCAGCTCTTGATGAGCCCCAGGCCCCGCCCCTGGCCGGAGCCTGACCCCGCCCACCCGACTCTGGCTGCGCACAGGTGCACTTACAAGGGCCGCCGCTAGGGGGCGCTGGTGAGGGGGTTCGGGGACCCTCAGCCCCCACCGGGCTGGGGCCACCCCTGCACCCATGGGGGTACGGGATTGTCTCCGCCATGTGGGGAACGGGGCCCCCTTCCCCTTCGCGGAAGCCCCAACCTTCCTCCCGGGGCACGCCTGCACCCTCCCCTCGCACTCACGGCCCCAGCGGCGGGGCCTCGCGTCCGCAGATGCCCTAGACGGACGGCCGGCGTCCCCGTCAGGGGAGGGCACCCCCTGGAAGCCAGGGACGAGCGGCGACCGCGGCATCTTCCAAAACGGCAGGCACACAGGCCTGCGCGGCAAAAAGCCCCCGGCAAGGCAGCACCACTCAAAGGGGAAGGGTCCGCACCTGGCCCAGCAGCTCTTGATGATCCCCAGGCCCCGCCCCTGGCCGGAGCCTGACCCCGCCCACCAGACTCTGGCTGCGCACAGGTGCACTTCCAAGGGCCGCCGCTAGGTGGCGCTGGTGAGGGGGTTCGGGGACCCTCAGCCCCCAACGGGCTGGGGCCACCCCTGCATCCATGGGGGTACGGGATTGTCTCCGCCATGTGGGGAACGGGGCCCCCTTCCCCTTCGCGGAAGCCCCAACCTTCCTCCCGGGGCACGCCTGCACCCTCCTCTCGCACTCACGGCCCCAGCGGCGCGGCCGTGCGCCCGCAGACGCCCTAGACGGAGGGCCGGGGTCCCCGTCTGGGGAGGGCACACCCTGGAAGCCAGGGACGAGCGGCGACCGCGGCCTCTTCCAAAACGGCAGGCACACAGACCTGCGCGGCAAAAAGCCCCCGGCAAGGCAGCACCACTCAAAGGAAAAGGGTCCGCACCTGGCCCAGCAGCTCTTGATGAGCCCCAGGCCCCGACCCTGGCCGGAGCCTGACCCCGCCCACCCGACTCTGGCTGCGCACAGGTGCACTGCCAAGGGCCGCCGCTAGGGGGCTCTGGTGAGGGGGTTCGGGGACCCTCAGCCCCCACCGGCTGGGGCCACCCCTGCACCCATGGGGGTACGGGATTGTCTCCGCCATGGGGGAACGGGGCCCTCTTGCCCTTCGCGGAAGCCCCAACCTTCCTCCCTGGGGAAGCCTGCACCCTCTTCTCGCACTCACAGCCCCAGCGGCGGGGCCGTGCGCCCGCAGACGCCCTAGACGGAGGGCCGGGGTCCCCGTCTGGGGAGGGCACCCCCTGGAAGCCAGGGACGAGCGGCGACCGCGGCCTCTTCCAAAACGGCAGGCACACAGGCCTGCGCGGCAAAAAGCCCCGGGCAAGGCAGCACCACTCAAAGGGGAAGGGTCCGCACCTGGCCCAGCAGCTGTTGATGAGCCCCAGGCCCCGCCCCTGGCCGGAGCCTGACCTCGCCCACCCGACTCTGGCTGCGCACAGGTGCACTTCCAACGGCCGCCGCTAGGGGGCGCTGGTGAGGGGTTTAGGGGACCCTCAGCCCCCACCGGGCTGCGGCCACCCCTGCACCCATGGGGGTACGGGATTGTCTCCGCCATGTGGGGAACGGGGCCCCCTTCCCCTTCGCGGAAGCCCCAACCTTCCTCCCGGGGCACGCCTGCACCCTCCCCTCGCACTCACGGCCCCAGCGGCGGGGTCGTGCGCCCGCAGACGCCCTAGACGGAGGGCCGGGGTCCCCGTCAGGGGAGGGCACCCCCTGGAAGCCAGGGACGAGCGGCGACCGCGGCCTCTTCCAAAACGGCAGGCACACAGGCCTGCGCGGCAAAAAGCCCCCGGCAAGGCAGCACCACTCAAAGGGGAAGGGTCCGCACCTGGCCTAGCAGCTCTTGATGAGCCCCAGGCCCCGCCCCTGGCCGGAGCCTGACCCCGCCCACCCGACTCTGGCTGCGCAGAGGTGCACTTCCAAGGGACGCCGCTAGGGGGCGCTGGTGAGGGGGTTCGGGGACCCTCAGCCCCAACGGGCTGGGGCCACCCCTGCACCCATGGGGGTACGGGATTGTCTCCGCCATGTGGGGAACGGGGCCCCCTTCCCCTTCGCGGAAGCCCCAACCTTCCTCCCGGGGCACGCCTGCACCCTCCTCTCGCACTCACGGCCCCAGCGGCGGGGCCGTGCGCCCGCAGACGCCCTAGACGGAGGGCCGGGGTCCCCGTCAGGGGAGGGCACCCCCTGGAAGCCAGGGACGAGCGGCGACCGCGGCCTCTTCCAAAACGGCAGGCACACAGACCTGCGGGGCAAAAAGCCCCCGGCAAGGCAGCACCACTCAAAGGAAAAGGGTCCGCACCTGGCCCAGCAGCTCTTGATGAGCCCCAGGCCCCGACCCTGGCCGGAGCCTGACCCTGCCCACCCGACTCTGGCTGCGCACAGGTGCACTTCCAAGGGCCGCCGCTAGGGGGCTCTGGTGAGGGGGTTCGGGGACCCTCAGCCCCCACCGGCTGGGGCCACCCCTGCACCCATGGGGGTACGGGATTGTCTCCGCCATGGGGGAACGGGGCCCTCTTGCCCTTCGCGGAAGCCCCAACCTTCCTCCCTGGGGAAGCCTGCACCCTCGTCTCGCACTCACAGCCCCATCGGCGGGGCCGTGCGCCCGCAGACGCCCTAGACGGAGGGCCGGGGTCCCCGTCTGGGGAGGGCACCCCCTGGAAGCCAGGGACGAGCGGCGACCGCGGCCTCTTCCAAAACGGCAGGCACACAGGCCTGCGCGGCAAAAAGCCCCGGGCAAGGCAGCACCACTCAAAGGGGAAGGGTCCGCACCTGGCCCAGCAGCTGTTGATGAGCCCCAGGCCCCGCCCCTGGCCGGAGCCTGACCTCGCCCATCCGACTCTGGCTGCGCACAGGTGCACTTCCAACGGCCGCCGCTAGGGGGCGCTGGTGAGGGGTTTAGGGGACCCTCAGCCCCCACCGGGCTGCGGCCACCCCTGTACCCATAGGGGTACGGGATTGTCTCCGCCATGTGGGGAACGGGGCCCCCTTCCCCTTCGCGGAAGCCCCAACCTTCCTCCCGGGGCACGCCTGCACCCTCCCCTCGCACTCACGGCCCCAGCGGCGGGGTCGTGCGCCCGCAGACGCCCTAGACGGAGGGCCGGGGTCCCCGTCAGGGGAGGGCACCCCCTGGAAGCCAGGGACGAGCGGCGACCACGGCCTCTTCCAAAACGGCAGGCACACAGGCCTGCGCGGCAAAAAGCCCCCGGCAAGGCAGCACCACTCAAAGGGTAAGGGTCCGCACCTGGCCCAGCAGCTCTTGATGAGCCCCAGGCCCCGCCCCTGGCCGGAGCCTGACCCCGCCCACCCGACTCTGGCTGCGCAGAGGTGCACTTCCAAGGGACGCCGCTAGGGGGCGCTGGTGAGGGGGTTCGGGGACCCTCAGCCCCAACGGGCTGGGGCCACCCCTGCACCCATGGGGGTACGGGATTGTCTCCGCCATGTGGGGAACGGGGCCCCCTTCCCCTTCGCGGAAGCCCCAACCTTCCTCCCGGGGCACGCCTGCACCCTCCTCTCGCACTCACGGCCCCAGCGGCGGGGCCGTGCGCCCGCAGACGCCCTAGACGGAGGGCCGGGGTCCCCGTCAGGGGAGGGCACCCCCTGGAAGCCAAGGACGAGCGGCGACCGCGGCCTCTTCCAAAACGGCAGGCACACAGGCCTGCGCGGCAAAAAGCCCCCGGCAAGGCAGCACCACTCAAAGGTTAAGGGTCCGTACCTGGCCCAGCAGCTCTTGATGAGCCCCAGGCCCCGCCCCTGGCCGGAGCCTGACCCCGCCCACCCGACTCTGGCTGCGCACAGGTGCACTTCCTAGGGCCGCCGCTAGGGGGCGCTGGTGAGGGGGTTCGGGGACCCTCAGCCCCCAACGGGCTGCGGCCACCCCTGTACCCATGGGGGTACGGGTTGTCCTCCGCCATGGGGGAACGGGGCCCCCTTCCCCTTCGCGGAAGCCCCAACCTTCCTCCCGGGGCACGCCTGCACCCTCCCCTGGCACTCACGGCCCCAGCGGCGAGGCCGTGCGCCCGCAGACGCCCTAGACGGAGGGCCGGGTCCCCGTCTGGGTAGGGGACCCCCTGGAAGCCAGGGACGAGCGGCGACCGCGGCCTCTTCCAAAACGGCAGGCACACAGGCCTGCGCGGCAAAAAGCCCCCAGTAAGGCAGCACCACTCAAAGGGGAAGGGTCCGTACGTGGCCCAGCAGCTCTTGATGAGCCCCAGGCCCCGCCCCTGGCCGGAGCCTGACCCCGCCCACCCGACTCTGGCTGCGCACAGGTGCACTTCCAAGGGCCGCCGCTAGGGAGCGCTGGTGAGAGGGTTCGGGGACCCTCAGCCCCCACCGGGCTGGGGCCACCCCTGCACCCATGGGGGTACGGGATTGTCTCCGCCATGTGGGGAACGGGGACCCTTTCCCTTCGCGGAAGCCTCAACCTTCCTCCCGGGGCACGCCTGCACCCTCCACTCGCACTCACGGCCCCAGCGGCGGGGCCTCGCGCCCGCAGACGCCCTACACGGAGGGCCGGCGTCCCCGTCAGGGGAGGGCACCCCCTGGAAGCCAGGGACGAGCGGCGACCGCGGCCTCTTCCAAAACGGCAGGCACACAGGCCTGCGCGGCAAAAAGCCCCCGGCAAGGCAGCACCACTCAAAGGGGAAGGGTCCGCACCTGGCCCAGCAGCTCTTGATGAGCCCCAGGCCCCGCCCCTGGTCGGAGCCTGACCCCGCCCACCCGACTCTGGCTGCGCAGGTGCACTTCCAAGGGCCGCCGCTAGGGGGCGCTGGTGAGGGGGTTCGGGGACCCTCAGCCCCCACCGGGCTGGGGCCACCCCTGCACCCATGGGGGTACGGGATTGTCTCCGCCATGTGGGGAACGGTGCCCCCTTCCCCTTCGCGGAAGCCCCAACCTTCCTCCCGGGGCACGCCTGCACCCTCCCCTCGCACTCACGGCCCCAGCGGCGAGGCCGTGCGCCCGCAGACGCCCTAGACGGAGGGCCGGGGTCCCCGTCTGGGGAGGGAACCCCCTGGAAGCCAGGGACGAGCGGCGACCGCGGCCTCTTCCAAAACGGCAGGCACACAGGCCTGCGCGGCAAAAAGCCCCCTGCAAGGCAGCACCACTCAAAGGGGAAGGGTCCGTACCTGGCCCAGCAGCTCTTGATGAGCCCCAGGCCCCGCCCATGGCCGGAGCCTGACCCCGCCCACCCGACTCTGGCTGCGCACGGTGCACTTCCAAGGGCCGCCGCTAGGGGGCGCTGGTGAGGGGGGTTCGGGGACCCTCAGCCCCCACCGGGCTGGGGCCACCCCAGCACCCATGGGGGTACGGGATTGTCTCCGCCATGTGGGGAACGGGGCCCCCTTCCCCTTCGAGGAAGCCCCAACCTTCCTCCCGGGGGAAGCCTGCACCTCCTCTCGCACTCACAGCCCCAGCGGCGGGGCCGTGCGCCCGCAGACGCCCTAGACGTAGGGCCGGGGTCCCCGTCAGGGGAGGGCACCCCCTGGAAGCCAGGGACGAGCGGCGACCGCGGCCTCTTCCAAAACGGCAGGCACACAGGCCTGCGCGGCAAAAAACCCGGGCAAGGCAGCACCACTCAAAAGGGAAGGGTCCGCACCTGGCCCAGCAGCTCTTGATGAGCCCCAGGCCCCGCCCCAGGCCGGAGCCTGACCCCGCCCACCCGAATCTGGCTGCGCACAGGTGCACTTCCTAGGGCCGCCGCTAGGGGGCGCTGGTGAGGGGGTTCGGGGACCCTCAGCCCCCAACGGGCTGCGGCCACCCCTGCACCCATGGGAGTACGGGTTGTCCTCCGCCATGGGGGAACGGGGCCCCCTTCCCCTTCGCGGAAGCCCCAACCTTCCTCCCGGGGCACGCCTGCACGCTCCCCTCGCACTCACGGCCCCAGCGGCGAGGCCGTGCGCCCGCAGACGCCCTAGACGGAGGGCCGGTGTCCCCGTCTGGGGAGGGCACCCCCTGGAAGCCAGGGACGAGCGGCGACCGCGGCCTCTTCCAAAACGGCAGGCACACAGGCCTTCGCGGCAAAAAGCCCCCGGCAAGGCAGCACCACTCAAGGGGAAGGGTCCGTACCTGGCCCAGCAGCTCTTGATAAGCCCCAGGTCCCGCCCCTGGCCGGCGCCTGACCCCGCCCACCCGACTCTGGCTGCGCACCGTTCACTTCCAAGGGCCGCCGCTAGGGGGCGCTGATGAGGGGGGTTCGGGGACCCTCAGCCCCCACCGGGCTGGGGCCACCCCTGCATCCATGGGGGTACGGGTTGTCCTCCGCCATGGGGGAACGGGGCCCCCTTCCCCTTCGCGGAAGCCCCAACCTTCCTCCCGGGGCACGCCTGCACCCTCCACTCGCACTCACGGCCCCAGCGGCGGGGCCGTGCGCCCGCAGACGCCCTAGACAGAGGGCCGGCGTCCCCGTCAGCGGAGGGCACCTCCTGCTAGCCAGGGACGAACGGCGACCGCGGCCTCTTCCAAAACGGTAGGCACACAGGCCTGCGGCGGCAAAAAGCCCCGGGCAAGGCAGCACCACTCAAAGGGGAAGGGTCCGCACCTGGCCCAGCAGCTCTTGATGAGCCCCAGGCCCCGCCCCTGGCCGGAGCCTGTCCCCGCCCACCCGACTCTGGCTGCGCACAGGTGCACTTCCTAGGGCCGCCGCTAGGGGGCGCTGGTGAGGGGGTTCGGGGACCCTCAGCCCCCAACGGGCTGCGGCCACCCCTGCACCCATGGGGGTACGGGTTGTCCTCCGCCATGGGGGAACGGGGCCCCCTTCCCCTTCGCCGAAGCCCCAACCTTCCTCCCGGGGCACGCCTGCACCCTCCCCTCCCACTCACGGCCCCAGCGGCGAGGCCGTGCGCCCGCAGACGCCCTAGACGGAGGGCCGGGGTCCCCGTCTGGGGAGGGCACCCCCTGGAAGCCACGGACGAGCGGCGACAGCGGCCTCTTCCAAAACGGCAGGCACACAGGCCTGCGCGGCAAAAAGCCCCCGGCAAGGCAGCACGACTCAAAGGGGAAGGGTCCGCACCTGGCCCAGCAGCTCTTGATGAGCCCCAGGCCCCGCCCCTGGCCGGAGCCTGACCCCACCCACCCGACTCTGGCTGCGCACAGGTGCACTTCCAAGGAACGCCGCTAGGGGGCGCTGGTGAGGGGGTTCGGGGACCCTCAGCCCCCAACGGGCTGGGGCCACCCCTGCACCCATGGGGGTACGTGATTGTCTCCGCCATGTGGGGAACGGGGCCCCCTTGCCCTTCGTGGAAGCCCCAACCTTCCTCCCGGGGCACGCCTGCACCCTCTGCTCACACTCACAGCCCCAGCGGCGGGGCCGTGCGCCCGCAGACGCCCTAGACGGAGGGCCAGGGTCCCCGTCAGGGGAGGCCACCCCCTGGAAGCCAGGGACGAGCGGCGACCGGGGCCTCTTCCAAAACGGCAGGCACACAGGCCTGCGCGGCAAAAAGCCCCCGGCAAGGCAGCACCACTCAAAGGGGAAGGGTCCGCACCTGGCCCAGCAGCTCTTGATGAGCCCCAGGCCCCGCCCCTGGCCGGAGCCTGACCCCGCCCACCCGACTCTGGCTGCGCACAGGTGCACTTCCAAGGGCCGCCGCTAGGGGGCGCTGGTGAGGGGGTTCGGCGACCCTCAGCCCCCACCGAGCTGCGGCCACCCCTGCACCCATGGGGGTACAAGTTGTCCTCCGCCATGGGGGAACGGGGCCCTCTTCTCCTTCGCGGAAGCCCCAACCTTCCTCCCGGGGCACGCCTGCACCCTCCACTCGCACTCACGGCCCCAGCGGCGGGGCCTCGCGCCCGCAGACGCCCTAGATGGAGGGCCGGCGTCCCCGTCAGGGGAGGGCACCCCCTGGAAGCCAGGGACGAGCGGCGACCGCGGCCTCTTCCAAAACGGCATGCACACAGGCCTGCGCGGCAAAAAGCCCCCGGCAAGGCAGCACCACTCAAAGGGGAAGGGTCCGTACCTGGCTCAGCAGCTCTTGATGAGCCCCAGGCCCCGCCCCTGGCCGGAGCCTGACCCCGCCCACCCGACTCTGGCTGCGCACAGGTGCACTTCCAAGGGCCGCCGCTAGGGGGCGTTGGTGAGGGGGTTCGGGGACCCTCAGCCCCCACCGGGCTGGGGCCACCCCTGCACCCATGGGGGTACGGGATTGTCTCCGCCATGTGGGGAACGGGGCCCCCTTCCCCTTCGCGGAAGCCCCAACCATCCTCCCGGGGCACGCCTGCACCCTCCACTCGCACTCACGGCCCCAGCGGCGGGGCCTCGCGCCCGCAGACGCCCTAGATGGAGGGCCGGCGTCCCCGTCAGGGGAGGGCACCCCCTGGAAGCCAGGGACGAGCGGCGACCGCGGACTCTTCCAAAACGGCAGGCACACAGGCCTGCGCGGCAAAAAGCCCCCGGCAAGGCAGCACCACTCAAAGGGGAAGGGTCCGTACCTGGCCCAGCAGCTCTTGATGAGCCCCAGGTCCCGCCCCTGGCCGAGGCCTGACCCCGCCCACCCGACTCTGGCTGCGCACAGGTGCACTTCCTAGGGCCGCCGCTAGAGGTCGCTGGTGAGGGGGTTCGGGGACCCTCAGCCCCCACCGGGCTGGGGCCACCCCTGCACCCATGGGGGTACGGGATTGTCTCCGCCATGTGGGTAACGGGGCCCCCTTCCCCTTCGCGGAAGCCCCAACCTTCCTCCCGGGCACGCCTGCACCCTCCACTCGCAGTCACGGCCCCAGCGGCGGGGCCTCGCGCCCGCAGACGCCCTAGATGGAGGGCCGGCGTTCCCGTCAGGGGAGGGCACCCCGTGGAAGCCAGGGACGAGCGGCGACCGCGGCCTCTTCCAAAACGGCAGGCACACAGGCCTCGCGGCAAAAAGCCCCCGGCAAGGCAGCACCACTCAAAGGGGAAGGGTCCGTACCTGGCCCAGCAGCTCTTGATGAGCCCCAGGCCCCGCCCCTGGCCGGAGCCTGACCCCGCCCACCCGACTCTGGCTGCGCACAGGTGCACTTCCTAGGGCCGCCGCTAGGGGGCGCTGGTGAGGGGGTTCGGGGACCCTCAGCCCCCACCGGGCTGGGGCCACCCCTGCACCCATGGGGGTACGGGATTGTCTCCGCCATGTGGGGAACGGGCCCCCCTTCCCCTTCGCGGAAGCCCCAACCTTCCTCCCGGGGCACGCCTGCACCCTCCACTCGCACTCACGGCCCCAGCGTCGGGGCCGGGCACCCGCAGACGCCCTAGACGGAGGGCCGGCGTCCCCGTCAGGGGAGGGCACCTCCTGCTAGCCAGGGACGAGCGGCGACCGCGGCCTCTTCCAAAACGGTAGGCACACAGGCCTGCGGCGGCAAAAAGCCCCGGGCAAGGCAGCACCACCCAAAGGGGAAGGGTCCGCACCTGGCCCAGCAGCTCTTGATGAGCCCCAGGCCCCGCCCCTGGCCGGAGCCTGACCCCGCCCACCCGACTCTGGCTGCGCACAGGTGCACTTCCGGGGGCCGCCCCTAGGGGGCGCTGGTGAGGGGGTTCGGGGACCCTCAGCCCCCAACGGGCTGCGGCCACCCCTGCACCCATGGGGGTACGGGTAGTCCTCCGCCATGGGGGAACGGGGCCCACTTCCCCTTCGCGGAAGCCCCTACCTTCCTCCCAGGGCACGCCTGCACCCTCCCCTCGCACTCACGGCCCCAGCGGCGAGGCCGTGCGCCCGCAGACGCCCTAGACGGCGGGCCGGGGTCCCCGTCTGGGGAGGGCACCCCCTGGAAGCCAGGGACGAGCGGCGACCGCGGCCTCTTCCAAAACGGCAGGCACACAGGCCTGCGTGGCAAAAAGCCCCCGGCAAGGCAGCACCACTCAAAGGGGAAGGGTCCGTACCTGGCCCAGCAGCTCTTGATGAGCCCCAGGCCCCGCCCCTGGCCGGAGCCTGACCCCGCCCACCCGACTCTGGCTGCGCACAGGTGCACTTCCAAGGGCCGCCGCTAGGGGGCGCTGGTGAGGGGGTTCGGGGACCCTCAGCCCCCAACGGGCTGGGGCCACCCCTGCACCCATGGGGGTACGGGATTGTCTCCGCCATGTGGGGAACTGGGCCCCCTTCCCCTTCGCGGAAGCCCCAACCTTCCTCCCGGGGCACGCCTGCACCCTCCACTCGCACTCACAGCCCCAGCGGCGGGGCCTCGCGCCCGCAGACGCCCTAGATGGAGGGCCGGCGTCCCCGTCAGGGGAGGGCACCCCCTGGAAGCCAGGGACGAGCGGCGACCGCGGCCAATTCCAAAACGGCAGGCACACAGGCCTGCGCGGCAAAAAGCCCCCGGCAAGGCAGCACCACTCAAAGGGGAAGGGTCCGCACCTGGCCCAGCAGCTCTTGATGAGCCCCATGCCCCGCCCCTGGCCGGAGCGTGACCCCGCCCACCCGACTCTGGCTGCGCACAGGTGCACTTCCAAGGGCCGCAGCTAGGGGGCGCTGGTGAGGGGATTCGGGGACCCTCAGCCCCCACCGAGCTGCGGCCATCCCTGCGCCCATGGGGGTACGGGTTGTCCTCCGCCATGGGGGAACGCGGCCCCCTTCTCCTTCGCGGAAGCCCCAACCTTCCTCCCGGGGCACGCCTGCACCCTCCACTCGCACTCACGGCCCCAGCGTCGGGGCCAGGCGCCCGCAGACGCCCTAGACGGAGGGCCGGCGTCCCCGTCAGGGGAGGGCACCTCCTGCTAGCCAGGGACGAGCGGCGACCGCGGCCTCTTCCAAAACGGTAGGCACACAGGCCTGCGGCGGCAAAAAGCCCCGGGCAAGGCAGCACCACCCAAAGGGGAAGGGTCCGCACCTGGCCCAGCAGCTCTTGATGAGCCCCAGGCCCCGCCCCTGGCCGGAGCCTGACCCCGCCCACCCGACTCTGGCTGCGCACAGGTGCACTTCCGGGGGCCGCCCCTAGGGGGCGCTGGTGAGGGGGTTCGGGGACCCTCAGCCCCCAACGGGCTGCGGCCACCCCTGCACCCATGGGGGTACGGGTAGTCCTCCGCCATGGGGGAACGGGGCCCCCTTCCCCTTCGCGGAAGCCCCAACCTTCCTCCCAGGGCACGCCTGCACCCTCCCCTCGCACTCACGGCCCCAGCGGCGAGGCCGTGCGCCCGCAGACGCCCTAGACGGAGGGCCGGGGTCCCCGTCTGGGGAGGGCACCCCCTGGAAGCCAGGGACGAGCGGCGACCGCGGCCAATTCCAAAACGGCAGGCACACAGGCCTGCGCGGCAAAAAGCCCCCGGCAAGGCAGCACCACTCAAAGGGGAAGGGTCCGCACCTGGCCCAGCAGCTCTTGATGAGCCCCATGCCCCTCCCCTGGCCGGAGCCTGACCCCGCCCACCCGACTCTGGCTGCGCACAGGTGCACTTCCAAGGGCCGCAGCTAGGGGGCGCTGGTGAGGGGATTCGGGGACCCTCAGCCCCCACCGAGCTGCGGCCACCCCTGCGCCCATGGGGGTACGGGTTGTCCTCCGCCATGGGGGAACGCGTCCCCCTTCTCCTTCGCGGAAGCCCCAACCTTCCTCCCGGGGCACGCCTGCACCCTCCACTCGCACTCACGGCCCCAGCGGCGGGGCCGTGCGCCCGCCGACGCCCTAGACGGAAGGCCGGGGTCCCCGTCTGGGGAGGGCACCCCCTGGAAGCCAGGGACGAACGGCGACCGCGGCCTCTTCCAAAACGGCAGGCACACAGGCCTGCGCGGCAAAAAGCCCCCGGCAAGGCAGCACCACTCAAAGGGGAAGGGTCCGCACCTGGCCCAGCAGCTCTTGATGAGCCCCAGGCCCCGCCCCTGGCCGGAGCCTGACCCCGCCCACCCGACTCTGGCTGCGCACAGGTGCACTTCCAAGGGCCGCCGCTAGGGGGCGCTGGTGAGGGTTTCGGGGACCCTCAGCCCCCACCGGGCTGGGGCCACCCCTGCACCCATGGGGGTACGGGATTGTCTCCGCCATGTGGGGAACGGGGGCCCCCTTCCCCTTCGCGGAAGCCCCAACCTTCCTCCCGGGGCACGCCTGCACCCTCCACTCGCACTCACGGCCCCAGCGGCGGGGCCTCGCGCCCGCAGACGCCCTAGATGGAGGGCCGGGGTCCCCGTCAGGGGAGGGCACCCCCTGGAAGCCAGGGACGAGCGGCGACCGCGGCCTCTTCCAAAACGGCAGGCACTCAGGCCTGCGCGGCAAAAAGCCCCCGGCAAGGCAGCACCACTCAAAGGGGAAGGGTCCGCACCTGGCCCAGCAGCTCTTGATGAGCACCAGGCCCCGCCCCTGGCCCGAGCCTGACCCCGCCCACCCGATTCTGGCTGCGCACAGGTGCACTTCCTAGGGACGACGCTAGGGGGCGCTGGTGAGGGGGTTCGGGGACCCTCAGCCCCCAACGGGCTAGGGCCACCCTTGCACCCATGGGGGTACCGGATTGTCCTCCCCCATGGGGGAACGGGGCCCCCTTGCCCTTCGCGGAATCCCCAACCTTCCTCCCGGGGGAAGCCTGCACCTCCTCTCGCACTCACAGCCCCAGCGGCGGGGCCGTGCGCCCGCAGACGCCCTAGACGGAGGGCCGGGGTCCCCGTCAGGGGAGGGCACCCCCTGGAAGCCAGGGACGAGCGGCGACCGCGGCCTCTTCCAAAACGGCAGGCACACAGGCCTGCGCGGCAAAAAGCCCCCGGCAAGGCAGCACCACTCAAAGGGGAAGGGTCCGCACCTGGCCCAGCAGCTCTTGATGAGCCCCAGGCCCCGCCCCTGGCCGGAGCCTGACCCCGCCCACCCGACTCTGGCTGCGCACAGGTGCACTTACAAGGGCCGCCGCTAGGGGGCGCTGGTGAGGGGGTTCGGGGACCCTCAGCCACCACCGGGCTGGGGCCACCCCTGCACCCATGGGGGTACGGGATTGTCTCCGCCATGTGGGGAACGGGGCCCCCTTCCCCTTCGCGGAAGCCCCAACCTTCCTCCCGGGGCACGCCTGCACCCTCCTCTCACACTCACGGCCCCAGCGGCGCGGCCGTGCGCCCGCAGACGCCCTAGACGGAGGGCCGGGGACCCCGTCAGGGGAGGGCAACCCCTGGAAGCCAGGGACGAGCGGCGACCGCGGCCTCTTCCAAAACGGCAGGCACTCAGGCCTGCGCGGCAAAAAGCCCCGGGCAAGGCAGCACCACTCAAAGTGGAAGGGTCCGCACCTGGCCCAGCAGCTCTTGATGAGCACCAGGCCCCGCCCCTGGCCCGAGCCTGACCCCGCCCACCCGATTCTGGCTGCGCACAGGTGCACTTCCTAGGGACGACGCTAGGGGGCGCTGGTGAGGGGGTTCGGGGACCCTCAGCCCCCAACGGGCTAGGGCCACCCTTGCACCCATGGGGGTACCGGATTGTCCTCCCCCATGGGGGAACGGGGCCCCCTTGCCCTTCGCGGAATCCCCAACCTTCCTCCCGGGGGAAGCCTGCACCTCCTCTCGCACTCACAGCCCCAGCGGCGGGGCCGTGCGCCCGCAGACGCCCTAGACGGAGGGCCGGGGTCCCCGTCAGGGGAGGGCACCCCCTGGAAGCCAGGGACGAGCGGCGACCGCGGCCTCTTCCAAAACGGCAGGCACACAGGCCTGCGCGGCAAAAAGCCCCCGGCAAGGCAGCACCACTCAAAGGGGAAGGGTCCGCACCTGGCCCAGCAGCTCTTGATGAGCCCCAGGACCCGCCCCTGGCCGGAGCCTACACCGCCCACCCGACTATGGCTGCGCACAGGTGCACTTCCAAGGTCCGCCGCAAGGGGGCGCGGTGAGGGGGTTCGGGGACCCTCAGCCCCCACCGGGCTGCGGCCACCCCTGCACCCATGGGGGTATGGGATTGTCTCCGCCATGTGGGGAACGGGGCCCCCTTCCCCTTCGTGGAAGACCCAACCTTCCTCCCGGGGCAAGCCTGCACACTCCCCTCGCACTCACGGCCCCAGCGGCGGGACCGTGCGCCCGCAGACGCCCTAGACGGAGGGCCGGGGTCCCCGTCTGGGGAGGGCACCCCCTGGAAGCCAGGGACGAGCGGCGACCGCGGCCTCTTCCAAAACGGCAGGCACACAGGCCTGCGCGGCAAAAAGCCCCCGGCAAGGCAGCACCACTCAAAGGGGAAGGGTCCGCACCTGGCCCAGCAGCTCTTGATGAGCCCCAGGCCCCGCCCCTGGCCGGAGCCTGACCCCGCCCACCCGACTCTGGCTGCGCACAGGTGCACTTCCAAGGGCCGCCGCTAGGGGGCGCTGGTGAGGGGGTTCGGGGACCCTCAGCCCCCACCGGGCTGGGGCCACCCCTGCACCCATGGGGGTACGGGATTGTCTCCGCCATGTGGGGAACGGGGCCCCCTTCCCCTTCGCGGAAGCCCCAACCTTCCTCCCGGGGCACGCCTGCACCCTCCCCTCGCACTCACGGCCCCAGCGGCGGGGCCTCGCGTCCGCAGATGCCCTAGACGGACGGCCGGCGTCCCCGTCAGGGGAGGGCACCCCCTGGAAGCCAGGGACGAGCGGCGACCGCGGCATCTTCCAAAACGGCAGGCACACAGGCCTGCGCGGCAAAAAGCCCCCGGCAAGGCAGCACCACTCAAAGGGGAAGGGTCCGCACCTGGCCCAGCAGCTCTTGATGATCCCCAGGCCCCGCCCCTGGCCGGAGCCTGACCCCGCCCACCAGACTCTGGCTGCGCACAGGTGCACTTCCAAGGGCCGCCGCTAGGTGGCGCTGGTGAGGGGGTTCGGGGACCCTCAGCCCCCAACGGGCTGGGGCCACCCCTGCATCCATGGGGGTACGGGATTGTCTCCGCCATGTGGGGAACGGGGCCCCCTTCCCCTTCGCGGAAGCCCCAACCTTCCTCCCGGGGCACGCCTGCACCCTCCTCTCGCACTCACGGCCCCAGCGGCGCGGCCGTGCGCCCGCAGACGCCCTAGACGGAGGGCCGGGGTCCCCGTCAGGGGAGGGCAACCCCTGGAAGCCAGGGACGAGCGGCGACCGCGGCCTCTTCCAAAACGGCAGGCACACAGGCCTGCGCGGCAAAAAGCCCCGGGCAAGGCAGCACCACTCAAAGGGGAAGGGTCCGCACCTGGCCCAGCAGCTCTTGATGAGCCCCAGGCCCCGCCCCTGGCCGGAGCCTGACCCCGCCCACCCGACTCTGGCTGCGCACAGGTGCACTTCCAAGGGCCGCCGCTAGGGGGCGCTGGTGAGGGGGTTCGGGGACCCTCAGCCCCCACTGGGCTGGGGCCACCCCTGCACCCATGGGGGTACGGGATTGTCTCCGCCATGTGGGGAACGGGGCCCCCTTGCCCTTCGCGGAAGCCCCAACCTTCCTCCCGGGGGAAGCCTGCACCTCCTCTCGCACTCACAGCCCCAGCGGCGGGGCCGTGCGCCCGCAGACGCCCTAGACGGAGGGCCGGGGTCCCCGTCAGGGAAGGGCACCCCTGGAAGCCAGGGACGAGCGGCGACCGCGGCCTCTTCCAAAACGGCAGGCACACAGGCCTGCGCGGCCAAAATCCCCGGGCAAGGCAGCACCACTCAAAGGGGAAGGGTCCGCACCTGGCCCAGCAGCTCTTGATGAGCCCCAGGCCCCGCCCCTGGCCGGAGCCTGACCCCGCCCACCCGATTCTGGCTGCGCACAGGTGCACTTCCTAGGGAGGACGCTAGGGGTCGCTGGTGAGGGGGTTCGGGGACCCTCAGCACCCAACGGGCTAGGGCCACCCTTGCACCCATGGGGGTACCGGATTGTCCTCCCCCATGGGGGAACGGGGCTCCCTTCCCCTTCGCGGAAGCCCCAACCTTCCTCCCGGGGCACGCCTGCACCCTCCCCTCGCACTCACGGCCCCAGCGGCGAGGCCGTGCGCCCGCAGACGCCCTAGACGGAGGGCCGGGGTCCCCGTCTGGGGAGGGCACCCCCTGGAAGCCAGGGACGAGCGGCGACCATGGCCTATTCCAAAACGGCATGCACACAGGCCTGCGCGGCAAAAAGCCCACGGCAAGGCAGCACCACTCAAAGGGGAAGGGTCCGCACCTGGCCCAGCAGCTCTTGATGAGCCCCAGGCCCCGCCCCTGACCGGAGCCTGACCCCGCCCACCCGACTCTGGCTGCGCACAGGTGCACTTACAAGGGCCGCCGCTAGGGGGCGCTGGTGAGGGGGTTCGGGGACCCTCAGCCCCAACCGGGCTGGGGCCACCCCTGCACCCATGGGGGTACGGGATTGTCTCCGCCATGTGGGGAACGGGGCCCCCTTCCCCTTCGCGGAAGCCCCAACCTTCCTCCCGGGGCACGCCTGCACCCTCCCCTCGCACTCACGGCCCCAGCGGCGGGGCCGTGCGCCTGCAGACGCCCTAGACGGAGGGCCGGGGTCCCCGTCTGGGGAGGGCACCCCCTGGAAGCCAGGGACGAGCGGCGACCGTGGCCTCTTCCAAAACGGCAGGCACACAGGCCATGCGCGGCAAAAAGCCCCCGGCAAGGCAGCACCACTCAAAGGGGAAGGGTCCGCACCTGGCCCAGCAGCTCTTGATGAGCCCCAGGCCCCGCCCCTGGCCGGAGCCTGACCCCGCGCACCTGACTCTTTCTGCGCACAGGTGCACTTCCAAGGGCCGCAGCTAGGGGGCGCTGGTGAGGGGGTTCGGGGACCCTCAGCCCCCACCGGGCTGCGGCCTCCCCTTCACACATGGGGGTACGGGATTGTCTCCGCCATGTGGGGAACGGGGCCCACTTCCCCTTCGCGGAAGCCCCAACCTTCCTCCCGGGGCACGCCTGCACCCTCCCCTCGCACTCACGGCACCAGCGGCGGGGCCATGCGCCCGCAGACGCCCTAGACGGAGGGCCGGGGTCCCCTTCTGGGGAGGGCACCCCCTGGAAGCCAGGGACGAGGGGCGACCGTGGCCTCTTCTAAAACGGCAGGCACACAGGCCTGCGCGGCAAAAAGCCCCGGCAAGGCAGCACCACTCAAAGGGGAAGGGTCCGCACCTGGCCCAGCAGCTCTTGATGAGCCCCAGGCCCCGCCCCTGGACGGAGCCTGACCCCGCCCACCCAATTCTGGCTGCGCACAGGTGCACTTCCAAGGGCCGCCGCTAGGGGGCGCTGGTGAGGGGGTTCGGGGACCCTCAGCCCCCACCGGGCTGCGGCCACCCCTGCACCCATGGGGCTACGGGATTGTCTCCGCCATGTGGGGAACGGGGCCCCCTTCCCCTTCGCGGAAGCCCCAACCTTCCTCCCGGGCCACGCCTGCACCCTCCCCTCCCACTCACGGCCCCAGCGGAGGGGCTGTGCGCCCGCAGAAGCCCTAGACGGAGGGCCGGGGTAGCCGTCAGGGCAGGGCACCCCCTGGAAGCCAGGGACGAGCGGCGACCGCGGCCTCTTCCAAAACGGCAGGCACACAGGCCTGCGAGGCAAAAAGCCCCCGGCAAGGCAGCACCACTCAAAGGGGAAGGGTCCGCACCTGGCCCAGCAGCTCTTGATGAGCCCCAGGCCCCGCCCCTGGCCGGAGCCTGACCCCGCCCACCCGACTCTGGCTGCGCACAGGTGCACTTCCAAGGGCCGCCGCTAGGGGGCGCTGGTGAGGGGGTTCGGGGACCCTCAGCCCCCACCGGGCTGGGGCCACCCCTGCACCCATGGGGGTACGGGATTGTCTCCGCCATGTGGGGAACTGGGCCCCCTTGCCCTTCGCGGAAGCCCCAACCTTCCTCCCGGGGGAAGCCTGCACCTCCTCTCGCACTCACAGCCCCAGCAGCGGGGCCGTGCGCCCGCAGACGCCCTAGACGGAGGGCAGGGGTCCCCGTCAGGGAAGGGCACCCCCTGGAAGCCAGGGACGAGCGGCGAAAGCGGCCTCTTCCAAAACGGCAGGCACACAGGCCAGCGCGGCAAAAAGCCCCCGGCAAGGCAGCACCACTCAAAGGGGAAGGGTCCGCACCTGGCCCAGCAGCTCTTGATGAGCCCCAGGCCCCGCCCCTGGCCGGAGCCTGACCCCGCCCACCCGACTCTGGCTGCGCACAGGTGCACTTCCAAGGGCCGCCGCCAGGGGGCGCTGGTGAGGGGGTTCGGGGACCCTCAGCCCCCACCGAGCTGCGGCCACCCCTGCACCCATGGGGGTACGGGTTGTCCTCCGCCATGGGGGAACGGGGCCCCCTTCTCCTTCGCGGAAGCCCCAACCTTCCTCCCGGGGGAAGCCTGCACCTCCTCTCGCACTCACAGCCCCAGCGGCGGGGCCGTGCGCCCGCAGACGCCCTAGAACGAGGGACGCGGTCCCCGTCAGGGGAGGGCACCCCCTGGAAGCCAGGGACGAGCGGCGACCGCGGCCTCTTCCAAAACGGCAAGCACACAGGCCTTCGCGGCAAAAAGCCCCCGGCAAGGCAGCACCACTCAAAGGGGAAGGGTCCGCACCTGGCCCAGCAGCTCTTGATGAGCCCCAGGCCCCGCCCCTGGCCGGAGCCTGACCCCGCCCACCCGACTCTAGCTGCGCACAGGTGCACTTCCAAGGGACGCCGCTACGGGGCGCTGGTGAGTGTGTTCGTGGACCCTCAGCCCCCACCGAGCTGCGGCCACCCCTGCACCCATGGGGGTACGGGTTGTCCTCCGCCATGGGGGAACGGGGCCCCCTTCCCCTTCGCGGAAGCCCCAACCTTCCTCCCGGGGCACGCCTGCACCCTCCCCTTGCACTCAGGGCCCCAGCGGCGGGGTTGTGCGCCCGCATACGCCCTAGACGGAGGGCCGTGGTCCCCTTCTGGGGAGGGCACCCCCTGGAAGCCAGGGACGAGGGGCGACCGTGGCCTCTTCTAAAACGGCAGGCACACAGGCCTGCGCGGCAAAAAGCCCCGGCAAGGCAGCACCACTCAAAGGGGAAGGGTCCGCACCTGGCCCAGCAGCTCTTGATGAGCCCCAGGCCCCGCCCCTGGACGGAGCCTGACCCCGCCCACCCAATTCTGGCTGCGCACAGGTGCACTTCCAAGGGCCGCCGCTAGGGGGCGCTGGTGAGGGGGTTCGGGGACCCTCAGCCCCCACCGGGCTGCGGCCACCCCTGCACCCATGGGGCTACGGGATTGTCTCCGTCATGTGGGGAACGGGGCCCCCTTCCCCTTCGCGGAAGCCCCAACCTTCCTCCCGGGCCACGCCTGCACCCTCCCCTCCCACTCACGGCCCCAGCGGAGGGGCTGTGCGCCCGCAGAAGCCCTAGACGGAGGGCCGGGGTAGCCGTCAGGGCAGGGCACCCCCTGGAAGCCAGGGACGAGCGGCGACCGCGGCCTCTTCCAAAACGGCAGGCACACAGGCCTGCGAGGCAAAAAGCCCCCGGCAAGGCAGCACCACTCAAAGGGGAAGGGTCCGCACCTGGCCCAGCAGCTCTTGATGAGCCCCAGGCCCCGCCCCTGGCCGGAGCCTGACCCCGCCCACCCGACTCTGGCTGCGCACAGGTGCACTTCCAAGGGCCGCCGCTAGGGGGCGCTGGTGAGGGGGTTCGGGGACCCTCAGCCCCCACCGGGCTGGGGCCACCCCTGCACCCATGGGGGTACGGGATTGTCTCCGCCATGGGGGAACGGGGCCCCCTTGCCCTTCGCGGAAGCCCCAACCTTCCTCCCGGGGGAAGCCTGCACCCTCCTCTCGCACTCACAGCCCCAGCGGCGGGGCCGTGCGCCCGCAGAAGCCCTAGACGGAGGGCCGGGGTCCCCGTCAGGGGAGGGCACCCCCTGGAAGCCAGGGACGAGCGGCGACCGCGGCCTCTTCCAAAACGGCAGGCACACAGGCCTGCGCGGCAAAAAGCCCCGGGCAAGGCAGCACCACTCAAAGGGGAAGGGTCCGCACCTGGCCCAGCAGCACTTGATGAGCCCCAGGCCCCGCCCCTGGCCGGAGCCTGACCCTGCCCACCCGACTCTGGCTGCGCACAGGTGCACTTCCAAGGGCCGCCGCTAGGGGGCGCTGGTGAGATGCTTCGGGGACCCTCAGCCCCCACCGAGCTGCGGCCTCTCCTGCACCCATGGGGGTACGGGATTGTCTCCGCCATGTGGGGAACGGGGCCCCCTTCCCCTTCGTGGAAGCCCCAACCTTCCTCCCGGGGCACGCCTGCACCCTCCCCTCGCACTCACGGCCCCAGCGGCGGGGCCGTGCGCCCGCAGACGCCCTAGACGGAGGGCCGGGGTCCCCGTCTGGGGAGGGCACCCCCTGGAAGCCAGGGACGAGCGGCGACCGCGGCCTCCTCCAAAACGGCAGGCCCACAGGCCATGCGCGGCAATAAGCCCCCGGCAAGGCAGCACCACTCAAAGGGGAAGGGTCCGCACCTGGCCCAGCAGCTCTTGATGAGCCCCAGGCCCCGCCCCTGGCCAGAGCCTGACCCCGCCCACCCGACTCTGGCTGCGCACAGGTGCACTTCCAAGGGCCGCCGCTATGGGGCGCGGGTGAGGGGGTTCGGGGACCCTCAGCCCCCACCGGGCTGCGGCCACCCCTGCACCCATGGGGGTACGGGATTGTCTCCGCCATGTGGGGAACGGTGCCCCCTTCCCCTTCGCGGAAGCCCCAACCTTCCTCCCGGGGCACGCCTGCACCCTCCCCTCGCACTCACGGCCCCAGCGGCGGGGCCGTGCGCCCGCAGACGCCCTAGACGGAGGGCCGGGGTCCCCGTCTGTGGAGGGCACCCCCTGGAAGCCAGGGACGAGCGGCGACCGTGGCCTCTTCCAAAACGGCAGGCACACAGGCCATGCGCGGCAAAAAGCCCCCGGCAAGGCAGCACCACTCAAAGGGGAAGGGTCCGCACCTGGCCCAGCAGCTCTTGATGAGCCCCAGGCCCCACCCCTGGCCGGAGCCTGACCCCGCGCACCCGACTCTTTCTGCGCACAGGTGCACTTCCAAGGGCCGCAGCTAGGGGGCGCTGGTGAGGGGGTTCGGGGACCCTCAGCCCCCACCGGGCTGCGGCCTCCCCTTCACACATGGGGGTACGGGATTGTCTCCGCCATGTGGGGAACGGGGCCCACTTCCCCATCGCGGAAGCCCCAACCTTCCTCCCGGGGCACGCCTGCACCCTCCCCTCGCACTCACGGCACCAGCGGCGGGGCCATGCGCCCGCAGACGCCCTAGACGGAGGGCCGGGGTCCCCGTCTGGGGAGGGCACCCCTGGAAGCCACGGACTAGCGGCGACCGCGGCCTATTCCAAAACGGCAGGCACACAGGCCTGCGCGGGAAAAAGCCGACGGCAAGGCAGCACCACTCAAAGGGGAAGGGTCCGCACCTGGCCCAGCAGCTCTTGATGAGCCCCAGGCCCCGCCCCTGGTCGGAGCCTGACCCCGCCCACCCGACTCTGGCTGCGCACAGGTGCACTTCCAAGGGACGCCGCTAGGGGGCGCTGGTGAGGGGGTTCGGGGACCCTCAGCCCCCAACGGGCTGGGGACACACCTGCACCCATGGGGGTACGGGATTGTCTCCGCCATGTGGGCAACGGGGCCCCCTTGCCCTTCGCGGAAGCCCCAACCTTCCTCCCGGGGCACGCCTGCACCCTCCGATCGCACTCACAGCCCCAGCGGCGGGGCCGTTCGTCCGCAGACGCCCTAGACGGAGGGCAGGGGTCCCCGTCAGGGGAGGGCACCCCCTGGAAGCCAGGGACGAGCGGCGACCGCGGCCTCTTCCAAAACGGCAGGCACACTGTCCTGAGCGGCAAAAAGCCCCCGGCAAGGCAGCACCACTCAAAGGGGAAGGGTCCGCACCTGGCCCAGCAGCACTTGATGAGCCCCAGGCCCCGCTCCTGGCCGCGCCTGACCCCGCCCTCCCGACTCTGGCTGCGCACATGTGCACTTCCAAGGGCCGCCGCTATGGGGCGCTGGTGAGGGGGTTCGGGGACCCTCAGCCCCCACCGAGCTGCGGCCACCCCTGCACCCATGGGGGTACGGGTTGTCCTCCGCCATGGGGGAACGGGGCCCCCTTCTCCTTCGCGGAAGCCCCAACCTTCCTCCCGGGGCACGCCTGCACCCTCCCCTCGCACTCACGGCCCCAGCGGCGGGGCCGTGCGCCCGCAGACGCCCTAGACGGAGGGCCGGGGTCCCCGTCTGGGGAGGGCACCCCCTGGAAGCCAGGGACGAGCGGCGACCGCGGCCTATTCCAAAACGGCAGGCACACAGGCCTGCGCGGCAAAAAGCCCCCGGCAAGGCAGCACCACTCAAAGGGGAAGGGTCCGCACCTGGCCCAGCAGCTCTTGATGAGCCCCAGGCCCCGCCCCTGCCCGGAGCCTTACCCCGCCCACCCGACTCTGGCTGCGCACAGGTGCACTTCCAAGGGCCGCCGCTAGGGGGCGCTGGTGAGGGGGTTCGGGGAACCTCAGCCGCCACCGGGCTGCGGCCACCCCTGCACCCATGGGGGTACGGTATTTTCTCCGCCATGTGGGGAACGGGGCCCCCTTCCCCTTCGCGGAAGCCCCAACCTTCCTCCCGGGGCACGCCTGCACCCTCCCCTCGCACTCACGGCCCCAGCGGCGGGGCCGTGCGCTCGCAGACGCCCTAGACGGAGGGCCGGGGTCCCCGTCTGGGAGGGCACCCCCTGGAAGCCAGGGACGAGCGGCGACCGTGGCCTATTCCAAAACGGCAGGCACACAGGCCTGCGCGGCAAAAAGCCCCCGGCAAGGCAGCACCACTCAAAGGGGAAGGGTCCGCACCTGGCCCAGCAGCTCTTGATGAGCCCCAGGCCCCGCCCCTGGCCGGAGCCTGACCCCGCCCACCCGACTCTGGCTGCGCACAGGTGCACTTCCAAGGGCCGCCGCTAGGGGTCGCTGGTGAGGGGGTTCGGGGACCCTCAGCCCCCACCGGGCTGGGGCCACCCCTGCACCCATGGGGGTACGGGATTGTCTCCGCCATGTGGGGAACTGGGCCCCCTTGCCCTTCGCGGAAGCCCCAACCTTCCTCCCGGGGGAAGCCTGCACCTCCTCTCGCACTCACAGCCCCAGCAGCGGGGCCGTGCGCCCGCAGACGCCCTAGACGGAGGGCAGGGGTCCCCGTCAGGGAAGGGCACCCCCTGGAAGCCAGGGACGAGCGGCGAAAGCGGCCTCTTCCAAAACGGCAGGCACACAGGCCAGCGCGGCAAAAAGCCCCCGGCAAGGCAGCACCACTCAAAGGGGAAGGGTCCGCACCTGGCCCAGCAGCTCTTGATGAGCCCCAGGCCCCGCCCCTGGCCGGAGCCTGACCCCGCCCACCCGACTCTGGCTGCGCACAGGTGCACTTCCAAGGGCCGCCGCCAGGGGGCGCTGGTGAGGGGGTTCGGGGACCCTCAGCCCCCACCGAGCTGCGGCCACCCCTGCACCCATGGGGGTACGGGTTGTCCTCCGCCATGGGGGAACGGGGCCCACTTCTCCTTCGCGGAAGCCCCAACCTTCCTCCCGGGGCACGCCTGCACCCTCCCCTCGCACTCACGGCCCCAGCGGCGGGGCCGTGCGCCCGCAGACGCCCTAGACGGAGGGCCGGGGTCCCCGTCAGGGGAGGGCACCCCCTGGAAGCCAGGGACGAGCGGCGAAAGCGGCCTCTTCCAAAACGGCAGGCACACTGTCCTGAGCGGCAAAAAGCCCCCGGCAAGGCAGCACCACTCAAAGGGGAAGGGTCCGCACCTGGCCCAGCAGCTCTTGATGAGCCCCAGGCCCCGCCCCTGGCCGGAGCCTGACCCCGCCCACCCGATTCTGGCTGCGCACAGGTGCACTTCCTAGGGACGACGCTAGGGGGCGCTGGTGAGGGCGTTCGGGGACCCTCAGCCCCCAACGGGCTAGGGCCACCCTTGCACCCATGGGGGTACCGGATTGTCCTCCCCCATGGGGGAACGGGGCCCCCTTGCCCTTCGCGGAAGCCCCAACCTTCCTCCCGGGGGAAGCCTGCACCTCCTCTCGCACTCACAGCCCCAGCTGCGGGGCCGTGCGCCCGCAGACGCCCTAGAACGAGGGACGCGGTCCCCGTCAGGGGAGGGCACCCCCTGGAAGCCAGGGACGAGCGGCGACCGCGGCCTCTTCCAAAACGGTAGGCACACAGGCCTGCGGCGGCAAAAAGCCCCGGGCAAGGCAGCACCACTCAAAGGGGAAGGGTCCGTACCTGGCCCAGCAGCTCTTGATGAGCCCCAGGCCCCGCCCCTGGCCGGAGCCTGACCCCGCATACCCGACTCTGGCTGCGCACAGGTGCACTTCCTAGGGCCGCCGCTAGGGGGCGCTGGTGAGGGGGTTCCGGGACCCTCAGCCCCCAACGGGCTGCGGCCACCCCTGCACCCATGGGGGTACGGGTTGTCCTCTGCCATGGGGGAAGGGGGCCCCCTTCCCCTTCGCGGAAGCCCCAACCTTCCTCCCGGGGCACGCCTGCACCCTCCCCTCGCACTCACGGCCCAAGCGGCGAGGCCGTGCGCCCTCAGACGCCCTAGACGGAGGGCCGGGGTCCCCGTCTGGGGAGGGCACCCCCTGGAAGCCAGGGACGAGCGGCGACCGCGGCCTCTTCCAATACGGCCGGCACACAGACCTGCGCGGCCAAAAGCCCCCGGCAAGGCAGCACCACTCAAAGGGGAAGGGTCCGCACCTGGCCCAGCAGCTCTTGATGAGCCCCAGGCCCCGCCCCTGGCCGGAGCCTGACCCCGCCCACCCGACTCTGGCTGCGCACAGGTGCACTTCCAAGGGCCGCAGCTAGGGGGCACTGGTGAGGGGGTTCGGGGACCCTCAGCCCCCACCGGACTGGGGCCACCCCTGCACCCATGGGGGTACGGGATTGTCTCCGCCATGGGGGAACGGGGCCCCCTTGCCCTTCGCGGAATCCCCAACCTTCCTCCCGGGGGAAGCCTGCACCCTCCTCTCGCACTCACAACCCCAGCGGCGGGGCCGTGCGCCCGCAGACGCCCTAGACGGAGGGCCGAGGTCCCCGTCAGGGGAGGGCACCCCCTGGAAGCCAGGGACAAGCGGCGACCGCGGCCTCTTCCAAAACGGCAGGCACACAGGCCTGCGCGGCAAAAAGCCCCCGGCAAGGCAGCACCACTCAAAGGGGAAGGTTCCGCACCTGGCCCAGCAGCTCTTGATGAGCCCCAGGCCCCGCCCCTGGCCGGAGCCTGACCCCGCCCACCCGACTCTGGCTGCGCACAGGTGCACTTCCAAGGGCCGCCGCTAGGGGGCGCTGGTGAGGGGGTTCGGGGACCCTCAGCCCCCACCGAGCTGCGGCCACCCCTGCACCCATGGGGGTACGGGTTGTCCTCCGCCATGGGGGAACGGGGCCCCCTTCTCCTTCGCGGAATCCCCAACCTTCCTCCCGGGGCACGCCTGCACCCTCCACTCGCACTCACGGCCCCAGCGGCGGGGCCTCGCGCCCGCAGACGCCCTAGATGGAGGGCCGGCGTCCCCGTCAGGGGAGGGCACCCCTGGAAGCCAGGGACGAGCGGCGACCGCGGCCTCTTCCAAAATGGCAGGCACACAGGCCTGCACGGCAAAAAGCCCCCGGCAAGGCAGCACCACTCAAAGGGGAAGGGTCCGCAACTGGCCCAGCAGCTCTTGATGAGCCCCAGGCCCCGCCCCTGGCCGGAGCCTGACCCCGCCCACCCGACTCTGGCTGCGCACAGGTGCACTTCCAAGGGACGCCGCTACGGGGCGCTGGTGAGTGGGTTCGGGGACCCTCAGACCCCACCGAGCTGCGGCCACCCCTGCACCCATGCGTGTACGGGTTGTCCTCCGCCATGGGGGAACGGGGCCCCCTTCACCTTCGCGGAAGCCCCAACCTTCCTCCCGGGGCACGCCTGCACCCTCCCCTTGCACTCACGGCCCCAGCGGCGGGGTTGTGCGCCCGCAGACGCCCTAGACGGAGGGCCGGGGTCCCCGTCTGGGGAGGGCACCCCCTGGAAGCCAGGGACGAGGGGCGACCGTGGCCTCTTCTAAAACGGCAGGCACACAGGCCTGCGCGGCAAAAAGCCCCCGGCAAGGCAGCACTACTCAAAGGGGAAGGGTCCGCACCTGGCCCAGCAGCTCTTGATGAGCCCCAGGCCCCGCCCCTGGCCGGAGCCTGACCCCGCCCACCCAAATCTGGCTGCGCACAGGTGCACTTCCAAGGGCCGCCGCTAGGGGGCGCTGGTGAGGGGGTTCGGGGACCCTCAGCCCCCACCGGGCTGCGGCCACCCCTGCACCCATGGGGCTACGGGATTGTCTCCGCCATGTGGGGAACGGGGTCCCCTTCCCCTTCGGGGAAGCCCCAACCTTCCTCCCGGGGCACGCCTGCACGCTCCCCTCGCACTCACGGCCCCAGCGGCGGGGCCGTGCGCCCGCAGACGCCCTAGACGGAGGGCCGGTGTCCCCGTCTGGGGACGGCACCCCCTGGAAGCCAGGGACGAGTAGCGACTGCGGCCTCTTCCAAAACGGCAGACACACAGGCCTGCGCGGCAAAAAGCCCCCGGCAAGGCAGCACCACTCAAAGGGGAAGGGTCCGCACCTGGCCCAGCAGCTCTTGATGAGCCCCAGGCCCCGCCCCTGGCCGGAGCCTGACCCCGCCCACCCGAATCTGGCTGCGCACAGGTGTACTTCCAAGGGCCGCCGCTAGGCGGCGCTGGTGAGGGGGTTCGGGGACCCTCAACCCCCACCGGGCTGGGCCCAACCCTGCACCCATGGGGGTACGGGATTGTCTCCGCCATGTGGGGAACGGGGCCCCCTTCCCCTTCGCGGAATCCCCAACCGTCCTCCCGGGGCACGCCTGCACGCTCCCCTCGCACTCCCGGCCCCAGCGTCGGGGCGGTGCGCCCGCAGACGGCCTAGACGGAGGGCCGGGGTCCCCGTCTGGGGAGGGCACCCCCTGGAAGCCAGGGACGAGCGGCGACCGCGGCCTCTTCCAAAACGGCAGGCACACAGGCCTGCGCGGCAAAAAGCCCCCGGCAAGGCAGCACCACTCAAAGGGGAAGGGTCCGCACCTGGCCCAGCAGCTCTTGATGAGCCCCAGGCCCCGCCCCTGGCCGGAGCCTGACCCCGCCCACCCGACTCTGGCTGCGCACAGGTGCACTTCCAAGGGCCGCCGCTAGGGGGCGCTGGTGAGGGGGTTCGGGGACCCTCAGCCCCCACCGGGCTGCGGCCACCCCTGCACCCATGGGGGTACGGGATTGTCTCCGCCATGTGGGGAACGGGGCCCCCTTCCCCTTCGCGGAAGCCCCAACCTTCCTCCCGGGGCACGCCTGCACCCTCCCCTCGCACTCACGGCCCCAGCGGCGGGGCAGTGCGCCCGCAGACGCCCTAGACGGAGGGCCGGGGTCCCCGTCTGTGGAGGGCACCCCCTGGAAGCCAGGGACGAGCGGCGAACGCGGCCTCTTCCAAAACGGCAGGCACACAGGCCTGCGCGGCAAAAAGCCCCCGGCAAGGCAGCACCACTCAAAGGGGAAGGGTCCGCACCTGGCCCAGCAGCTCTTGATGAGCCCCAGGCCCCGCCCCTGGCCGGAGCCTGACCCCGCCCACCCGACTCTGGCTGCGCACAGGTGCACTTCCAAGGGCCGCCGCTAGGGGGCGCTGGTGAGGGGGTTCGGGGACCCTCAGCCCCAACCGTGCTGGGGACACCCCTGCACCCATGGGGGTAAGGGATTGTCTCCGCCATGGGGGAACGGGGCCTCCTTGCCCTTCGCGGAAGCCCCAACTTTCCTCCCGGGGGAAGCCTGCACCCTCCTCTCGCACTCACAACCCCAGCGGCGGGGCCGTGCGCCCGCAGACGCCCTAGACGGAGGGCCGGGGTCCCCGTCAGGGGAGGGCACCCCCTGGAAGCCAGGGACGAGCGGCGACCGCGGCCTCTTCCAAAACGGCAGGCACACAGGCCTGCGCGGCAAAAAGCCCCGGGCAAGGCAGCACCACTCAAAGGGGAAGGGTCCGCACCTGGCCCAGCAGCTCTTGATGAGCCTCAGGCCCCGCCCCTGGCCGGAGCCTGACCCCACCCACCCGACTCTGGCTGCGCACAGGTGCACTTCCAAGGGCCGCCGCTAGGGGGCGCTGGTGAGATGGTTCGGGGACCCTCAGCCCCCACCGAGCTGCGGCCTCTCCTGCACCCATGGTGGTACGGGATTGTCTCCGCCATGTGGGGAACGGGGCCCCCTTCCCCTTCGCGGAAGCCCCAACCTTCCTCCCGGGGCACGCCTGCACCCTCCCTTCGCACTCACGGCCCCAGCGGCGGGGCCGTGCGCCCGCAGACGCCCTAGACGGAGGGCCGGGGTCCCCGTCTGGGGAGGGCACCCCCTGGAAGCCAGGGACGAGCGGCGACCGTGGCCTCTTCCAAAACGGCAGGCACACAGGCCATGCGCGGCAAAAAGCCCCCGGCAAGGCAGCACCACTCAAAGGGGAAGGGTCCGCACCTGGCCCAGCAGCTCTTGATGAGCCCCAGGCCCCGCCCCTGGCCGGAGCCTGACCCCGCCCACCCGACTCTGGCTGCGCACAGGTGCACTTCCAAGGGCCGCCGCTAGGGGGCGCTGGTGAGGGGGTTCGGGGACCCTCAGCCCCCACCGGGCTGCGGCCTCCCCTTCACACATGGGGGTACGGGATTGTCTCCGCCATGTGGGGAACGGGGCCCACTTCCCCTTCGCGGAAGCCCCAACCTTCCTCCCGGGGCACGCCTGCACCCTCCCCTCGCACTCACGGCACCAGCGGCGGGGCCATGCGCCCGCAGACGCCCTAGACGGAGGGCCGGGTTCCCCGTCTGGGGAGGGCACCCCCTGGAAGCCACGGACGAGCGGCGACCGCGGCCTTTTCCAAAACGGCAGGCACACAGGCCTGCGCGGGAAAAAGCCCACGGCAAGGCAGCACCACTCAAAGGGGAAGGGTCCGCACCTGGCCCAGCAGCTCTTGATGAGCCCCAGACCCCGCCCCTGGCCGGAGCCTGACCCCGCCCACACGACTCTGGCTGCGCACAGGTGCACTTCCAAGGGACGCCGCTAGGGGGCGCTGGTGAGGGGGTTCGGGGACCCTCAGCCCCCAACGGGCTGGGGCCACCCCTGCACCCATGGGGGTACGGGATTGTCTCCGCCATGTGGGCAACGGGGCCCCCTTGCCCTTCGCGGAAGCCCCAACCTTCCTCCCGGGGCACGCCTGCACCCTCCGATCGCACTCACAGCCCCAGCGGCGGGGCCGTTCGTCCGCAGACGCCCTAGACGGAGGGCCGGGGTCCCCGTCTGGGGAGGGCACCCCCTGGAAGCCAGGGACGAGGGGCGACCGTGGCCTCTTCTAAAACGGCAGGCACACAGGCCTGCGCGGCAAAAAGCCCCCGGCAAGGCAGCACTACTCAAAGGGGAAGGGTCCGCACCTGGCCCAGCAGCTCTTGATGAGCCCCAGGCCCCGCCCTTGGCCGGAGCCTGACCCCGCCCACCCGACTCTGGCTGCGCACAGGTGTACTTCCAAGGGCCGCCGCTAGGCGGCGCTGGTGAGGGGGTTCGGGGACCCTCAACCCCCACCGGGCTGGGGCCAACCCTGCACCCATGGGGGTACGGGATTGTCTCCGCCATGTGGGGAACGGGGCCCCCTTCCCCTTCGCGGAATCCCCAACCGTCCTCCCGGGGCACGCCTGCACGCTCCCCTCGCACTCCCGGCCCCAGCGTCGGGGCGGTGCGCCCGCAGTCGGCCTAGACGGAGGGCCGGGGTCCCCGTCTGGGGAGGGCACCCCCTGGAAGCCAGGGACGAGCGGCGACCGCGGCCTCTTCCAAAACGGCAGGCACACA